>NC_091164.1:19314866-19384866 GCF_040958095.1 Procambarus clarkii
GCAGTCCCTTAACATTCACTCACTCAATGATAGAAGGTTTACCCGAAGAGAGTCACCACCTACTCTTAAAGGGTAAGCAGTTTTTCCCTTATGAATATGCCACAAAAATCAGCTGCTTTAATGATGCAACACTCCCCCCTATTGAAATGTTTTACAGCTCCCTAAACAAATCATCCATCACTTTGGAAGAATATAGACATTCTAAATTAGTATGGGAGGCTACAGGATGTGAGTCATTAAAGGATTATCTCCTTGTTTATTTAAGGTGTGATGTCGGTTTACTGGCTGACATTTTTACTCACCATAGAGTAATTCTAAATGATATATTTTCCTTAGAGATGACTCACTACTGTAGCCTTCCAGGCTACTCCTATGATTGCTTCTTGAAAAGTAGCAAAATATCGTTGGAGTTAAGTGCAGATGTGACGTTGCACAATCTCATATCACAAAACATACGAGGGGGTTTTACAACTGCAGTTAGGAGTTATGCCAGAGCTAACAACCGCTATGTCAACCCATCTTTTAACCCCCAGAAGGATAGGTCTTCTTTCTTACTATACCTTGATTTCAACTCCCTTTACGGGAGTTGTATGACTAAGAAATTACCCTATGGTGGTCTAAGAAGGTTGTCATCTGATGAGATGAACTCCTTCATTAGCGAAGGGAAGATAATGACAGAACAGCCATTCTCTTCTAACAAAGGGTACTGGCTATTAATTGACACCAAACATGTGAGACCTGAAATAGCTAGACTAACAGACGATCTACCCCTTTGTTTACACCATAGGGGAATAAGTATGGAGGATATCTCACCATTTAGTAGGGGACTTCTGGAAACAAACAACATCACACACCTCCCCAAAAAAAACAACAAGTTGGTAGGGGATCATCTCCCAAAGAAACATTATTTCATATCTCTACACCTCTTACAGTTATTTATTGAGATAGGTCTTGAAGTAGGGGCTATTCATGCCATTTATGAGTTCCACCAGTCTGATTTTATGGCAGAATTTGTTAACACCAACGTTAACAATAGAAATGCTTCCACCAGTAACGATAGGAAAACACTCTTCAAATTACTGACGAACAGTGTTTTTGGTAAAACACTACTGAACCCAGCCCGTTATGCCATTGACACCAAACTAGTGACTTCAGCTAGGGTCTTTTTACGAGAGGTGAAGAATCCTCGCTTTAAACGTATGGTGCATTTAGGTGACAATAAATTATTGTCTGTCAGTTCCAGACCATTCATTAAAATTACTCATCCTAATTACATTGGGTTCCAGATTCTTGAGCTAGCAAAATACAGTTTGTACCATTTTTGGTACAGGGTACTTAAGAACCACTATTCAGATAGGGCAGCACTGATATACAGCGATACAGACAGTTTCATCTTCAGTTTAATGACTGAAGATGTCTTTAACGAGATGGGGAAAGAACCCCTTAGATCATGGATCGATACCAGTAACTTCCCTGAAACTCACCCCTTGTATGATCCTTCTAAAAAGGGTGTTTTAGGTCTTTTAAAGTCAGAGGTTTCAGATAGACACATCCTTGAAGTTGTAGCTCTCAAGCCCAAAATGTATAGTTTGCTGTTGCACAACAATTCAAATTCCATTACTGCTAAGGGTATCCCCCGCGCTGTGCAAAGATCTTTAACTCATAGCCATTTTAAAGAAACCCTTCACAACAATTCAGTAGTAAATACTTTTCAATACTACCAAATTAGGAATTTAGGAGGGCAAATGGTCACCACCCATAATACTAAGAGGGGTTTAAGTGCATTTGATGATAAACGCTATTACCTAAATAAATACAAAAGCCTAGGCTATGGCCATCCAGACATACCACCTGACCCCCACCCATCCACCTCAACCCAAGGGGTGACCGCTGGAAGTGAAAGTGATGACGTCATCGAGCCACACGGTGAGGAAGGGCGACACCCTTCCAGTGAGAGTGAACGCTATGACGACAGTAGCCCCCTAGGAGAGGAAGTAGAACCACAACACCTCTTTCTCCCTCTGGATGATGACTCATCGTCATCATCACCCCAGGAGGGGGGGGGGAAGACCCCACAACAGACCTGTGGGCACGGAGGAGGGGTCTAGTTAGAAAATATTATGGGGGGGAATTAGATTACGACTACGTTTAAGCCACTATGTACTTTTGTTAATATATTGTATAAAACAAGTGTTATTTCTTTTCACCCACTTTTATTTTGAGTATATATATATCCTATATAGCTCCGGACATATATGCACATAGTCCTGGAGGGGCCATTCAGACTTGTTAGAATATATATATATATATCCTTAATTAGTCCTATATTTATATAATGACTGTAGTGTTTAAACGGAGATACACAGTGTAAGTGAAATGTGGTGGGGCACACCGTAGACTACAATTTGAGGTGGGTCTATCTGTCACCCCGCCTCTGATTCCGTGGGCCTATCTGGCTCCCCGCCTCTGATTCCATTGTCTGATAAGTACCCCCCATTGTTTGTTAAGTGCGCCTATCTGGCTCTAATCATACTACTTAGGTGCTCTTGACCCGGGGACAAACCAAAGTACCAGGGTACCAATATGATGATCTGCCGAAAATATGAGAAATATCCTAGGGACAAAAGGTGGTAAACACGAGTAATAACACGGAGGGAGAGATGATCAATTAAGAGAATGACTGAGGCCTACAGTCACCACGTAATCCAAAGTTGTCTCACACTCACCATATGCTACTCTCGGAATGCACAATACACACAGCACCATATGAAAATAAAATTGAATATTGAAAATAGTGAAAAGCAACTGTACCAAAGCCAAGTACGCTTGCAACAAATTTACTTTCTGGTACTAGTACCTGAGTGAAGCTCCTTGGACAGGCCCCCATGAAATGTGACGGTAAAGTGTTGGAGTGTTGATGTTCGGCAGTCCTCCAATGGCAGGTGTCAATGCCTTGTCACACTTACAAAAAAAAAGAGACTGCTTGCCTGTTTGTGTGTGGTAAGGTAATGGGAAGACACGCAAAACACATAATATAAACAATGAAAATCTAATTACTTTAGAAAACAAAATATGAGCAAAGACAATCCCTTGGCTTACGTAAAATTCAAAACAAGTCAACAAACAAAACAGCATGAATAATTACTAGATATGAAAATTTACTCTACAATAAAATAATGTGCAATACAATAATAATCAGGTGCTGAGAATATTGGCTATAGCTGCTACCTCCCTTAGTATACGACAGCCAGGGCTTAGTATACCAGAGAGAGATGTCAACTTCTAAGAGCACAGGAATATTCTGAGGAGGACGGCTTGAGCTGGCCCAGACGTCGACTCAGGTAGAGGGCATGAGTGCAGGTGCAGGTGTGCTGTCGGCGATACACCGGCCAATCAGGAGCAGGCAGGCGGAGAATGGGTAGTTAGCTCGTTGACGACGGGCGGTGAGCAGGCGTGACGGGTGGTGCAGGGTACGCTTTGCTTCCTAGTCAAAACGTTTTGTGCTACTGGTGGACGTATCTTGAATGTAGCATCTTGTACTTGTAAAATGATGTGACTGATATAGGGAAGAGCAGGCTCAATCTCTCTTGAAAGAGATTATCGTCACAATATATATATATATATATATATATATATATATATATATATATATATATATATATATATATATATATATATATATATATATATATATATGTCGTACCTAGTAGCCAGAACACACTTCTCGGCCTACTATGCAAGGCCCGATTTGCCTAATAAGCCAAGTTTTCCTGAATTAATATATTTTCTCTAATTTTTTTCTTATGGAATGATAAAGCTACCCATTTCATTATGTATGAGATCAATTTTTTTTTATTTGAGTTAAAATTAACGTAGATATATGACTGAACCTAACCAACCCTACCTAACCTAACCTAACCTATCTTTATAGGTTAGTTTAGGTTAGGTAGCCGAAAATGTTAGGTTAGGTTAGGTTAGGTAGTCGAAAAAACATAAATTCATGAAAACTTGGCTTATTAGGCAAATTGAGCCTTGCATAGTAGGCTGAGAAGTGCGTTCTGGCTACTAGGTACGACATATGTATATATATATATATGTCGTACCTAGTAGCCAGAACTCACTTCTCAGCCTACTATGCAAGGCCCGATTTGCCTAATAAGCCAAGTTTTCATGAATTAATGTTTTTTCGTCTACCTAACCTACCTAACCTAACCTAACCTAGCTTTTTTTGGCTACCTAACCTAACCTTACCTATATATATAGGTTAGGTTAGGTTAGGTAGGGTTGGTTAGGTTCGGTCATATATCTACGTTAATTTTAACTCCAATAAAAAAAATTGCCCTCATACATAGTGAAAAGGGTAGCTTTATCATTTCATAAGAAAAAAATTATAGTAAATATATTAATTCAGGAAAACTTGGCTTATTAGGCAAATCGGGCCTTGAATAGTAGGCTGAGAAGTGAGTTCTGGCTACTAGGTACGACATATATATATATATATATATATATATATATATATATATATATATGTCGTACCTAGTAGCCAGAACGCACTTCTCGGCCTACTATGCAAGGCCCGATTTGCCTAATAAGCCAAGTTTTCCTGAATTATTATATTTTCTCAATTTTTTTTGTTATGAGATGATTAAGCTACCCATTTCATTATGTATGAGGTCAATATTTTTTTATTGGAGTTAAAATTAACGTAGATATATGACCAAACCTAACCAACCCTACCTAATCTATCTTTTTAGGTTAGGTTAGGTTAGGTAGCCGAAAAAGTTAGGTTAAGTTTTGTTAGGTAGGTTAGGTAGTCGAAAAACAATTAATTCATGAAAACTTGGCTTATTAGGCAAATCGGGCCTTGCATAGTAGGCAGAGAAGTGCGTTCTGGCTATTAGGTACGACATATATATATATATATATATATATATATATATATATATATATATATATATATATATATATGTCGTACCTAATAGCCAGAACGCACTTCTCAGCCTACTATTCAAGGCCCGATTTGCCTAATAAGCCAAGTTTTCATGAATTAATGTTTTTTCGTCTACCTAACCTACCTAACCTAACCTAACCTAGCTTTTTTTGGCTACCTAACCTAACCTTACCTATAAATATAGGTTAGGTTAGGTTAGGTAGGGTTGGTTAGGTTCGGTCATATATCTTCGTTAATTTTAACTCCAATAAAAAAAAATTGACCTCATACATAGTGAAAAGGGTTGCTTTATCATTTCATAAGAAAAAAATTATAGTAAATATATTAATTCAGGAAAACTTGGCTTATTAGGCAAATCGGGCCTTGAATAGTAGGCTGAGAAGTGAGTTCTGGCTACTAGGTACGACATATATATATATATATATATATATATATATATATATATATATATATATGTATATATATATATATATATATATATATATATATATATATATATATATATATTTATATATATATATATATATATATATATATATATATATATATATATATATATATATATATATATATATATATATATATATATATATATATATAATGTGGGTGTGTGTGTGCAGAATAACCACATGTGAAAAATAGAGAATGCTTAACGTGTTTTCGGCTAATTCGCCTTCATCAGAGCAAAGTAGAATGAAGATAAGAAAACATTGCTGATCAGACGTTTATATCCGCCTGGGCAGATCACCTGACCACCAAGAATAAGTGAAGGAAAGGGAATTATATGATAGAAGGCAACTGCAGAAGGCCTATTGTCTCATACGAGGCACCTCCTATTAACATCTCCAGGTGCCATACATGTTAAATGGATGCTATATTGTTTTGACGTGCTATATTGAGGCTTAAATAGGGATCCAACTCGTACATACCGGGCTCACATTAAGGCTGATGTTACAATGTTTGATCAGAGCAGACTCGATCATCAATGTTTTCTTATCTTCATTCTACTTTGCTCTGATGAAGGCGAATTAGCCGAAAACGCGTTAACCCTTAAACTGTGCATGGCGTATATATACGCCCTGAGTAACATGTCCCACGGTGCGCATGGCATATATATACGCCATAGGGTGCCAGGCCCGATTCAAATGGTCCGCGGCTAAACGGGGTTCACAGTAGCTTCCTCAGCGCTCTTGTAAACCGACGCCATTTTTTTTTTAAATCGTGGGCAATATTCTCAGGTGTGAGAGACACAGTACTGTTGGAGCAACCAAGGCTGGCGCACGCAGCATGAGCGAACAGCATTGCTGTTCAGCTTGTGACCACAGCATTGCCGAAAAATATCAAAATATATATATATATAATTGTTATTATTTAGCGATGACAATATTACAGATGACCTATGACTGTGATATATAAATAACCAGGGTTGTGATAATAGCAGGATTGTTGTAATAATTAGTGCTGTGGGAGAAGTGATGCTGAGAGACGAAGGGCGACAGCATCGTTTACTGACTGTGTGGCCACCTGTTATTGTTTGCATTCACCATACCCGGTCAGTGGTTCTCTATGGTGAACACAAATGTAGATACTTATATATAATGTGTGTATTAGTGTAATAACAGCAAAAGGATTATGCTGGGAGGAGCCATATGGGTGACGGAGGTGACGTCGTCTGCACGATTTGTCTAGCTGTTTAGAGGGTGGCCACTATGCTCTTTGGGCGCACTACAAGCTTAGGTGTACAGTTACGGTGCATAAAACATGTAGATACTTATATATAATATGTGTATATAGGGTAATAACACTGCAAACAGTATTGTTGGGGGAGAAAGTTTAGTGCGTGTGACCTTGAATGAGTGAGGGAGCCGCCATCTGTGTATAGCGACGACTCTTAGTGCCTGAACTAACTATATCAGCTTAGCTGTACAGTTGTGGTGAACAAAATATAAACATACTTATATATAACGTCTGTATATAGTGTAATAACACCACAAATGGTATTGTTGGGGAAGAAAGTTTAGTGCGTGTGTTGAGGGAGTGGCAGCGAGTGGCTGGCTGGTGTGTGGCGGTAACTCATCGTTGCTTTTCGACTCTCACTACCAATTTAGTGGTTCGTTATGGTGACCAAAACATGCAGATACTTATATATAACCTGTGTATTGTCATGTTGATCTTTCTTCTGGACACCCCAACCCACAACTCGGTAGAGTGCTTATACCTTACCAGATCACACTGGGCACTTCTGGCTCTTGGAGAGGGGCTCAACGTCACACGTTTAGGGGATGCGGCTCCAAAACTTAGCCTCGTTGTCACGTGCACACACCCACTCGAGCCGCTGTGACTCACCACTCTCTCCTTATGTGAGATGATCTCCTCAATCCCCTTTGACTTACTAGTTTTCCGTCCTACCCTGTCCAAAGCGGTGGTTCTTGGTTCTTTCTCTCTCTCTCTCTTCCTTTACTATTTCCTGGGAAGCCTCACTAGGACAACGGCAAACACCAGCAAATTGGAATACATTTACTAGACAAAGCACATACACAATACATACGCACATATAATAATAATGAATCCTATACTCTATGCTATTACAATCAGGTTGCACTCCATCACCATCAGAACTCTATCATCAGCTTATCAAGTGGTATCCTATCTCCTGGTTCACCACCTGATACTATCAACCTCCTCAAGTTGATCAAGTCTACATACACTGTTGCATCATCAGCAAGAGAATATATATATGTACCAATAAATGTGTACAAAGAAAATCAGCATGTGAATGCAATAACATATATCAGTATAAATGTTCCTTGATACACAACAATGATCAATCAATCACCCTATCAGTCCTAGAACACATACAACTGTAGGTAATCCAGCCTACGACTGTAACTCTATACTTCAGTATAAAACACTCCTTGACATAAGAATGCAAACAATCACCCTCCTCTCACTGCGTCTTGCACGCTAATGACAACCAAACACTCGATTACCTCCCTACAAGTAATCATTTAGAACTTCCCTTCCACATCTGGAAGTTCACTACCCTGATCTCTTCAGGTTCTTCCGGGTTTAACTACCAGGATCCTCTGCAGCTCCTCCAGGCTGCTACCATGAAGTTTTCCTTGAGCAACTACGGTGCTTCACCCTTCTGCTAGGTTCCTCCACAGCTCTCTTGGCTGCTACACCATGAAGTTCCCTCGAGCAACTATGGTGCTTCACCACCTCTACAGAGGCACGTATCACTCCTCTTCACTGCTTCTCCTCACAGCTCGAGGTCCTCTGCTCCACTACCTTGGAGTCTCATCAACTACTCCCTCTGTGCTGGCTTCGAAGTTCTCAGCAACTTCTTCCCCAAAGACAAACCTGCAACCCATCAACACTCCAATAAAAACGTTTCCCCTTTAACACATAAACAAAAATAATCACACAATATGTTTGCCTCAAACCTCTATCTGTCCTCTACATACTGTGAGAGTGGACTCCCCCATTGGGCGGGTCCATGCTCCACCTCGCCCATCGGGCCTCCACACTCTCCTTCGCCGCCCCTCAGTCAGTTGGCTCCAAGCGGTCAAAGGGAGAGAACGCGCTGCTCGTCCCTCCAGCTGTCTCTCTCATCTCCGTCCTCTTATTTAGGCTTCCTGCCTTACCAAAACATTTCTAACTCATCAATAAACATTGCTACTGTCGCTGGGCACACGACCAACTACAAGCAATCACTATAAACTGGCTTAAATCGTGCTTACCACAGATTGTCTCGTCAAGGGCGCTCCTCCCTCTGACAGAGCCTGGTGAGGGCGCTTCCACAGCCCACGAAAAATGTCTCTGGGCGGCTTAATACTCTCCTCGCCATCCAGGACTTGAGACCACAATGTTCCCAGCTCGATTCTACAGCTGGCACGTCTGCACACTTCTCTTCCCTTGGAGATATATCACTAGGGGTTCCTTCCTGACGGGAGCTCAAAGGGAGCACGGCTTTCCCCCTGCGATGTCTGGCCTCAAGTGAGGTCAAAGCCCTCCAGAAGCAAGCCTCACACATCCAGCAAAATATCCACATCTCCTAACCAGTGATTTATCTGTTTTCTTCTTCAATGCCCATAATCTCAAATTGTTATTTATATCCAACCAACTATTTTACATATGTGTTATCACCTCCATATTTCCTAGACCTTCCGGTTAGGTCAGGCTTGCTGAATAACTCTCAAGGGGGGAGACTTGTTTCTCCTGCAGGCTGAGATCATAACAGTATATAGTGTAATAGCAGCAAAACTATTTGTTTATTGTTTTATAAACATAATAATTGAATCACTAATATGCAGATCATACTTTTGAGTATAGCGATTATTCACCACTTTTATTATATAAATATTTTACAATACACACTATTGAATAATATTACTGCAAAAAAACTAAGGAAAAGTCAATCGGAGAATTGAAACAATTAGGTAATAATATCTTTGCGGCCACTCCCACCTGTCAGCGCGGGTGACGCTGACCGGGTCTGATGACCGCTCTGTCAACGCACAATTCTTGCCAGACTTTCTCGGTCTATTGCGCCCAAAATATGTCACCTACGATTTTTTTCCCCTGCTCACAGGACACAAGTGAACATGTTTAGAAGATGAACCAAAATTTATTTTTTTCTTGCGCACAGGGGTGTAAATGTCCCCAGGACCCAATATATATATATATATATATATATATATATTCATATATATATATATATATATATATATATATATATATATATATATATATATATATATATATATATATATCATACCTAGTAGCCAGAACGCGCTTCTCAGCCTACTATGCAGGGCCCGATTTGCCTAATAAGCCAAGTTTTCCTGAATTAATATATTTTCTCTAATTTTATTCTTATGAAATGATAAAGCTACCCATTTCATTATGTATGAAGTCAATTTTGTTTTATTGGAGTTAAAATTAACGTAGGTATATGACCGAACCTAACCAACCATACCAAACCTATCTTTATAGGTTAGGTAGCCGAAAAAGTTAGGTTAGGTTAGGTTAGGTAGGTTAGGCAGTGGAAAAAACATTAATTCAGTAAAACTTGGCTTATTAGGCAAATCGGGCCTTGCATAGTAGGCTGAGAAGTGCGTTCTGGCTACTAGGTACAACATATATATATATATATATATATATATATATATATATATATATATATATATATATATATATATATATATATATATATATATATATATATATATATATGAACAAGCCTGAATGGTCCCCAGGACAATATGCAACTGAAAACTCACACCCCAGAAGTGACTCGAACCCATACTCAACCCATTCGCATTTGTGTTCCTCACGTGTGCCCCAAAGAATGAGGTGATTTGGTAAAATGCTATGCCCAAGATTACTATCCGAGTGTCGGCGGTGGGGTGGTTCAAATAGCTTAGGCTATCACCTCATTATGTCCGGTCGTGATGGTCAAGTGGATTAAGGCGTCTTGTACATACCAGTTGCGTTGCTTCTGGGAGTATGGGTTCGAGTCACTTCTGGGGTGTGAGTTTTCAGTTGCATATTGTCCTGGGGACCATTCAGGCTTGTTCGCATTTGTGTTCCTCACGTGTGCCCCAAAGAATGAGGTGATTTGGTAAAATGCTATGCCCAAGATTACTATCCGAGTGCCGGTGGTGGGGTGGTTCAAATAGCTTAGGCTATCACCTCATTATGTCCGGTCGTGATGGTCAAGTGGATTAAGGCGTCTTGTACATACCAGTTGCGTTGCTTCTGGGAGTATGGGTTCGAGTCACTTCTGGGGTGTGAGTTTTCAGTTATATATATATATATATATATATATATATATATATATATATATATATATATATATATATATATATATATATATATGTCGTACCTAGTAGCCAGAACGCACTTCTCAGCCTACTATGCAAGGCCCGATTTGCCTAATAAGGCAAGTTTTCCTGAATTAATATATTTTCTCTAATTTTTTTCTTATGAAATAATAAATCTACCCATTTCATTATGTATGAGGTCAATTTTTTTTTATTGGAGTTTAAATTAATGTTGGTATATGACCAAACCTAACCAACCCTTCCTAACCTAACCTAACCTATCTTTATAGGTTAGGTTAGGTTAGGTAGCCGAAAAAGTTAGTTTAGGTTAGGTAGGTTAGGTAGACGAAAAATAATTAATTCATGAAAACTTGGCTTATTAGGCAAATTTGGCCTTGCATAGTAGGCTGAGAAGTGAGTTTTGGCTACTAGGTACGACATATATATATATATATATATATATATATATATATATATATATATATATATATATATATATATATATATATATATTTCATTGAATATGACCGCATATTCTGTATTTATTATTTTCTGGTTTAGGGCTTCTATCCCTCTAACTATTTTCTTAGCATCAGGGCTTAATTGGAATAGGAGTTCTCCAAAACTCATTTTCGTACTTTTAAGGTGAAGAAAAGAAGTGATTTACTATAGAGTGTATTACACTTATTTGTATAATTTGCACGACGTCGTGCAAATTATACAAATAAGTGTAATACACTCTATAGTAAATATATATATATATATATATATATATATATATATATATATATATATATATATATATATATATATATATATATATATATATATATATATATATATATATATATATATATATATATATATATATATATATATATATATATATATATTGGTGTATATTGGCAGCAGGTTTTCTTTCAAACATGTTTCATTGAATATGACCGCATATTCTGTATTTATTATTTTCTGGTTTAGGTTTCTGGTTTTCTGGTTTCATTGAGTTTCTTTGCCAGGTGATAAGTTGGGGTTGGTATTTGGCTGATTATAGGGCGTAGTGGGTTACCTGGTTTATGCGTCTTAACATTGCCGTAGGCATATCCTAAGCCATAGTCGCCTTGAAGTTTATTGAAATGCACACTACTACTCAACGCAAAGAAAGGTAGTGTGCATTTCAATAAACTTCAAGGCGACTATGGCTTAGGATATGCCTACGGCAATGTTAAGACGCATAAACCAGGTAACCCACTACGCCCTATAATCAGCCAAATACCAACCCCAACTTATCACCTGGCAAAGAAACTCAATGAACTCCTAACTCCATACACTCCAAGTAAGTTTAGTCTACAATCATCAGCAGATTTCCTAGAATTGATCAAATCTACCCAGCCCGATGGAATCATCGCTTCCCTGGACGTTGAATCCCTTTTTACCAACGTCCCAGTCGACACAACCATAGGAATGATACTGGACAGAGTATACAGAGACGAGAGCACCCCCAAATTAGACATACCTGAGCCACACTTGAAAAGTCTTCTCGAAGCATGCACAAAGGAAGCCCCTTTCATCAGTCCACAAGGAGACATGTATTTACAAATAGACGGAGTAGCAATGGGCTCCCCCTTAGGAGTTTTATTTGCTAATTTTTATATGGGAACCATCGAAGATAGGGTCTTCAGTAGCAGACAAAAACCAACTGTATACTGTCGTTATGTAGATGACATATTCGTAATAGTAAAAGACTCAGATGAACTAATTGACCTAAAAAGACACCTAGAGAGAGAGTCAGTACTCCGATTTACACATGAAAATAGTGAAAATTACAGTCTGCCATTCTTGGATGTACTAATAACAAAAACAGGAACCTCTTTAAGCACCAACGTATATACCAAGCCCACCAACATAGGATTATGCCTGAACGGTAGAAGTGAGTGCCCCCAAAGATACAAAGCCAGTGTTCTCAATGCTTATATTCGTCGAGCACTTACCCACTGCTCTGAATGGATCAACGTGAGTAGAGAGTTTGAAAGAGTAACTCAGGTATTGGTGAACAACGGATATAGCAACGCGGAAATAAACGCTGCTATAAGAAGACACTTGGACCGTTGGTATAATTCAGAACCTAGAACAGAAACCACAACACCCCCAATAAAATTATATTACAAATCAACCATGCACAGTGAACATATAAAAGAGGAAAGAATAATGAAAGAAATAATCCGTAAAGGAGTAAAAAGCACTACTCCTAACCAAAACATAAACCTGATAATATTCTACAAAACCAAGAAGACTTCCGAACTCCTTATCAAAAACAGCCCGAAGCCGACGGAGAACCCTCTACAGCAGTCAAGCGTTGTATACATGTACACTTGCCCCCACGAAGGATGTAACCTTCAATGTAAGTACATAGGTATGACGTCGACCAAGCTGACGAGGCGTTTGACATGCCATCTTCAATCTGGTGCCCCTAGGAATCACATGAGACAAGCCCATGACATTACTCTAACAAGAGAAATGTTGAACAAGAATACTTGCATAATAGACAAAACCCAAGATTCAAGAAGATTACAAATTCTTGAGGCAATTCACATAAGAATAGAGCGACCTACCATGAACACCCAAATCACGGAACTATTTACTCTACCCACCATGAGAGTAAGGACAAGACAAGAACATATCGATGCCAACACAGAAAACAATGTCCAACATAACAGGCCAATTACACTGGATTAATCTTTGTGTTTAGATAGGAGATGCCTCGTATATGTCAATAAGCCTTCTGCAGCCCCTACGTTTATCCCTTATGTATCCCCCCATGTTTTTCACCTTCATTGTATTATCACCTGACCTAATGCGGGTATAAAATCAACTAGTATTGTAAGATCTGTTCACTTGAGAATGAACCATGGAGGTTCGAAACGTCGTGCAAATTATACAAATAAGTGTAATACACTCTATAGTAAATCACTTCTTCACCTTAAAAGTACGAAAATGAGTTTTGGAGAACTCCTATTCCAATTAAGCCCTGATGCTAAGAAAATAGTTAGAGGGATAGAAGCCCTAAACCAGAAAATAATAAATACAGAATATGCGGTCATATTCAATGAAACATATATATATATATATATATATATATATATATATATATATATATATATATATATATATATATATATATATATATATATATATATATATATATATATATATATATATATATATATATATATATATATATGTCGTACCTAGTAGCCAGAACGCACTTCTCAGCCTACTGTGCAAGGCCCAATTTGCCTAATAGGCCAAGTTTTCATGAATTAATTGTTTTTCGACTACCTAACTTACCTAACCTAACCTAACCTAACTTTTTAGGCTACCTAACCTAACCTAACCTATAAAGATAGGTTAGGTTAGGTTAGGTAGGGTTGGTTAAGTTCGGTCATATATCTACGTTAATTTTAACTCCAATAAAAAAATTTGACCTCATACATAATGAAATGGGTAGCTTTATCATTTCATAAGAAAAAAATTAGAAAAAATATATTAATTCAGGAAAACTTGGCTTATTAGGCAAATCGGGCCTTGCATAGTAGGCTGAGAAGTGCGTTCTGGCTACTAGGTACGACATATATATATATATATATATATATATAGGTGTGTGTTTTATATAAACACGCCGCCTGTCTGTGACATAACTCATTTCATTAATCTGAAGATGATTGTTTTCATAATTACTATGAATAAGATGAAGACATTAAACATAGTTAAGAGACTCACTTGTGTCTGGGTTCATCCAGGTGCCTTCGGTGACCACATCGGAGTCAAGGGTCCAGAAATAATCACTGGGATAAAAGCTGGCAATTGCGTCCCTCGTGATGTTGTTCTGTGGAGTACAGTGCCTTATGAAGTATACAGAGGAGAGTGATACATCTGCTGTAATGTTCTATGGTGAGTGCTAATACATTACCTGCCGCAATATTCTAGGAACTCTCATTACAATACCTTCATTTAAGTTGTGTGTAGGACGACAGTATATCTTCTGCAATATTACGCATAGACTCCATACAGTACCCTATATAATGAGAAGAACTTCGGAGGTGGAATCGAAGCAGCGTCCCAGGTAACCCCAGAATCACACATTACCCACTTGACCATGATGTGCGTCCTTAAAGTAACACAACCTAAAATCCACCCACACATAGAAAAAACATTGGAGGCACTGAACTCATTCCAAACCAATATGTACATGTTACCCGCATATGCACTCTTGTATTGAGATTCACCACTAAGTTTTAGCATCAAATACTCAAGTGAATCATATTAGCGTTATATATGTATAACAAATTTTTGGGAGCAGTACAATGGATTGAAACCCCCGTTATAGGTCACGACAGATGCACACGTTGCCCACTGGACTGCCATGTGCTTCAGGGTAACACATACTGAAGTCCATCTAAACTTAAGAATGTGAATATGCTTGTGCAACGCTCTCTGAAACTTGCAAGGATCTAAATATTCTTATTTTTTACGTTTGCAATTACTGCAATGTTAAATTATAGATAAAGTTTATTTTGTCATAATGTTCGTCATAGAAAATTATTGACCCATAATGTGCCACATACAAAGTACTCAAAAGCGTAAGTAGTGTGGGTATTGCTGCCATATCATGGACATATTTAGGAACAGAGCTTTTTAAATATAAATTTATCAGATGATATCAACATTTAAATCGAATTACTGTAAGGTAATCTATAAAGCAACAAAGAACCCTTCTAGAAACGAATAATGTGTAACCTCCTTTATCTCTTACTGTTGAATTTCTAAAATTTATTAGTATCCCAAAAAATTATAACTGATGTAAGTAACAATTTACGAATAAACTAAAATTAATGGAAAAGTCCCACATGATGTATTTAGCAGATGACTAAAGAAGTAAACAGAGAAACTCTTTATCCCATCGATAGGCATCTGCCATAAATCAACCATCACAAGGATTCTCCCAGTTGCTTGTATGGTTGATGATGGTAAAGTTGCAATAGGAATTAATAGCGAATTTAATAGGAAAACACCCTGATACCTTGACAAGATAAAGGGCACTCAGCATTGTTTCTTGCATGAGTGATTTTCCCCTCATCCTATCCCTACATTCTTGTTATGCCGTCCTATTTGAGGCACTCAGTAACACTAGAAATTATGATCTGGTCCCTCTTCACCTTATTTAGGCTTTCGACTCAGTACCCCAAAATAGGCTAATCAGGAAGTTTGAGTGTACTGCACTGGAAGGACTGAGGCCGGGAATTATCAGAAAAAGCGCCAAGTACTAGTTTGGATTTATAACTCCTTAAAGGAGGCATGATGTCACAATTAGAAGAAGTCATTTATTTAGGAAAAGGCTTGATAGTGGCGTAACCATTAAAATGACGCTACGCCTCGGGAGGGAAAAGGTTTTTCGCTCGAGGAGACCCACAGAGTGTATGTACAACCTCAGGTGGTACGTGACTGGTTGGTGACGGGAACTTGGCCGGGTAGTGGTAAAGTCAGAAAATCTGCTATCCCTTCCTACCAGGGGTGAGACTGTGTGGAGGTGAGTTGCAGCGTTCCCCAGTTCTGGAGAGGAATAGGCCTCCAGAGAGGGTAATATCGAACAGTTCTTGTATTTTAACGAAGAGAAGTGTCCCGTCGACTCCCGAGGTAGTACAAGGAAGAACTGGATAGTGAGAGAAGAACAGCAAAGGCTCAGTGATGTTAACTCTCCTATGTTACCTCGAGAGGTGGTGCTGGAGGGTTGCGGTGCAACCTTGTTATGACCACACACACACCAGTATGATTATACCGTGGCTGGTGTATGATGTGTTCAAACTGGAAAGTAATATCTTGGTTGATTAGCCTAATATCACAAATATTATATTATTTATCTATTCTTCTAGTTTTGACAATATACTAGTAGAATTTGTGTATTACCAATGTATGTCAAATATACCTATGCATATTATATATCTGTACCATAAGTCCTTGCCACGTATTTGTGGATATATCGGAAATATGGTAAATAGCAGTAGCCTAATGTCATGTAGCTTGGAAAACACCATAGCATGCTGTATAGGACATGCTATGGGTAATATGATGCAGAATGTATACATTAGGGTCTCTGATGTATTACTAGCATGAATACTGTGTTATATCCATTTCATTATTGTTCATTGCATTATCCTCTTGTCATGACAGTAATTTATATGCTGGTACTGTTTGATGCATACCACAGAGACAAGGTTTTGATACTTATTTTGGTATAGGATGCTTTATATTTTATTCATGAATACTTATGTATAAAGGCTAACCCGTAACATCTTGTAATCCTCCCGTGACAATCTCTCCCCTCCTTTCATACCGTCCCCAGGAATTGTTATCATGTCTTGCTAATATGAATTCCCTGTTCACTTATTTATATATCATGGTATATTTTATTATGCAGTCATTTATTGATATGTATTATTATGTAAGGATGTGTATTGTAACCTTGGTTTAGTTATTGTATGAATTATAAGTTATTTACTGAGAAATGTCTGTTGATGAGCTTGTGATATTTGAAAGAAGAGAGTCAGATGATTTGTGGATTTGGAAACAGTGTTGCTCTCAGCCTTTTTGACTCCTGGGCTGTCACTACTCTTTGATCTTCCTAGTCGGGCACTGTTACAAACCGTACATTAATGCTCGTGACACGTAACAGCAACAAAATATTGTAGTCTAGGGACATTTACCGATGCTGCAATCTCAAGGTGTGTCTCCAGTATAATCCCATGGTTTGTACAGGCAAGAATTAAAATTAATCACCCCCTTAGGAATAAGTAATCACACATATAAAAAAAATGTGTATTAGAAATATACTTCAGTAATTATCAGTATTATATATCAATCAACAGACGGGCAATTACATGTAAATCAAAATAAAATTATGTCTCCACAGACTAACATACTACAACAGAACATAATAGATATAATATAACAGCACTTAACTCCTAGATGTTATCCTTCCTGTGTCCAAACAGTTACTGAATAATTTTCTCACGGCAGGAGCCGATCTCGCTTCTGCACAACATTTTGAGTGACAGTTTTTAATTAATTTAAATCTTACTCAAATGGAGCCATATAATGGGAATTAATTAACTAAATTAAGGAATGATGAGATTTACATGCACAAACAGAAGTAATGTAGTTATTATTATAATAGCTATATAATTATAAAATAAAAAGAAATTGCTGGCTACTGCCCATCATAGCAGGAAGTAGTATCCCACAATATTGCCGTCTAGATGAACAAATATTAACGGTTTCCCACGGTGTTGCCACCAGCTGATCAGTACAAAATATAACTCTCCCACGGGAAGCTGACTCGCTGACCACCACACAAAAAAAAAATAACGGTTTCCCACGGTTTGGTCCACCTACTGATCATTTCCACAATATAACATATCAGCACATACAAGTAATGATATAAGCATACATGAACATACAAGTACTGATATAAGCATACAAGTAACGATATAATACACATACAATTAATGATATAATATATAAGTAATTATTTATTATTCATATACATATCCAATAGGGGTACGTAACACTTCCACTTGCAAGAAAAAAAATGCAATGGATTGAAGATCAATGGCATTTTTTCTGAAGTAAAAATGTTAAATAAAAGAATATTTCACTCATGGTACATCATATACAAAACTTCTGGACAAAGCATCAGCAATGACATTCTGCCTGCCTGGAATATGTTTAATCTCAACATTAAATTCTTGTAGAAACAATGACCAGCGCAAAATTCGTTGGTTCTTGATTTTCATCATATTAATGAATATAAGGGGATTGTGGTCAGTAAACACTAACACTTTATATCCTGAAAGATAAATTTAAAATTTCTTGACTGACAATATGAGACCCAACGCCTCCTTTTCTACCACTGAATAGTTCTTCTGGGCTGAATTAAATTTTCTAGAGTAATAATATACAGGATGCTCAATATTATCTAGACCAACTTATATAAGCACAGCACCTATTCCAACATCTGATGCATCAATATGTAAAATAAAAGGTTTGTCAAATTGGGGACTAGCAAGAACAGGTGACGTTGACAATATGCCCTTTAAGTTCTGAAATGAATTCTGGCAATCTTGAGTCCACTTAAACTTCACTTGCTTTCGCAACAAATTTGTCAATGGGGCAGCCACTGTCGAAAAATTTCTACAGTACCGCCTATAATAAGCACACATACCGATAAATCTTTGGACTCCCTTCTTACTGGTTAACACTGGGGAGTCCACAATGGCTTGTATCTTATCTTGTAAAGTAATTATCTTACCTTGTCCTATTTCATGCCCAAGATAGGTTATAGTCCCTCTTGCCCAAGTACACTTATTCATATTCACTGTTAAATTGGCGTTTTTCAACACCGTAAACAATTGCTTAAGGCCTGAAAGATGATCTGCCCAGTTCTTACTGTATAAAACAATGTCGTCAAGGTAGGCCCTACAATCTGGTACATCCTTGAGTAAGAAATTCATGACTCTTTGAAAGGTGGCAGGTGCATTCCTCAAACCGAATGGCATGACATTGAATTCATAAGCACCATCAGGGGTAACAAAAGCAATGACTTCCCTAGCATAATCAGTTAAGGCAATCTGATAATATCCCTTATATAATTCAAGTTTACTTACAAAATTAGCATGTCCTATAGATTCAATACTCTCCTCCAACAGTGGTAATGGAAATACATCAACAGTAGTGCTCTTGTTCAGTTTACCATAATCTACACATAACCTCCAGGTTCCCCCGGGTTTTGGCACTAACAAGCACGGAGAGCTCCAAGTACTTTGACTTGGCCGATTGAAATTATGCTGTAGCAGATAGTCCACTTCTTGTTGTATAAGTTTCCTCTTTTCTGGGTTCATTCGGTAAGGATGTTGTCTAATTGGAGTGCTGTCCAGGAGCTGAATGTCGTGTGTGATGAGGTGGGTCTGTGTGGGAACCTCCCCAAATAGAGAAGTATGGTTGTCCAGCAGAACCTGGAACTCATCACGTTGCTCCTCCTGTAAATGACATAGCATCTCCCTGCCATTGGAACTGGAACTGAGAAGTTGAATATTAACATCATTTTCTTCACTACAATTTCCCTCAGATGGTAACTCTTCCCTAATAAAACAAGCTACCACTTCTGGTCCAAGATAAGCTTTTAACCTGTTAATATGCACATTCATTTTATGTTCTGAAAGAGTAGGGTTAAATATTGTGTAAGTTAGGTCTCCCACCTTCTCTACCACTTGGTAGGGTCCGTCAAACTTATGGGACATGGAAGTCCCCAAACGAGTTTTCAACACCAACACCAAATCACCGACAGCAAACGACCTGAGTTTAGCCCTGAACATTTTGTCATATCTTTGTTTCATGGCTTGTTGAGTCTGGTCCAGATGTTCCTTCGCCAACTCTCGAGCCTGACACAACTTGTCTTTGACCTCACTCAAGTACCAACCATTCTGATGAACAGAGACATCTCCCATCAACTTTTCTTGGAGCATTGTTAACGGACCTCTCACTTGGTGACCAAATACGAGCTCAAAAGATGAACACTCTAATGACGCTTGTAATCCTTCTCTGGCAGCAAACAGCACAAAAGGGAGATTCTCATCCCAATTACGTGGATAAGTTTCTCCTGTTGTCTTTTACATCTGTTTCAACGTTTGATGGAAACGTTCAAGCCCATCTTGGCTTTGTGAATGATAAGAACTGGAAAATGTGTGCTGAATCCCTTTGGATTTGCAGAAAGTTTTGAAAACCTTAGAACAAAAATTTCCCCCATTGTCACTCTGGATAACTCTAGGCATTCCGAACAAGGAGAAAAATCGTTCAAGACACTTGATGAGATTATGAGTCTTGGTATTTCTTAAGGCATATGCCTCAGGAAATCTCGTCGTCATACAGATAAGAGTAAACATAAAAATGTTACCCGACTTAGTCTTAGGTAAAGAACCTACAGAATCTATTACAACGTGAGAAAATGGTTCATCAGGAACTACAATAGGTTGCAATGGTGCTCTTGGCACAGATTGGTTTGGTTTTCCAACAATTTGACAGGGTACACAGTTATGACAATACCTGACCACATCTTTCTTTAGCCTGGGCCAGTAAAAATATTTGCATATTTTATGGTACATATTTGTGATACCTTGATGACCTCCCATGTTGTCATCATGTGCAGCCTGCAGGACCTGCTTACGATAAACATTGGGGACAACTAGTTGGGTTCTAGTCTCACAATCATCTGATGAGGGAGTTTCCTTGGGTCTCTGTTACGTACCTCTATAAGATACGTAATTAAATAAATTAATATGTACCTTTATAATTGTGTATAAATTACATGTATGTATATTGATATACTTATATGTTCTATGTAAAATAATTTCATGTTACATTGTTGGCGTTAGGCCCAACGTATCGTGGGAATGATTGTTTTATTTCTTTGAGTACTCAGTTCCCATGGGAACTAAATGATTTATATGTGATCATATGTGGGTAACATAGGTGAATAATAATTGTGTGAACTGTATCTGGCAAATTGTCGTGGGATAGTCCGTTGCTGGATGAGCATGCCATCATTCCCCTTTGTATGTGTATTTTAATTACTATGTAAAGCAATAATTACCTTATTTTTGTTATACCAATATGTATTGACCATTCATTACGTTAGTTTAAGATTACTCTTGTCACAATGTATTGCTCCATTGTAGAATTAATAAATATTGTAACTTTGACAATTTTTCGCGGGGCAGAGGCAATGATTTTGACTCCCACAGATATGTAGGTCAGTAGCTGATCCGGAAGCAGAGAGTTAACATCTTGTGGAGTTAAGTTTTACATTATTGTTCTGTCATAACCATACATATAATAATATTATATTCATTTCTGGGAGAGACAGTAATATTTTAATTTGATATATTTGTGATAAAGTAACCATCTGTAGGCTATTGAGATTTATGAAATATATATATATATATATATATATATATATATATATTATATATATATATATATATATATATATATATATATATATATATATATATATATATATATATATATATATATATATATATATATATATATATAAAGTTTGATATGTATTCCTTCAGTCCAAAAGGAAAATTTTAACAATGTGCTCATTACTTATTGAGGGGTTACACTGGTGACTCGCTCTTGTGAACAGCAGTTTTAATAACCCTAGACCTTTTTTAAAGTTGGCTGTTGTAGGGTCACGAGCCGTAATGTACGATAAATAACATAGAGTTATGGGGGCCTGTGCCGGGAAATATTGTTCCCACTTAAATTTAACTGTGCTAATCTAACCTTGCCTTCCTAGGTACCAGTATGTTAAGTGTCTGTGTGTTTCTTAAGAACTATTCCATGTTCCAAGCAAGCCTTCCTGTGTGTCAAGTAACAACGTTTCACGATTTTGAGGTAAGTCATCCTATATATTTTGTTTGTGCAGTGAGGCCAAGCGAATTTTCAGTGTGGTGACAATTTTACAGTGAAGTGTAGTGCAGTGCCATTGTTTTAATTATTGTTGTGAATCAAGTGCCAAGTGTTAGTAACGATGGAGGAGCAAGTTGTATCGTTGTTGGCTCACCCAGACTTTGAAGGGATTAAGAGCCTAAAAAAGACTGAGTTAATACAAATGGCAAATCATTTGGATTTGACCGCCAACAATAGAATGGTTAAAGCCCAACTTGTGAAAGTCATTGTGACGCATTTTGTTGAGAATGGAGAGTTAGACGAAGAAATTCTAGAGGAGTTAAGATAGGAGGCGAGTGATCAGATGACGTTAAAGCGTCTTGAGTTAGAAGCTCGTCAATTAGAGCTTGAAGCTCAAAAAGAACAGAGAATATTAGAACTTGAAGCTCAAAAAGAACAGAAAATATTAGAGGCGGAAGCTCAGCAGAGGGAGCTTGAGACTAAGCGGTTAGAGGTTATGGCACAGTTGCAACTAGAAGCCACAAAAAAGCAACAATTAGAGATTCAACAACAAATGGCTGACACTAACTTAAGGCTTGAAACACAGCGTATGGCAGCTGGGCATGGAAATACAAGTAATGTTTCAACAAATAGTGATAATAATCCCATAAGGATGAATAAGTATATAGTTACCCAAGTTTAATGAGGAGGATCCTGAGGTTTTCTTTGCACATTTTTATACAATTGCCATCAGTATGAACTGGCCAAGGGATCAATGGGTAGCCATTATGCAGTCTCAATTTAAGGGGCGTAGTCAGGATGTTTTTACATCCCTACCTGACGCTCACAGCTTTGATTATGAATTTGTAAAGAAAAGCATCTTAAATGCGTATCAATTAAATCCAGAGGCACACAGGCAGAAGTTTCGGAACCTAAGGAGGGTAAGTGATCAGACAATAGCAGATTTTACTCGTCAGAAGACGAATTTTTGCAACAGATGGTTAAAGTCACTTTCAGTAACTGAGTTTGATGCTCTAAAGAATCTTCTTATCATGGAAGAAGTATTGTCATGTCTCCCGGACAAGTTGTCTACTTTTATGGCAGAACAAAAGAATGTAACAGACATTTATGAGCTGTCAAAGCTCGCTGATGAGCATGAGTTGTTGACTAAGGCCCAATTTACGGCCACTTCACCTAAGTCTAGTTGTAGAGTAAATTATAATGCTCACAGAACTCCTTATCAGTATAAGTCTCCTCCTGGTGCGACAGTTACTCCCGTGAACTCTTCTCTTACTAACCCTAAGATTGTTACTCCATTGCCAGGATCATCTAAGCCTAGTAATGCTAATTCTAAACCTGCAGTTGGTTCTACCAGTGTGTCCACTGTCAAGCATTGTACACATTGTAAGGGAAGGGGACATGTGATTTCTTCATGTTTTAGCTTGCATCCTGAACTACGGCCAACTGGTCTTATTATGAGTAAAGGATTGCAACCTATTAATTCTTCATGTATTACAGTCAATCCCAATTGGATGGCTGAATTTAAACCATATATTTCCACAGGTACCTTATTATGTAATAATGGTAGACATAAGACTGCTCAATTACTCCGTGATACTGGAGCTTCAGTCTCTTATTACCCAGAATGTACTTGCGGATGTTGACACCCGAGATCTTGGTGAAGTTGTGCTTCTTCAAGGTATTGCAGGTAGTGTACAACCGGTGTCCTTAATGCAAGTTAACCTTGATTCTAACTATACTTCAGGATGGTGTAATGTTGGTGTAAGTAAACAACTGCCCATTCCTGGGGTAGACATTATTCTAGGTAATGATTTTGGCAACCGAAAGGTTGTAGGGCCCAAGTGTCCCATCATGTTAACTAATCCCAATAATGTATTAGCTCAACCAGAAGCAGATGACATTATTTACCCTGCTTGTGTTGTAACTAGATCAATGGGACAAACAGGTGAGAGTAATTCTGTCTTCACTGAGGTTGCTGTTCCCAAGACCAGGACCCCTTCAGTAAAGGAGTGGGAGGTGGATCTTGAGGATTCCTTTATGACTCGACTGGATGATGAGTGTGAGGCAGTAGTAGAAGCCCCTCCCAACCTAAATCACAAGGAAAGTGAAGGTGAGGAGGCTGAACTATCTGTACCTTGCCCGCTTGACTCCAGTGAACTAGTTGTCGAGAGTGAGGCCGAAGTAGCTATGACTCCATTTTATTCTGATCAATCGGAAAAAGAGATCAAGCTACTAGGTTCTCGCCCGCTCGCTGCTGAGTCTGAGTCATTGCCCTTAAGTGTTGTACAGACTACTGATCCTAGTTTAATTAAGTGTATTTCTGAGGCTCCTGATAATGTTGATGCATTGGAAGAAGGGACGGGTTTCTTCTTCAAGGATCGACTTCTGATGAGAAGGTGGAGACCCAAGGGAACTCCCTCTTCAGATGATTGTGAGATTAGAACCCAACTCGTTGTCCCCAATGATTATCGTAGGCAGGTCCTGCAGGCTGCACATGATGACCCCATGGGAGGTCATCAAGGTATCACAAATATGTACCATAAGATATGCAAATATTTTTTCTGGCCTAAGTTAAAGAAAGATGTGGTCAGGTATTGTCATAACTGTGTACCCTGTCAAATTGTTGGTAAACCAAATCAATCTGTGCCAAGAGCACCATTGCAACCTATTGTAGTTTCTGATGAACCATTTACTCATGTTGTAATTGATTGTGTAGGTCCTTTACCTAAGACTAAGTCGGGTAACATGTTTTTGTTCACTCTCATGTATATGACTACAAGATTTCCTGAAGCTTATGCTCTAAGGAATACCAAGGCTCATAATCTCATCAAGTGTCTTGAAAGATTCTTTTCGTTGTTTAGAATGCCTAGAGTTATTCAGAGTGACAATGGGGGAAATTTTGTTTCTAAAGTTTTCAGAAATTTTTGCGAGTCCCGAGGGATTCAGCACAAATTATCCAGTCCATATCATCCACAAAGCCAAGGTGGGCTTGAAAGTTTCCATCAGACTTTAAAACAAATGTTGAGGACAACCGGAGAAACTCATCCACGTAATTGGGATGAGAAACTCCCCTTTGTGTTTGCTGCTAGAGAAGGGCTACAAGAGTCATTGGGCTGTTCACCTTTTGAACTAGTGTTTGGTCACCAAGTAAGAGGTCCTCTTAAAATGCTACAAGAAAAGTTGTTGGGAGATGTCTCTGTTCATCAGAGTGGGTTGTACTTGAGTGAGGTCAAGGACAAGTTGTGTCGGGCTCGTGAGTTGGCGAAAGAACATCTGGTAAGAACTCAACAAGCCATGAAAGTAAGATATGACAAGAAGTTCAAGGCTAAGCTCAGGTCGTTTGCTGTCGGAGATTTGGTGTTGGTGTTGAAACCTCGTATGGGGACTTCCATGTCCCATAAGTTCGCAGGACCCTACCAAGTGGTAGAAAAGGTGGGAAACCTAACTTATAAACTAATTAACCCTAATCTTTCAGAACCCCAAATGACTGTGCACATTAACAGATTAAAAGCTTATGTTGGACCAGGTGTAGTAGCTTGTTTTAGTCGGGAAGAGTTACCACCTGAGGATAATTGTAGTGAGGGAAATGATGTTAATATTCAACTTCTCAGTTCCAGTTCCAATGGCAGGGAGATGCTATGTCATTTACAGGAGGAGCAACGTGATGAGTTCCAGGTTCTGCTGGACAACCATACATCTCTGTTTGGGGAGGTTCCCACACAGACCCACCTCATCACACATGACATTCAGCTCCTGGACAGCACACCCATTCGACAACATCCGTACAGAGTGAATCCCGAAAAGAGGAAAATTATACAAGCAGAAGTGGAATATCTGCTCCAGCATGATTTCATTCGGCCAAGTCAAAGTACTTGGAGCTCTCCGTGTTTGTTAGTGCCAAAACCAGATGGAACCTGGAGATTGTGCGTGGATTATAGGAAACTGAACAAGAGCACTGCTGTGGACGTTTTTCCTTTACCCTTGTTGGAGGAATGTATTGAGTCCATAAGACATGCCGAATATGTAAGTAAGCTTGATTTGTCTACAGGGTACTACCAAATCCCATTAACAGAATATGCTAGGGAGGTTACTGCTTTTGTTACACCTGATGGTGCGTATGAATTTAATGTCATGCCATTCGGTTTGAGAAATGCACCTGCTACTTTTCAAAAAGTCATGAATTTCTTACTCAAGGATGTGCCAGATTGTAGGGCCTACCTTGATGACATTGTTTTGTACAGTAAGAATTGGGCAGATCATCTCTTAGGCCTTAAGAACTTGTTTACAGTGTTGCAAACCGCAAAGTTAACCATAAATATGAATAAGTGTAGTTGGGCAAGAGGAACGATAACTTATCTTGGACACGAGGAAGGACAAGGTAAGATTATTCCCTTACAAGATAAGATTCAAGCCATTGTGGACTACCCAGTGTTAACCAATAAGAAAGGAGTCCACCGGTTTATTGGTATGTGTGCATACTATAGGCGTTATTGTAGAAATTTTTCAACAGTGGCTGCTCCTTTGACAAATTTGTTACACAAGCAAGTAAAGTTTCAGTGGACACAAGATTGTCAGAATGCTTTTCAGAACCTAAAGGGCATATTGTCCACATCACCTGTTCTTGCTAGTCCCCAATTTGATAAACCTTTTATATTACACATTGATGCGTCAGATGTTGGAATAGGTGCTGTGCTTATTCAAGTTGGTTTAGATAATATTGAGCATCCTGTGTATTATTTACACAGAAAATTTAATGCAGCTCAGAAGAATTATTTCGTGGTAGAAAAGGAGGCGTTGGGTCTTATATTGTCAATTAAGAAGTTTGAGATTTACTTGTCAGGAAACAAAGTGTTAGTATTTACAGACCACAACCCCCTTATCTATATAAATATGATGAAAGTCAAGGACCAACGAATTCTGCGCTGGTCATTGTTTTTGCAGGAATTTAATGTAGAAATCAAACATATTCCAGGCAGGCAAAATGTTATTGCTGATGCTTTGTCAAGAAGTTTTGATGTACCATAAATGAAATGTTTTTTTTTTTTTACTTAACATTTTTACTTCAGAAAAAATGCCATTGATCTTCAATCCATTGCATTTTTTTTCTTGGAGGTGGAAGTGTTACGTACCTCTATAAGATACGTAATTAAATAAATTAATATGTACCTTTATAATTGTGTATAAATTACATGTATGTATATTGATATACTTATATGTTCTATGTAAAATAATTTCATGTTACATTGTTGGCGTTAGGCCCAACGTATCGTGGGAATGATTGTTTTATTTCTTTGAGTACTCAGTTCCCATGGGAACTAAATGATTTATATGTGATCATATGTGGGTAACATAGGTGAATAATAATTGTGTGAACTGTATCTGGCAAATTGTCGTGGGATAGTCCGTTGCTGGATGAGCATGCCATCATTCCTCTTTGTATGTGTATTTTAATTACTATGTAAAGCAATAATTACCTTATTTTTGTTATACCAATATGTATTGACCATTTATTACGTTAGTTTAAGATTACTCTTGTCACAATGTATTGCTCCATTGTAGAATTAATAAATATTGTAACTTTGACAATTTTTCGCGGGGCAGAGGCAATGATTTTGACTCCCCAGATATGTAGGTCAGTAGCTGATCCGGAACCAGAGAGTTAACATCTTGTGGAGTTAAGTTTTACATTATTGTTCTGTCATAACCATACATATAATAATATTATATTAATTTCTGGGAGAGACAGTAATATTTTAATTTGATATATTTGTGATAAAGTAACCATCTGTAGGCTATTGAGGTTTATGAAATATATATATATATATATATATATATATATATATATATATATATATATATATATATATATATATATATATATATATATATATATATATATATATATATAAATATATATATATATATATATATATATATATATATATATATATATATTCCTTCAGTCCTAAAGGAAAATTTTAACAAAGTGCTCATTACTTATTAAGGGGTTACACTGGTGACCCGCTCTTGTGAACAGCAGTTTTAATAACCCTAGACCTTTTTTAAAGTTGGCTGTTGAAGGGTCACGAGCCGTAACGTACGATAAGTAACAGTCTCCACCTTCTCATCAGGAATCGATCCTTGAAAAAGAAACCCGTCCCATCCTCCAATGCATCAACATTATCAGCAGCCTCAGAAATACACTCAAGTAAACTAGGATCAGTAGTCTGTATAACACTTAAGGCTAATGACTCAGACTCAGTAGCGAGCGGGCAAGAACCTAGTAGCTTGATCTCTTTTCCTGATTGATCAGAAGAAATTGGAGCCATAGCTACTTCGGCCTCACTCTCGACAACTGGTTTAGTGGAGACAAGCAGGCAAGGTACAGATAGTTCAGCCTCCTCACCTTCACTTTCCTTGTGGTTTAGGTTCGGCGGGGTTTCTACTACTGCCTCACTCTCATCATCCAATCGAGTCATAAAAGAATCTTCAAGATCCACCTCCCACTCCTTTACTGAAGGGGTCCTGGTCTTGGAAACAGCTACCTTAGTGAAGACAGGATTACTCTCGCCTGTTTTTCTCATTGATCTAGTTACAACACAAGCAGGGCAAATAATGCCATCATCTGCTTCGGGTTGACCTAGTACATTATTGGGATTAATTAACATTATGGGGCACTTGGTCCCTTAAACCTTTCGGGTGGCCAAAATCATTACCAAGAATAATATCTACCCCTGGAATGGGCAGCTGGTTACTTACACCAACATTACACCATCCTGAAATAAAATTAGAATCAAGGTTAGTTTGCATTAAAGACACCTGTTGTACACTACCTGCAATACCTTGGAGAAGCACAACTTCACCAAGATCTCTGGTGTCAACATTAGCAAGTACATTCTGGGTAATAAGAGACTGTGAAGCTCCAGTATCACGGAGTAATTGAACAGTCTTACTACTACCATCTTTACACAATAATGTACCTGTAAAAATGTATGGTTTAAATTCAGCCATCCAATGGGGATTGACTGTAGTACATGGAGAATTATTAGTTTGCAATCCTCTACTCATAATAAGACCAGTTGGCCGTAATTCAGGATGCAAACTATAGCAAGAAGCAATCACATGTCCTCTTCTCTTACAATGTGTACAATGCCTGAAAGTGGACACACCTGTGGAACCAACTGCAGGTTTAGAATTAACATTACTAGGAATAGATTGTCCTGGCAAGGAGTAACAACTTTAGGTTTAATAAGAGAAGAGTTCATGGGAGTAACTGGAGCACTAGGATTGGATTTATACTGATAAAGAGTTCGGTGAGCATTATAATTTACTCTACGGTTAAACTTAGGTGATTGGGCCTTAAACTGGGGCTTAGTCAACAACTCATGCTCATCCGCAAGCTTAGACAGCTCATAAATGTCTGTTATATTTTTCTGTTCTGCCATAAAAGTAGACAATTTCTCTGGGAGACATGACATCACTTCTTCTGTTATAAGAAGATTCTTAAGAGCATCATACTCGGTTATTGAAAGTGATTTTAGCCATCTGTTGCAGTAATTAACTTTTAGAGGGTGAAATCTGCTATTGTCTGATAACTTACCCTCTTTAGGTTCCTAAACTTTTGTCTGAGTGCTTCCGGATTTAATTGGTAAGCATTTACAATGCTTTTCTTAAAAAACTCAGTCAAAACCATTCTCATCAGGCAATAATGCAAAAACCTCCTGACTTCGTCCTTTCAGTTGACTTTGCATGATTGCAACCCATTGATCCCTTGGCCAATTCATACTTACTGCAATCTAAGAAAAAAGTGAGAAATAACCTCGGGATCCTCCTCATTGAACTTGGGTAACTCTATGTATTTATTTATCCTTATGGGATTATTATCACTACTATTTGAAACATTGCTAGTATTACCATGCCCAGATGCCAAACGCTGTGTTTCAAGTCTGTGGTTAGCCTCTGCCATTTGTTGTTGAATTTCTAACTTGTTTCTTTGAGGCTTCCAGCTGCAATTGCACTACAATTCTACTATTTTGTGCCTCAATCTCTAAACGTCTAGTTTCAAGCTCCCTCTGCTGAGCTTCAGCTTCTAATATTTTTTGTTGGTTTTGAGCTTTAATTTCTCTTTGTTGAGCTTCAGCTTCTAATATTTTTTGTTGGTTTCGAGCTTCAATTGCTCTTTGTTGAGCTTCAAGCTCTAATATTTGTTAATGCCATGCAAATTCATTTTCCTTTTCTTGAGCCTCAAGTTTAGCATACGTTAATTGTGCATCTAACTCAAGACGCCTTAAAGCAATTTGCTCACTAGACTCGCTGACCACCACACAAACAAAAAATAACGGTTTCCCACGGTTTGGTCCACCCACTGATCATTTCCACAATATAACATATCAGCGCATACAAGTAATGATATACGCATACAAGAACATACAAGTACTGATATAATACACATACAATTAATGATATAATATATAAGTAATTATTTATTATTTATATACGTATCCAATAGGCGTACGTAACAGGCTCATGTATGTAGCTCTGGGGGGTAGGTGTTTGTATATGTATTATTGAGGTGGGTACCTGAGGATCTTAGGTGAGGCTATTGTGCTATGTATGATATTGATTCCTCCACCTCATTTATTAATGATTGTGACTCCACCATCCTGTATTTGATAGTATCAGCATAATAGACGTTAATGTCCCGCTGTGCCAGGATAGAGAGTGGTGTCAGCTAGTGCTGAGTGTATGCAGTTTTGAGGCCCACTTATGATAATGCAAAGCTCTAAGAAGCTGGATAAAGTAATGGAAGATATAGAGAATGAAGTTATAGAGAATGTTTTTTTCTTATGGTGTTATGGTGACTTATGTTATATGTTCCAGTAAACTGGAATATTTTTTACTAGCCTTTAAAATCCCCTAGACCTTTATTGATCATAGGCCAAGCTATGTTTTCCAGCGATGCTGTAGGTTCACTACCCTATAGCATTATATGGGGGACTATAACAATTAAATGGGGGCTGTCCGGGATCTCAATCAGGTAACTCCTGTTTTTCGGGGTCATTATGATTTAACTCCTGTGTTCAGGACCATTATTGTTGTAATCCTTGTATTCAGGATTAATATTGAGTATGACACGGTTAGACTGATCTATGCTTATTTTCTAGTTTGTTGTACCTTTGAAGTGAATATTGCGGTATCCTTTGTTAGAAGATGCTTTGAAGACTTGTGTCTCTGCGTATGATTCAACTTGCAGTCTTATGTGAACCTACTTAATACTTCACTTGCAATGCTGCACGACAGATATAAGTGTTCCATTTTTGCGTGTCTATGGGGCATGCTAGTCTAGTATCTTCTTATTTTGGTACTAATAACTTTTGAAAATGTCTTGTTGATTAATTAAGATGGAGCAAGTTGAAAAAGAGATTTTGCAAAATCCATCAGTGGATAGGATTAACATCTTAACTAAATCAGTGTTGATTTGTATAGGAAAAATGCTAGAGTTAGATGTGGCACCCATAATGAATAAAGTTAAATTATTGCAAATAATTTTTTTTCATCTAGTAGAAGATGGCATGTTGAGTGATGAGGGATTAGAGGAATACCCTTACGAGGTTGAGAGTAGTGCAGACTGAGAAGGCAAGAGGTGAGGACTACTTTCAGCTAAGGCAAGTGTTACGAATCTTATTAGGTTTCTGACATTACTCCTGATGCTTATATACTTTATTGTCTTGTTCTATAATTAGTATAGTATCCAGTTGGATGATATTAGACTATTGTATGTTATATATTGTAGCATGCTGTAGTGTGCCTGAGTTGCATTATATTGTATGAGGCTTTTTGTGCAAGTATTTTCATGTTGGTTTCTTCCGTGTGGGGGGAGGACCATATTTGGATGTGGCCAGTGTGGGAACTTGATGTCATGCGAATGGTTATAGTTCAACCTTGATTAATTCTTATTATTGTTTGCCAGTAAATTATATTGAGCAATGTAACAGTATTAAATACTATTAAGATTAATAATGATTTGAATATTAGTACTACATTTTGTTAGTAAAATTTCCACAAAAGTTTATGTGGATGTTTAGTTGATATTGTGGTAGGACGCCTGCCCTGGGAACACACGCTTGGTCAGAGGCGTGGCAGCATTGGTCGAAAAGAGACATGTTTTTAAGTTAAGTCAGTGGTTACTGTTATTTTAGCTAAATACTCTGTTAATTCTCTGGGTAGATGATTGTGTATTATCCCTTTTAGTAATTCATGTGCTGGTGATATTGCTCATTGCTCAATAAGGATTTTTATTTAATTATTGCATGCTAAAGAATACTTCTGGCAATTATATTTACCATTTAATTGTTATGTTTGTCACCCTTAGCGTAGATATATTGTTTTCTCAATTTATGCGGCGTTTCTTTTCCTTTACTCCTAGACACATGTTGGCAAGGCCGATATAATATATTTTGATCACTGCAGGAAAAGAACTGTATTAAGTCTCAAGGGTTGTAACAAATGAGGGCCACTGTCTGGGAGATGAAAGATAATTCCCTGTAATGTTTGTACAATTGACAGTGCTAATTATTAATAGCAATTGCCTTCCTAGGTACTCATTGATTATCTAGTGACACCTAATCAAGCCTGTGAAATTATCTTTTCAATCTGAGCTGCTGTGAAAACTTCTCAACGCTTCACGATTTGAGGTAAGTGTTCAGCTTGTGCCAGGGGCCAAGCATAATTTTCAGTGTTGTTTCAAGTGTTAAGTTGTGATAATTGAGCCAAACATGGAGGATCAGGTTGCTGCGCTGGTGGAACAGCCAAATTTTAGTAAAATTAAAGACTTAAAGAAGTCTGGTTTGTTGGTTCTGGCTGATAAATTGAACCTAGCAGTTTCCAGTAAAATGTTGAAGGTTCAGGTGTTAAGAGTTATTGTCACACACTTGGTGGAGAAGGAGAGACTTGACGAAGAGTGTTTAGGAGAGTTAGAAGAAGTCAAGTGACAAGGTGGCAATCTTAAAGTTGGAGTTGGAGACTAAATTAGAAATGGCTTGGCTGGAAGTAGACAAGCAGAGGTTGGAGTTGCAGAACCAGCAAAAACAACTTGAGTTGGAGACAAAGCAACAGATGTTGCAGGCTCAGGTACAACTAGCAGAGCAACAAACTAAACAAACGGAGCAGCAGACTAGATAATTAGAAATTCAGCAGATTATGGCTGAAAATAATAACAGGTTGGAACAGCAGAGAATTGCAGCAGGGCTAGGTAACACTAGTAATAATCCCGAGAGTACAAATAGTTCTTCCAAGTACAGTAAACATGTAGAATTACCTAAGTTTAATGAAGAAGATCCAGAAATATTTTTCTTGCATTTTAAGAAACTAGCAGTCAGCATGAACTGACCTGTAGATCAATGGGTTAGCATTTTACAAGGACAATTTAAGGGTAAAGCTCAAGAGGTATTTGCATTTTTGCCTGCTGAGAATTCTTTCGATTTTAAATTTGTTCAACAGAGCATCTTAAATGCCTACCAGCAGATCCCAAAAGCACATAGAATAAAATTCAGAAGATTAAAAACAGAGCACATAACCAGACTATATCTGACTCTGTAAGGGTAAAATTAAATCACTTTGACAGATAGATTAAAGCACTTAATATTACAGAGTTTGAGACTTTGAGAGACCTCATAGTAACTGAGGAAGTAGTGGGATGTGTACCAGAGAAATTAGATTTGTTTATGGCTGAAAATAAACAAATCACTGATCTTATAAAACTAGCCAAGCTTGCTGATGAGCATAAATTACTTACTAAAGTGCCTTTCAGAGCACCAATTAATCATTTTAATGCTAAAACTAATCATTATGCTCCTAAAAATCATGTTTTCCAGACCCGACCAGCTACTTCACCTTCTCCTCCTCCTCTTGCAAAGCCTAAATCTGAGAAACAACAGACAGGGTTGTCAACCTTAAGTAATGTAGTGATTAAGCCTGCAGTTGGTTCGGCTGTTTCGACCACTGGCAGATATTGCACGCATTGCAGGAGAAGAGGTCATGTGGTAAATTCCTATTATGCTTTGTACCCTGAGTTGAGACCAACTGGTCTGATTATGAGTAGGGGTTTGCAAACCTTTAATGCCAATGTTGCTCCAGTCATGCCCAAGTGGATGACTAATTTTGATCCATAACTACATTCGGGAACCTTATTATGTACTAGTGGAACCTGGAAACCAGATCAGTTGTTAAGGGACACTGGTGCTTCCCAGTCTTTAATTTCTCGCCGTGTTCTTACTGATGTTAGCACAGAAGACACTGGAGAGGTAGTGTTATTGCAGGGACTTGGAGCTCATATCCAGCGTGTACCATTAATTAAGGTTAACCTGAATTCCTCTATTACACCAGGTTGGTGCACTGTAGCACCAGTGAGCAGTTGCCCATTCCTGGGATTGATATCATTGTAGGTAATGATTTTGACAGGTAATGATTGTCCAGTTATGTATACTAAACCTAGTGCAGTACTGGCTCAACCAGATGCGGATGATGGTGTCATTTATCCAGCCTGTGTTGTCACCAGATCCATGGGTAAGCAGAATGTGGTACGTCCTGCTACTACCAAGGTGGATGTTTTCGAGGCCAGGACCCCTTCAGACAGGGAGGTGGAGGTGGACCTTGAAGATACATTTTTAGCTCACGTGGATGTCGAGAGTGAGGCCGGTGCCAAAGCCCTAATTTATTCTGACCCAGATGGTCTGGAAAAGGTGGCTCAGGTACCAGTTCCTTGCCCACTCGCTCCAGCTGTAGAGTTCCAGACCTTGCGTAAGTTACAGAGTACTGATACCCAGTCTAGCTGAGTGTTATGCAGAAGCAGCCGACTCCATTGATACTTTGGAGGAGAGTACGGGTTGTTATTTCAAGGATCGATGTCTGATGAGAAGATGGAGACCATCAGGAACTCCCTCATCAGATGATTGAGAGTCTAAAACCCAGCTCGTTCTGCCAACAGAGTATAGGGAGCAGGTATTGCAAGCTGCCCATGATGACCTGATGGGAGGCCATCAAGGCATTACCAGTATGTATCATAAGATCTGTAAACTTTTTTATTGGCCAAAACTTAAAAAATATGTGGTCAGATATTGCCACAATTGTGTTGTGTGTCAAACTGTTGGTAAGCCTAATCAGATTGTGCCACTAGCGCCATTATACTCTATTGTAGTGCCAGAGGAGCCTTTTACTCATGTGGTACTGGATTGTGTCGGACCTTTACCCCGTACCAAATCCGTAAATATGTATATGTTTACAATTTTATGTATGACCACCAGGTTCCCTGAAGCATATGCATTACGTAACATTAGAGCTTCTACCATTAAAAGGCAGTTGGAACGATTTTCTCACTATTTGGTATGCCTCGTATAATTCAAACTGATAATGGGAGTAATTTTTGTTCCACCACCTTTAAACATTTTTGTAGTTCATTTGGTATAAAGCACAATTTTTCCAGTCCTTACCATCCTCAGAGTCAAGGGGAAATCGAGCGGTTCAAACCGAACTCTCAACAAAATTTTGAAGGCAACTGGGGAAAATTCACCCAGACATTGGGATGATAATTTACCATTTGTTTTGTTTGCGGCTAGAGATGGATTGCACAGTGCCCTAGGCTGTTCTCCATTCGAGCTTGTATTCGGACATCAGGTGAGAGGACCTTTAACATTGTTACATGAGAAAATGTTAGATGTTACAGCCAGGCAGAGTGAGCGTTACCTGACGGATGTAAAGAGCAAGCTGTCCAGAACGAGGGAGTTGGCCTTACGACATCTAAGTGAATAACAACACGTAATGAAGCAGAAACATGACAAGAGATTCAAGGCTAAACTCAGAGTTTTTGAGCCCGGAGATTTGGTATTGGTCTTGAAGCCTCGTATGGGTACTTCTATGTCTCATAAATTTGCAGGACCGTATCAAGTAGTAAGACGTCTTGGGGAAGTTACTTACAAAGTTTGCCAACCCAAACAGAAACGTCAGACCATGAGTGTTCATGTGAACCGGTTGAAGGCTTACTGTGGGCCTAGTATTGTGGCTTGTTGTGTTACTGAGGAGGTAAATCCTGAAGAGTCGAGTGTTGCAGAGGAAGATGGTAATTCTTGTTTGTCTAATTCCAGCAGTTCCGGGGAAGAATTGTTGTGTCATTTGCAGGATGAGGAGGGAGCAGAGTTCCAGGACCTTTTGGAGATGTCTTCTAACTTGTTTGGGGAGGTCCCCACTCAGACTTCTCTCATTACTCACGACATTAACCTGACAAATGTAACTCCAATTCGGCTACACCCTTATCGAGTGACACCCAAGAAACGTCGTATCATCCAGGAGGAGGTTGATTATCTTCTTCGACATGGGTTCATTAGACCCAGTCAGAGTTCCTGGAGTTCACCGTGTCTATTAGTGCCAAAACCAGAAGATAAGTGGAGATTAGTAGTGGATTATAGAAAACTCAACCAGGTAACTGTAGTTGATGTATGTCCTTTACCGTTATTGGAGGACTGTATAGATACTATAGGTCATGCTAAGTTTGTATCTAAATTGGACTTATCTAAGGGATATTACCAGATACCTCATACAGATTTTGCAAGGGAAGTGACAGCATTTATCACTCCTGATGGAGCTTACGAGTTTAATGTAATGCCTTTTGGATTAAGGAATGCTCCAGCCACTTTTCAGAAATTAATGAATTCTTTGTTGAAGGATGTGCCAGATTGTAGGGCATATTTGGATGACATTGTGATTTTCAGTAAGAATTTCGTAGATCATATGTCTAGTTTAAAGAAATTGTTTAATGTGTTACAACATGCTAATTTGACTGTGAATATGAAGAAATGTAGTAGGGCTAAAGGAACTATAGTGTATTTAGAACATGAGGTCGGACAAGGAAGGATAGTCCCATTGCAAGACAAGATCCAAGCCATTGTGGAGTACCCAGTCCTAACAAATAAGAAGTCTGTGCAGAGATTTATTGGAATGTGTGCGTATTATAGGAGGTATTGTAAAACCTTTTCCATTGTTGCTGCACCCATAACAAATCTTCTAAAGAAACAGGTAAATTTTAAGTGAACCCAAGAGTGTCAGAACTCTTTTCAGAAGTTGAAAGGAATTCTCTCTCTACTTCACCTGTGCTAGCTAGTCCACAGTATGATAAACCTTTTATTCTGCACATATTCACTTCAGATCTTGGAGCAGGTGCTGTTTTGTTCCAAGTAGAACCAGATGAGTTAGAACATCCTGTTTATTATTTCTCTCGTAAATTTGACAGGACACAAACTAATTACTCTGTAGTTGAGAAAGAAGCACTTTGTTTAATATTGGCAGTGAAGAAATTTGAGACATATTTGTCAAAAAATCAAGTGGTAGTATATACAGATCATAATCCATTGACATTTATCCACTCTTATGAAGTGTAAAAACCAGAGAATACTTAGATGGTCATTGATTCTGCAAGAATTCAGTATTGTAATTAGTCATATTCCTGGGAGGCAAAATGTTATTGCTGATGCCTTATCCAGAGGATTTTCTGTTGCAGTGCCAAAGTATGTAGCGTTCTTTATTCATAAGATGTATGTAAATTTTAATTTTTTTTTACTGTGTGAAATTTCATTGCTTTGTACTTTGATTTTAGTTGAAGTATTTTCATGTTATAAATCATGCAGTCACAAAAAAAATGAAATCAACCTTCAGTTAATTTCATTTTTTTCTTAGGGGACGGGAGGGATGTTACGAATCTTACTAGGATTCTGACATTATTCTTGATGCTTGTATTCTTTATTGTCTTGTTCTATAATTAGTATAGTATCCAGTTGGATGATATTAGACTATTGTATGTTATGTATTGTAGCATGATGTAGTGTGCCTGAGTTGCATTATATTGTATGAGGCTTTTTGTGCAAGTATTTTCATGTTGGTTTCTCCGTGTGGGGAGGACCATATTTGGATGTGGCCAGTGTGGGAACTTGATGTCAAGCGAGTGGTTATAGATCAACCTTGATTAATTCTTATTATTGTTTGCCAGTAAATTATATTGATCAATGTAACAGTATTAAATACTATTAAGATTAATAATGATTTGAATATTAGTACTACATTTTGTTAGTAGAATTTCCACAATAGTTTATGTGGATGTTTAGTTGATATTGTGGTAGGACGCCTGCCCTGGGAACAGACGCTTGGTCAGAGGCGTGGCAGCATTGGTCGAGAGGAGACATGTTTTAAGTTAAGTCAGTGGTTACTGTTATTTTAGCTAAATACTCAGTTAATTCTCTGGGTAGATGATTGTGTATTATCCCTTTTAGTAATTCATGTGCTGGTGATATTGCTCATTGCTCAATAAGGATTTTTATTTATATTATTGCATGCTAAAGAATATTTCTGGCTATTATATTTACCATTTAATTATGTTTGTCACCCTTAGCGCAGATATATTGTTTTCCCAATTCATGCAGTGTTTTTTTTTCCTTTACCCCTAGACACCTGTTGGCAAGGCCGACATAATATATTGTGATCACTGCGGGAAAAAAACCGTACTAAGTCTCAAGGGTTGTAACAGCAAGTTGAGTTAGAGAGGTTAAAGTGGGAAGAAGAAACTAGGCAGAGAGAAGCCGTGTTAGAGTTAGCTAGACTCAGAAGAGAAGAGTAAACTAGGCAGAAAAAATAGTTAGAGATAGTTAGAATTAAACATGAGATGGCCGAGGCGCAGATTGAGCTTGAGGAGAAAAAGCTAGAAGCTGCAGCCACTTCCAGTAGTAAGGATTCTAAGGGAATTTCAAGTAGTTGTCACAGTAGTGGACTTTATTTCCCTAATGGGTTTGAATTACCCAAATTTGATGAGAAGGACTTCGAATCGCTTTTCTTGCATTTTTCAAAATTAGCTACTAGTTTGAAATGGCCAGAGGATTCATGGGTGACCATTATGCAAGGTCAGTTGCGAGGGAAGGCACAAGAGATTTTTGCCTCTCTTCCTTTTGAAGACAGCTTGCACTACCCCACAGTCAAAAAGAGGATCTTGCATGCATATGAACTCAATGCAGAGACACTAAGACAAAAGTTTTGAGGTCTCAAGCGTGCACCTGATCAGACAATTCCAGATTTTGCTCGAGTAAAAGAGTCAATCTTTGACAGGTGACTTAATAGAAATAATACTCATGATTTTTTGTCCCTTAAGCAGCTCATCCTAGTAGAAGAACTTTTGTCTTGTTTTCCTGTAAAGTTGACCATGGCACTAGCCACAGGTAAACGTTCATACAAGGATGTTCATGATTTAGCTATGTTGGCAGATGAGCATGAGACGATAAATAAGATACCGAAAAATAACTATCATATGGCACCTAAAGCATTCACTTCTAGGCAGGGTAATTGTGAGAAGTCAAAGAGTAGTCATTATAATGCTAAGTCTGCCAGCGCTTGCAGCCAGGACAGACCAAGCATCTAGTAAATTTAAGGGCACTGGTAACACTAGTAGAGCCACATCAGGTGCGACAAGTTCGGCTGATGTAAAACACTGTAATTATTGCCACAAGAAAGGACATGGTATCCATCATTGTTTTAGGTTACATCCGGAATTACGACCAAACGCCTTGGTGATGAGTAAAATAAGGCAAGGTCATAATTCCGAGACATATTGTAAGGGTAAGCCACAGTGCTTTGTTGGTTTTGACCCTTTTTATGATTCATGCTAAAATGGTTGGAGTTGTAGACAAGTAGGTCCCTGTAGATATATTTAGGGACACTGGTGCGTCGTTAACGTTGATTACTTCCAGTATGTTGTCCAAGGTCAAGAAGTTTGACCTGGATGAAGTAATGTTTATACAGGGTATAGTTGGGGAGTGCAACGTGTTCCCTTTATGCAGGTATACATTAAATCCCCCTATACTCCTGAACTATGTACTGTAGGTGTGTGCTATACTTTACCCATACCTGGTGTCGATATAATTCTAGGAAATGACATTGCTGGCACTTTGATAAACAGTCATCTCCCCATCATGTTCAGTGACCCAGGTAGAGTTCTCTCAGAAACGAGTGAGACGTTTACTGAAGTGTATCCAGCCTGCACAGTCACCAGATCTCAAGTCGCCAAGTCCCAGAGTGATGTTTCCAACCCTACAACTGGAGGGATGGCTGGAAAATCTCCAACGTTAGAACCGGAAATCAACTTAGCTGACACATTTATAGGTCGTTTGGATGAGGTTAGTGCAGTTGAGGGAGTTGTGGCATGTAATGAAGTTGTACCTCCTGTTACTACCTCTCCCCCTATTTCTGATGTAAAATCCCACACTTTATCCCAACTTCAACAGGGTGACCCTAGTTTACATGCATATTTTTTCTGAAGCTGTTAAGGAGGAGGATGTTTTGGCAGATGATGTTGGATACTTCCTCCAAGATCAGATGATGAAGATCTAAGTTATCTCCCTCTTCAGAGGACTGTGAGAGTGATACTCAGCTTGTGGTCCCCAAAGCATACCGTGAACAAGTCTTCTCAGCTGCCCACGACGATCCTTAAGTGGTCACAAAGGGATCAGTCGAATGTTGTATCAGGTAACTATCTATTTCTATTGGCAACTCCTAAGAAAGATATTGGCAAATATTGTAGACAGTGTGTAATCTTTCATATGGTGAGTAAACTTAATTAAAGTGTATCTAAAGCTTCTCTGCATCCAATTGTAGTTCCAGGTGAACCTTTTTCCCACATCATTATCGATTGTGTAAGCCCTTTGAATCGGACCAAGTCAGGTCATGTATATTTGATAACCTTAATGTGCGCCACATCAAAGTTCCCAAAAGCTTACCCTGTATGTATTATTAGAGCAAAGACAGTCAGTCATCCATCATTCGATAAAGTTTTGTACCTTATTTGGACTACCTCAAGTGATCCAGTCGGACAACGGTAGTAACTTCCGTTCTGCAGAGTTCCAACGATTTTGAGTGAAGTACAATATCGTGTGTCTAGTACTTATCATCCACAGAGTCAAGGTGTCTTGAAGAGATTTCACCAGACGATGAAGCAGATGTTACGGACTGTTGGCGAAGATTTCAGACGAAATTGCGATGAGGACTTACCCTTTATATTATTTGCAGCTCGTAATGGGTTACAGCATTCGTTGGGGTGTTCTCCTTTCCCATTAGTTTTCGTATATCAAATGAGAGGCTCAATCCAGTTTTGGAAATTTTCAACACTTAATTAATAACCCCTAGTACGATAAGAGATAATTCTTGTACTAGGTTTCATAATTTACTAACACTACTAGCCAGTAGTATATAGATATTCAGATTATAAATTTGTGGCGTAGTATCGCCCTATTTCCCCCTAGAATCAGGGTCGTGTTGCATCAGCCAGCCAGCCACAACGATAATTTCCACTTATTTGTGGATCGAATTGAAACCAGCCTCATTTACCTTTCTTTATTAAGAATATTTGATTAATAATAGATTTACTTTCATTTGATAGTATATATGATCGTTTACTGGAAATAATTTATAGTCTTAAACAGCTGTTCCAGTACATAAAACGATAAACTTGATTTCCACTCTTAATATTCTTGTGCGGTTTAACGCCATCTAAATTTATTGAATTGCACTCCGGATATCATTTACAATCTTATAAAACCCTGTATTATGACGTAAATATTTGTCATCCAAGTCCCCATCCTTTCGGGACTCTGTTTGAAATATTACAAAATATACCTGGAGTTCCAGCATAAGCGCGAGTGTGCATGCGTCACTGGAAGGAGAGGAGAGACTTGCTATATTAACCGGCTAACATCATGGTGTACTGAAGCGACCCGACAACAATCGATCTAATCTGCAAGCATCCATACTTCTACGAGCTTTTCATCGAGGGTTCAGCTTATACCTAATTTGTATATCATTTGCCTTATTTTATACTTTAACCCTTAAACTGCGCATGGCGTATATATACGCCATCAATGACATGTCCCATCGTGTGCATGGCATATATATACGCCAAAGGGTGCCAGGCACTATTAAAATGTCCTGCAGTGTAAAGGGGTCACTCACACCGTAGTTAGGGACAATTGTAAACAGACGCCATCTTGAAAAAAAATCTAGTGCAGGCCTCCTTTGTTTCCCAGGCCTTAGTAGGTGGCCAGACACCATGGCGAGCACATCACGTCCCAGTGTCCGACCTCGCTCAGCGCACCGCGCACTCTTTGACCAAAGACGAAATAGCCAATAAATTGTTCAATGACATTGACGAATCTGATATTGATGACTCGGATATAGATGAGGACTATACACAGCCTGAGGAAATAGAATCCACGGATAGTGAGGATGAACATGTTGGTGCCACGAGTATGAGGATGCCACAAGAGTCACCCGCTATTACTGAACACCACTCAACACAACTTCGTGCCCAAGCACATAGTTATGTGTTCCATTGCAAGTTTATAATATGATCGACGAGTCTGAAACAGGTGAATCATTCTCTGGTTTTAGTGACCTAGAATCAGAGAATAGTTTTGCCACGCCTGCTAGTGCCAGTACAAGTTTTGCCGCATCAGCTGCCCGCCTAGCCAAGCGCTGCCACATGGAACAATATGGCGACAATGAGGAACAAATCCCCCTCATGTTCCAATACTTTTCCCTCATCGACCCTTCCTGCCCCTACTGTTGCTAGACCTTCTTCAGCTCCTGGTCCCCGGATTCCTCGCCATGGTGCAGCTAATGGCTGTCGGAGGTTTATTTGTGTGGAGTGATGGGGAAGATTTTGTTCCACAAATTCCCGACTTTGTCAATAGAGATGTGGGAATTACAGATCTTTTCCCTGATACAGGTGACGAAATGAGTGAAAAGGACTTCTTTACTGCATATTTCGATGAGCCGCTCATGGAACATATTGTTCACGAAACGAACAGACTTGCCGCTGATCTCATTGAAGGTGAGGAGATATCAGAATTTTAACGACTACAGCATTGGAAAGAGACGACTGTAGGTGAACTGTATATGTTTTTCGCAATTTTTATGTTGATGAAGCATTGTGTGAAACACGTAATATCACATTATTGGAGCACAGACAACACCATTGTTAGGGAAATATATTTCCCGAGACAGATTTCTGTTGATCCTATGGGGCCTTCATTTTGCAAATAATGCAGACGAGAGACAGGATGATAGGCTTTGGAGGGTGAGGCACGTGTTAAATGACCTGATTGGAAAGTTACGAGATTACTACCCCCTCCCCTTCCGGCCCGTTGGCGTCGTGAGGGGGCTTGGTGGACGGCTGCCGGAGTGTGATGCTCCGTTGGGCAGTCCTCTGTCCTTTTCTGGCCTTGCACTCCTGCTGCTGTCTTCTCCAATTGTGCCGGATCGCTTTTCCTTTTCCTTATGTTTCGTTTTTCTCCCCCCTCTTCTCCTATCTGCTTGTCGTTTCCTGCCGACCTTTTGCTTGTTTTGGATTATTTCTTTGGACTTCTTCTATTTTGACGCCCGGGTGCTTGAGGAGGCATACTCTTGCACCCGTAGAACTGTAGTACCCGACGTCTCGAGCGAGGGGAACCTTTTATTGTCAATCCCCCTTTCGTCGCTGAACCCGATCTCGACGGACTGACGGTTCTTAAGGTGGCGTTTGTGGGGCGTATACTCACGACGCACCCCTAGGGGGCCCCGGCATGATCGGCGATAGCTTCCTGTTGGGTGTCCTGCCTCTAATTGTGGCTCCATGGTGGGTATGGGGGCACATTCGTGGATGAATTTGTCACTTTTCGTCTCTATGTCGTTGAATGTTTCCGTTGTACCCTCTCAGGCTCGTGGGGTGGGCGACCAAGCCCCCGAGTTGGCCTGTATTGGAAGACCAGGCTCTGTAGCTCCCGCTGCGTTGGGCCCCGACCTTGCTCCTCCTATGACCGTCCTGACTTCTTCCCCCAGCTCCCCTCCCTCCTCTGAGGTTGGGTCGAGCCTCCAGCCCCCGGTGGTGACCACTTCGTCCCCTGGTGTGGCTAAGTCTTTCGTTGTGACTACTGCGCCTTTTGACCCCTCTCTCTCTAGGGGTTCTCAACGCCGTTCGCGCCTCAACCGCACTCGCTCGATTCCTTCCCGTGCTGATGCGTATCAGGCCTTGTTTGGTCCTGCTTCATGGGCCAAATACTTTGATCTCCTCCCTCTTGATTCTGCGCCTCCTGACGATTTCTCCCTCCATCGGCATCTTGTAGATTCCGTGGATGCGTGTGTTACTTTCAACCCCACTCGTCTCGGTACACGTGTCGTTGCTGCTCCTTCTCAGGATGCGGCTTCCCGCTTGGCTGCCTTATCTTGCCTTGGCGAGATCCCGGTTCGGGTCTCCAAGAACGTTCAGATGAATTCCAGTGTTGGCACTATTCTCCTCCCACCCCATGTTGCAACCGGTGTTCGGAATCTGCAGGATTGCCACGATGATATTCGGCATATCCTTGATGCCCAAGGCCATTCTGTCCTCCAGGTTGACTCGTTTACTCGTCCCCCTCGTGGTCGTCGCCGTCAACCCCTTCGCGTTGTGAAGATCACCTTTGATGGTAGGACCCTTCCATCCTCTGTCATTCTTGCTGGTGCTAGGTGCTCTGTCCAGGAGTATATTCCTTCTCCTCGACTTTGTAATAAGTGCTGGAGGTTTGGGCATGGTGCCCTCCGCTGCTCTGGGACTGTCTCTCTCTGTCCTTTGTGTGGGAGTGAAGGTCACTCTAAGTCGGAGTGCACTTCTCCCCAAGCTCGCTGCCTCAACTGTGGTGAGGCCCATCCTACGTTCTCCCGTGCCTGTGTCCATTACAAGCTTGAGGCGGCCGTCCTTAACCTGAAGCACCGGGAGCGTTTGTCTTTTCCTGAGGCGAGGCGCCAGGTTCGCCGGCTCCTGCCTTATACTAACATCTCTTATGCTCGCGTGTTGCGTTCTTCCTCTCCTCGTCCTTCCCCCCTTCCTCAGACTCTCAACCGTTTCCAGGCCTTGGACCCTGATACGCCCACTGCCCCCTCCTCTGTTCCTTTGAGTTCTTTCCCGAGGGGTCCCCCTCCTGGTCCTCTGTCTGGGGTTCCCCTTCTTTCAACCCGGTCTGTCATGTCTCCTGTGTCTTCTTCCTCTTCCCCCTCCGATCCTCCTTCCCATCCTCTTCCACCATCTATCGGCTCTCCCCGCCGCCTGTCGGTGCAGGTGGATGTCCATCGCTCTCCTAACGGCCGTCGTGTGTGCTCTCGTTCGGCTTCTCCTGTTGAGACACTGGAATCCGTTGCCCGGTACGTAGTTGCTGGGACACCTGTCTCTTTAAGTCAGAAGCGTAAGCCTGGCTCCTCTCCTTCCTCTTCCCCGGCAGGTAAGAAGGCTTCGCTTTTTTCCTTAGCTCCTACTTCTGGCTCTGTTGCTCCTTCCCCTCCCGTTTCAGTGGTTGCGCCCCCTGTTCCTGCTTTGGAGGTTTCTTTGGCCCCTGCTTCCCTTTCGGTTGCTGCTCTTGCTGGGGTGCGCTCCCCTCTTTCTACTCCCCCTCTTCCTACTGCTGTCCTTGACTGCTCCTCTCCGTTGTCTCCTCCTCTTCCTCCTCCTCCGGACCCCGCCCGCCCACCTCTGATCTGTTCTCCCGTTTCCTTCCCTCCGTCTTTACTCAGTTTACCCATGCCCCCTAACCCTGACTTTGCTGACCCTGATCCCGACCCTGATATTCTTTAACGTGCTCTGTTGCTCTTTCGCCTTTGTTTCTTCCTTGTTCTCTGTTTCTTCCTTGTTCTCTGTTTTTGTCCTTTCTCTTCTCGTCGTTGTCCATTCTTCAATGGAACGTTCGAGGTTATTACGCCAATTTCCTCGAACTCCAACTTCTGATTTCGCGGTTTTCGCCCCTTTGTGTCTGTCTCCAGGAGCCAATGCTTGGTGCTCGTCCTGGTCGTTTTCGTGGCTATTCCATTCTCTCCCTCCCCCCCAGCCATTGCTGGGGCTTCTAATTCTTCTGCTCTCTTGATTCATGCAGATGTTCCCTTTGTTCCTTTACTTTTTCCTTCGCCTCTCCATTGTTCTGCTGCTCGTATCTTTGTGGGGAAATGGTACACAGTTTGTTCCATTTATCTCCCCCCGAGTGTCCCGCTCTCTCTTCCTGATTTGAAACACCTCCTAGACTCCTTGCCGGAGCCTGTGCTCCTGCTGGGTGACTTCAATTGTCGTCATTCTCTTTGGGGTGACGTTCTGACGAATACCCGGGGTCGCCTCCTTGAGCCGTTTCTCCTATCTTCTTCCCTGTCTCTTCTGAATTCTGGTGAGCCCACTCATTTGGACTCTCGGACTCGCACCCTTTCTTGTCTTGATCTTTCTCTCTGCTCTTCTTCTCTTTACTTAGATTTCACGTGGCAGGTTCTTGATGACCTCCATGGAAGTGATCATTTCCCCATCCTTGTTTCCTTTTTCTCTTTTCGCCCTTCCCTCTCTTTCCCTAGGTGGCAGTTTGCTAAGGCAGACTGGACCCTATTTACCCTCAGTGCTGCTCTCTCTGACCTCTCCCTTCTGCCTCTCTCTCGCGCTCTCCTCCTTTTTCGTGACACTGTCTTCAACGCTGCCCTCCGCTCTATTCCGCGCTCTTCCTCTCGGGGTCCACGGAAGTGCGTTCCCTGGTGGAATGCAGACTGTGCTCGGGCTGTCCGCTGTAAGCGTGCAGCCTGGAAGAGGCACCGCCGTAGGCAGACGACCGATTCTTTTCTTTTCTTTCGGAAAGCGAGTGCGGTGGCCCGTAGGGCCATCCGTACGGCTAAACGTGAATGTTGGGCATCTTATGTCTCAACAATTACGTCCGAAACCCCTCTGGCCCAGATCTGGAAGCGTATCCGCAAGATAGCGGGTAAGTTCGTTCCCGATGTTTCACCGGTCCTTCACCTCCATGATACTCTTGTGGCGGACCCATTGCAGGTCGCTTCCGAACTGAGTTCCCACTTTTCTTCTGTTAGCTCTGGTCTTCATCTTCCCCAATCTTTCCTTCTTCGTAAACCTGTCCTTGAGTCTCGTCCTTTAGATTTCTGCACTCATCTTCAGCTTCCCTATAATGATCCCTTCTCTCTCTCTGAACTTCGTTCTGCCCTGGCCCTCTGCGGTGGGCTCCGATGGTATTCATTATGAGATGCTTCGCCATCTCCCTCCGAGCACGTCTCAGTATTTACTGAGTCTGTATAATCGGATCTGGGAGTCGTCGTCAGTCCCTGAGGACTGGCTCGATGCCGTTGTCCTCCCTGTTCGCAAACCGGGGTCTCTGGGTACTTCCCCTAAGGACTTTCGCCCTATTGCTCTCACGAGTTGTGTCTGCAAACTCTTTGAACGTATGGTTAACGTTTGTCTGATGTGGTTCCTGGAACACCATCACCTCCTCTCCCCTTCTCAATTTGGTTTCCGCAAGTGCCGCAGCACGACAGATGTCCTGGTGAACTTGGAGGTCTATATTCGTACTGCTTTTGCTGCGAAGACCTCCGTTGTTGCCGTCCTTTTTGACCTGGAAAAGGCTTACGACACCGCTTGGCGTTATCATATCCTATCTCAACTTCATTCTTTTGGCCTTCGTGGTCATCTCCCTCTCTTTCTCCGCAGCTTCCTCTCTCGTCGTTCCTTTCGGGTGCGCCTTGGTACCGCTCTCTCTCCCTCTTTTCAGCAATACGAAGGTGTGCCCCAGGGTAGTGTTCTGAGCACTACTCTTTTTCTGGTTGCCCTCAATGGTCTTCTTTCCTCTCTTCCTTCTGGTGTCTTCTCCGCTGTCTATGTCGATGATCTTACCCTTTGTTGTCAGGGTGATGATTCGCCTCTCCTTCAACGCCGGCTTCAACTTGCAATTGATGCTGTGTCGTCTTGGGCCACTGATCATGGCTTCAAGTTCTCTACTTCTAAGACTTGTGCCATGACATTTACGCGGAAACGGGTTGTTCTTCGTCCCTCTTTGTCACTTTATGGTCATCCCCTTGAATACAAAGATTCCGCGAAGCTTTTGGGGTTATTCCTTGACACTCGTTTGTCTTGGTCTCCCCATATCTCTTACCTCCGTGTTGAGTGCTCTAAGGCCCTTACCCTCCTTCGGGTCTTGTCCCATACTTCTTGGGGGGCAGATAGGCGCACTCTCCTTGCTTTACATTCCTCTCTCATCCTGTCTAAGCTCGATTATGGTTGCCCTGCTTACTCGTCTGCTTCTCCTTCTACTCTTCGCCGTCTTGATGCTTTGCACCATACTGGGTTGCGCCTCAGTTCTGGTGCCTTTCGTTCGACTCCCGTCCTTAGCTTGTATGTTGACACTGGCTTCCTGTCTCTCCAGGACCGCCGTGATCGCTACTGTCTTCGCTATCTTGCGCGGTCCTTGCAACATCCTTCCTCTCGCCTCTGTCGTGCTTTAACTTTTACCCCTCCTGCGGTTCCTGTTCCTCTTCACCACCTCCCTCTTTCTGTCCGGTTATCTCGCCTGCAGGATTCTCTTTCCGTTCGTATTTCTGATGTTTCTCCTCGTGTTGTTCCTTCTTTGCCCCCGTGGAGGGTCCCTCTTCCGCGGTTTTGTACATCCTTGACCCGTATCACTAAAGCTTTTACCCCTCCTACGGTTCTAAAACGCCTTTTCCTCGAGCACCTTTCTTCTCACTCCCGCTCCGTTTCTGTCTTCACCGATGGGTCTAAGTCAGCGGACGGTGTTGGCTACTCTGTTGTTTTTCCTGATCGCACTTATATGTGTCACTTGCCTCCGGAGACTAGCATCTTTACAGCGGAACTTTATGCTATTCTCTATGCTCTTCGTCTCCTACTTTCTCGTTGTCAGTCTTCCTTTGTTGTTGTTGTTGACTCTCGTAGTGCCCTCATGGCTCTCGGGTCCTTTAATCCAGTTCATCCAGTGGTTGTCGAGATCCAGCATTGGCTGTTTCTCGTTCACAGTAAATTTAAGTCGGTAGAGTTTTGTTGGGTTCCCAGCCATATTGGTGTGTCTTTAAATGAGCGTGCGGATGCTGCCGCCAAGGAAGCTGTCCGCTCTTGTCCCATCTCTCGTAAGGGCATTCCTTATTCCGACTTTTACCAGGTTATCCATTCCTCAGTCCTTACCCGTTGGCAGGCTTCTTGGTTGTCTGTTACTGGTAACAAGCTACGTACTCTTAAATGTTGTGTTTCCTCGTGACAGTCCTCCTTCCACCGTAACCGACGGTGGGAAACAGCTCTGGCGAGGTTACGTATTGGCCATACTCGCTTAACCCATGGTCACTTGATGGAGCGCCGCCCTGCTCCTTATTGTCCTAGTTGCATTGTCCCTCTTACGGTCGTGCATGTCCTTCTTGAATGTCCTGACTTCCAGGACGAGCGTATGTCTTGCTTTCCGACCGCCCCTCGCGGTCGCCTGTCCCTCGATAGAATTCTTGGTGACTCGGATACTTTTGATATCGTTCGCCTTATGCGTTTTTGTTCTCGTATTGGCATCCTTGGTGATATTTAGCGCCCTCTGATTATTTTGCGTCTTTGATGGTGCTACATAGCCTTCCCGGTTTGGTGCCTTCTTTTGATAATTACTTACTTACTTACGAGATTACTACGTACCAGCTCAGAAGCTGGTTATTGATGAATCCCTTGTGCTTTTCAAAAGACTTGCTGCCTTCAAGCAATATATTCCCTCAAAACGCCACCGATTTGGAGTGAAATTCTTTGTGCTCTGTGACTGTGAATCAGGAATGGAGTTACATATGATACTGTATTCCGCTACAAATGTAGACTTTCTTGCTAATGACAAACATGGCTACTCAGGTAGTGTGGTAAAGTCACTGTTTGCACCATATCTGAACAAAGGCCACATATTGTACACGGATAACTATTATAAGTCTCTTACTAACCAAATTCTTACTTGTTAATAAAACTGGAGTGTGTGGCACAGTAAAGCCAAAACGAAGTGAAATGCCTGTATTTTACACTGCTATGCAAGTAGGTGATTGCGAGGTAAGAAAACTGGTGCAATACTTTCAGTGCGGTGGAAAGACAGACGTGAATGGGACATGCTGATCACCATTCACCTTGGTTCAATAGTGGACAGTGGCAACGTGAACAAAACAACAAAGCAAATAATATATAAGCCAGATTGTGTGATGGACTATAACATCAACATGCGTTTAGTTGATAAATGTGACATGATGGAGGGTGCTGTAGAGTGTGTACGGAAAACAGTGAAGTGGACAAAGAAAATGATTTTCCACCATATTGACATAACAATGCTGAACAGTTACAACATGTATCTTTTGAAAACAGGTAGAAAACCATATTTCCTTTCATTTAGTTTTCAAGTTGTGAAACAGTTTCAACAGTCTCCGTGGTGTAGTGGTAAGACACTCGCCTGGCGTTCCGCGAGGGCTTTGTCATGGGTTCGTATCCTGGCGTTCCGCGAGGGCTTTGTCACGGGTTCGTATCCTGGCCGGGGAGGATTTCCTGTCCTTAACTAAGGCGCAAGACCTTAATTGTAGCCTCTGTTTAACGCAACGGTAAAATGTGTACTTGGTTGTAACAACGATTCTTTGCGGCGGGGATCGTATTCCAGTGACCTGCCCGAAACGCTACGCGTACTAGTGGCTGTACAAGAATGTAACAACTCTTGTATATATCTCAAAAAAAGGTAAGTTTGGCAAAGACACCTCTGGCATACAAAGACCCATTTGGGACCCAATATTGAACCATGCTCCTGCACTTAGGCTCGCTTACAGGGAGGCCTTTCTGGTACACCAAATAAACAAATTACCACCAACTGGAGCGCGTGCAGCAGGCCAGCGTCGGTGCGTTGTGTGTTCCAGCACCAAAATGAGGCCCACAGAAACGTAAATTGGTGTTAACATGGTGCGACGCATGTGCAGTCCCTCTGTTCCATATCGACTATTTTGCACACTATCACAGTCTCCAGCACTACTAAATGTGTAATACTTTTGTAAATAAATGTACATATCAAATTAATTTTAGTGTTTATATTGAAAAAAACAAAACAAATACATTGTATATTTCCTGTAAACTATACCATTTTGGTGGGCATACTTGCGACATTAATATGTGAGCACATGTGAGTTTATACCAGTTTTATTATAATACAACGTCTAGTGATAATAATTGGAACAATACTAGCGATATTTTTTTTTGGTAAACGGGCCATAGACACTGTAAATAATGCCACGAAAATAAATTCGCGGCAACTCGGGCTTCCTGAGCGGCCGTGAGTGACGGCTCCCTGACGCATCACCCCTGAGCGCTCATGCTCTGTGACGTCATTGGTCAACTTGTCAGCTCAATTACGTCATTGGTAAGTACAATAGAATCTTTTTATTATTTTTCCTGTGCTCTGTGAACACAAATTAACAAGTTTAGAAAGCTAAAAAAAATATTTAGAATTTTTTTTCTTGCGCAAAGGGGTGTAAATGTCCTTAGGACCCCTTAGCAGCTTAAGGGTTAATGTAGATGCCCTGCCGTAATGGCGCATTCGATATAAAAACACCCACGTAAGTGCTGATCTTACCCTCCAGTTTCTTTAGAGCATGCGATTATATGCGCGAATATTAAATTGGGAGTGGAAATTACATAAGATTTGCCTTTCAGCGTGGAATTAACTGCGAGAAGGACAAGCTTCTACCTGCATTTTCACGTGTCATTAGGGATGGCTGACTCAGACTGGAATAAACGGGTTGATGCTGCCAGACGTAACCTATGTTCATCTCTGGCAGCTAAGCTGCTTCTGTCTTATTTGTAGTTAGCTTGTAGTCTTGTCTTCTCACTGGAATTTAACCATTTAAATAATTTTATTTTATTATAGGAAGTGTATTAACTTCTTATTATTTGAAGTGCATTAACTTCACATTATTTAAAAGTTGTATGGTGTAAGGATTTAGTTCTGAATTATTCTTAATATTACAGTTCATTTCTCTAAATATATTTATGCATTTGTTATTGGAGATCCATAAGCCACTGGTTCTGTGATCTTTAACATTAATTTTGGTCCTTGGAAACATTTAATATAATTTCATTGTATATCTAAATTCTCCCCCACTTCTTTGGGTCGACTTAGAACCGGACAGACTAGAGTAAACTCATAAATATTTTATGGTTCAGTATATCAAATTAAATTACTGGTCTTATATAATCTAATATAACTCAACTAACCAATCACTAACTATGACTATATTATAATCCCAATTAAGATGTATTGTCAGGTATTAGGCTATATATTCATTATTATTTACGGCTATCAGTAAACCGCCACACATATCAATTTATGTGCCTAACCTAATTGTTTACACATTATTAATTTACTAGATTAAAGCGACTTTCTACATTTGGCATTAGTGGGGTTATAGCTAGTTACCCACAATACTTAGGTCTATTCCTCGCACCGAAGTGAAAATATTTAGGTCGCCTAGAGCAACCACTCGTAACTTATCATAATCCTGTGTTAATATCTGTATTAAATTGGCCACACAATTTAACCATTATTTATCTTGGTGGTAACACCACCTATATTCATTTTTTTGCCAGACGATTTCGTAAAAACCTGTCACGAGAGTCTAGGGCATATGTGGCCAGTAAATTAATTAATACCATTAATCACCACAGGAGATTGTGGTTAGAAAGCCAACATTAATTGTATGTATTCAGGGGAGCCGGTCGGCCGAGCGGACAGCACGCTGGACTTGTGATCCTGTGGCCCCGGGTTTGATCCCGGGCGCCGGCGAGAAACAATGGGTAGAGTTTCTTTCACCCTATGCCCCTGTTACCTAGCAGTAAAATAGGTACCTGGGTGTTAGTCAGCTGTCACGGGCTGCTTCCTGGGGGTGGAGGCCTGGTCGAGGACCGCGGGGACACTAAAGCCCCGAAATCATCTCAAGATAACCTGGAATCCTTATTCATGTAGTTCTTATAAGTATATACTCTATATATATCAAAACTATGAAAACACAAAAATATAGCACTGCTATATATACAAAATTTTTTGCACATCATTTACTGTATTTATGCCAACCCATAGGGTAGGATTTTTAGACTGGAATTGAACTAAATAATGTACAACTCTAGCCTAAGCTGTTATTAGTCATTTTATTAGGTAGAATTAATACCAAACTAGTACCGTATTAGACAGCACTGGTCAATTATTATTCAATGTTGTGCATGTCCTAAACAAAGTGAAATTGATTATCTCTACACAAATTGTGTATTTATTTTATCATATTTTTTATGAATATCTTTGAGTGTTACTAGGTGTCACTATACCAACCGAAAGTGATAATGATGAGTTAGCAGGAGGTGCAACCATAGTGGCATCGAAGAATCACTCAAATCTTAGCTACTCCTGTTAGGTAGGTAAGCTAATCTCTATACAAAGTAGGATTAAACATAGCCTAACTAAGAAATTAAATATTAGGCTATTAATAACCATACCTGTTCCACATATATATGAGCAAGTACCATAGCTGTCAAATTAGCTATGTAAACCCTATAAAGCTCAAACCCATAGCCAACATAGCTGCACTAGAAAAAACTGGAAGAATTTTGAAAGACCTTGAAAGTCACTTGACAAGGATAATCAACAAAGGTGACAACTGGATAAAAGTAGATCCAGTTGATCTACTTCTATCCAGTTGATCAAGCTAGGAATTTCCACAAAAGTTACTAGCCAAAAATTTGAACAAGTAAAACGAATAATCGAGTCTTATAGAAATATACTCCTTGTCAGTAATACTGACCATAATGAAATAAATCTAATTGAATCTGACCTTGCCAACTATGAAGACAAAATTCAGGGCAAGTTAGATCACTATTACAAAGTGCTTGCAACAGAAAATGTTCCTGATAATTTATATATTCCATGGATTCTGTGAATTCAATACATGAGGCTACTGAATTATTAAGCCTCCCAGATGCACCCAGAGAAATAAGTGAAGCTGCAACAGACAGAAGATGAAGTTGTATTAAAAGCTGAAGCTATATTAAAATCTGAAGCTGAAATTGAAGCTAAGGCTAAGCAAGAAGCCTTAAGCCAAATTAGTAATAATTCTAATCGCTCAAACCAGCCCTCTAGAGGTAATGCTGAACATGATTGCACCAATCAAGCCATTCAGCTCTCTGGTGGAAGTGCTGACAAAGAGACGACTCAAAAATCTCTTGCACCATCTACTGGACTTATCTCAACCAGATCAATAAGTTGACTCCTTGCAAACTTTTTTTTAAAACTCGAGTCACTGCTAAAATCCTTCAGCAGTGAAGTGGATCAACCCACTGCTGATTGGATGACTAAAATTGTCATCCAAAGAAAATTGTCTAGCGAGGTGCTAAATGAATTATATTCATTTCAGAATAAAACCGTCCTGACAATGCAAGATATATTAGAAGGTTTGTGTAATGTAGTAAATAATAGAGAAGCAGACCAGGCACTTAATTACTATACTGAATCAACAGAATCAGTACCCGCATTAAATTCTTTAATTAAAACTCTTAAGTGACACAGTCATAAGGTGATCAGTGTATTAATAAGCAATGTAATATTAACAAGTCCAAAACTGGTTTATCAGTGAGTCTTAAGAGTGTCATAAGTAGTCTTAAGAGTCCAATAAGTACTTCCAAGACCCCCAGTAAGTGTTCCCAAGTGCTCCCAAGAGCCCAATAATTACTCCCAAGAGTACAACACGAACTCTCAAGAAACCAACTAATAAATACATGCAAACAGCAAAGCCCTCAAAACCTGTAGACAATGTTTCACCTAAATCTGTGAACCTTAAACATGCTTTATGATGGGGGTTATATCTATTTTGCCATCAAAGCCATTCTCTATATAATTGTATAAATTACCCTAATAGAGACACCCAAGTCAGACGACTCAAACAGTTACACAGACGCACTAGGTGTCTCAAATCACATAATACACTTGTGAGACCCCATTGAACACATGTAATAGGTGTTGAAGGGGCAGCATCATGCTTCACTGTGCAAATATTTTAAATCAAATTATACAAACCCCAGGGTAAGAAATGGAAATCTTACACAAATATAGTACTGCAAGGTGCGAGGAGTTTATAGCGTTCAATCACCAGCATCTCAAGTTGATGCAACATTGCCCACTGCCCAACTCCAAGTCAAGAGTAAAGTGGGCCAAGATCGCCATTCGTGGCCTATTTGATCAAGGGTCCCAGAAAACCTTTATTACCCAGAAAGCAGCAGAGGCACTTAAATTGAAACCAATAACACGGTCAAATTAAACCTATCAGGGTTCATGATAAATAGAGGATCCCAAGAATATACAGTAGTACAATCGCTTGTACGCCTAGGTGGTTATGTCAGGCCTGTCCAGGCCATAGTAGTATATCAAGTCCCCTTTGACCTAAACATTAAAGGTCTAGGGTACACAGCCATATTCCTACAGAAAACTGCAGTTAAATTGGCTGACAACCAGTTAATGTCTGACCGCCTCACCAATATGAATCTACTAATAGGAGCAGACTACTACTACCAGTTTATTACTGGTCAAGTTAAACAACAGGGCAATTTGCTCAAATCAGCAGGAGGCTATCTACTTACAGGTAAACTTTAAACCTGAACAAGCCTATGCCTGCTAACAATCAATGTTAATAGAAATTATTCATCAGCTGAAAATAATTCTCCAGCAACAAGCATAAAGGAGAAAACAGTGGAGTAAATAAACCCCGATTGAGTCTGGTACAATTAATATTAGCCGAGATGTTTTATGGATCTCAATGGATAATCAGTGGTCAGCAGCCTAAACCGGAGCAAGTCACAGCGACCAAGCCTCTGAACCCCACAGACCCAGAACTTTTCTCGACGGTAATAATTGACCACACCTAATCCCTTATGTAAAACAAATAAATTAAGCTAGAAAATTCTAGCACTCAATGAATCTCACGGGAACATGAAGTCATCAAGAAATTTCTATATCTGCAAATTTACCATGACAAAAGTGCAACTTTACCTGGCGCATGAGGTCTGCCAAGAAAACCTTAGGTCTTAAGACTTGTGGTCGTCTTAACCAGACGACCACATTTAATCAAAGTTTCGCTGAACTAGGATTCTAGTAATTCACCTGATGAAATTTCAACTTGTCATGTTGCATCAGTTTTGTTTGGGCTATTTCTTCTTTCTCGCTTCTGCCTTTAAGCAACTTCTGAAACGTTTTTGAAGAAGCATCAAGCACAAGCAAAATTGAAAACTTGCAAATCTGTAAGTGAATATAGCAGAGAACTATAAACCGTGAAACATATAGGTTGGGATAATACGTTACAAATTTTCTTCCAAGCAAGATTGGTCATAGTAACAGTAAATTAATTCTTTCCAACAACCTTAGGTTTCTCATAATCTAATGAATTAAACTTTAAGTTGCTGTGCTTCGATACGTCTTAAGAGGGCTATAGTACTGTAACTTAACATGCTTAACACGAGCAGGCATTACTGCTCACACCTATATCTTTAATTTATTATGTGCTTAGTTTATTATGTACAAGATCCTCAAGAAGGATCTTGTACTAAATTATCCTGAGTAAAACGAGCAGACTCAACTGCGCACCTATGAATTAACATGATAATTCGAGCCCATTATTGTTCACCATCATAATTTGTGCACATTATTGCTCACCATGATAATTCGAACACATTATTGATCACCACGATAATTCGAGCACATTATTGCGCACCACGATAATTCGAGCCGATTATTACTCACCATAATCATTCGAACACATCATTGCTCACCATGATAATCCGAGCTCATTATTACTCACGACGATAATTCGAGCCCATTACTGCTCACCACGAGAATTCAAGTTCATTACTGCTCACCGTGATAATTCGAGTCCATTACTGCTCACTATGATAATTTGCGCCCATTATTGCTCACCATGATCATTTGAACACATTATTGCTCACCATGATAATCCGAGCGCGTTATTACTCACCATGATAATTCGAGCTCATTATTGCCCACCGTTATAATTCGAGCCTATTATTGCTCACGGGGATAATTCAAGTCCATTACTGCTCATCAAGATAATTCGAGTCCATTACTGCTCATCAAGATAATTCGAGTCCATTAATGCTCACCACGATAACCTGAGCAACCATTACTTCTCACCATGAAAATCTTAAAGCTACATGCTCCGTTAAGTCTCAAGAGAACTATAGCATTGTAGCCTAATACATATAAACCAAGTAGGCACTACTACTCATAAATAATTCCTAAAGCTACGTGCTTCGTTAAGTCTCAAGAGGACTATAGCACTGTACGGTAATACATATAAGCCGAGTAGACCCTACTATTCATAAATAATTCCGTTAAGCAATGTGCTTAATTAAGTCTCAAGAGGGCTATAGCACTGTAACCTAACACATGCACAAACGAGCAGCTTAACTGCTCATAGTTTAGCTAAGGTGACACTACCCGAGAAACAGTAAGTTGTCACAATTAGCATAGCCCTCTACTTAGATAGGTATTAGGTAAATTAATTAGAGTCAACAGAGTATCAGCTGAGTCTGTACTCACAAATAAATATAGTTGACTATTAATAGAGACCGATTGAAATAAAAATAATTTCTCATTTAAAGTTGTGGTTGAATTAATGAGTCTTCAGTGACAAGCCTGTGAGCTGTAATTCAATTAACTACAAGTCATAATGACTAAATTATTAATCTTACTGTCGACTCAGTCTTCCTTGATTTTAATGAATTAACACATTCAATTCTCTAATAATAAATAAAATTTAGCTAGGGTAAAAACTTAGTTACACTTTGAAAAAGTCTAAAATGACCACTGCAAAGTTAGGCCATGTTTAATTCTGCATAAGTACAGACAATTCCTCATTTGAGTTTGAGGTGATCATGATGCTTCAGTGAAGAGTTAACGTTTAGTAACCCAACAATTACAAGTCACAGTGACCCTAGACAGTGACCTCATTGTAGATTCGAAGTCTCTTTGATCTTGAAAGTCATGATGATTAATTCAGTACTTTAAAATCTTTAATTGATGTATAACAATGTAAAATTACAATTTATACAGTATTTCCATTCTGCATAAATGCAGATGACAGTCATTTGATCATAGATGACATAATAATATTTATTTTCAGCATTTAATTCATGTTTCCATAATGATTTAGTTTCATACTTGTTTCACAGACACAAGACATCCGTCATGTACTTACTAACGTACTAACTTACTAACATGTAAGTAATGAATGTAACTTCCGGGAAGAGTAATAGGTACGTCAGTACTGAATCATGAACTGCGACCTGTAATTTCTCACACCAGAGTTATGTTGAAAATTTCCAACTCTTAATTACAAAGCCCTAGTACGATAAGAGTTAATTCTTGTACTAGGCCTTATAATTTACTAACACTACTAACGAGTAGTATATAGATATTCAGATTATAAATTGGTCGCATAGTACCGCTCGGTTTCCCAATAGAATCATGGCCATGTTGCTTCAGCAAGCATTATCATTATCCACAGGGATAATTTCCACTTGAACAAATCCACAAGGGCCGTGACGAGGATTCGATCCTGCGTCCAAGAGCATCCCAGACGCTACCTTAATCGACTGAGCTACGACATGGTAAAAGAGTTGAAACCGAAGTTCTACTCAACTTACTAGATCCTAGAGTCTCTGCGAGACACAAACCAGGGTTTTACACAACTCCCCCATGCACTCGAGCTATGTCAATAGGCCGTTCTCCCTCTTCGCTCTTACTTCATAACACACAGAAATCACAATAACGTGATGCATCAAATGAACAAATCCACAAGGGCCGTGACGATGATTCGAACCTGCGTCTCGGAGGTTCGGAGAGACGGCAGGATCCAGTAAATTCAGTAGAACTTCGGTTTCAACTATTTTACCCTGTTGTAGCTTAGTTGATTAAGGCAGCGTCTGGGATGCTCTTGGACACAGGTTCGAATCCTTGTCATGGCCATTGTGGATTTGTTCATTTGACGCATTACGTTATTGTGATTTCTGTGTGTAATGAAGTTGAAGAAGTACCAAGACGTGGCGAGTGAGCATCTGTAGAAATCGCCAATTAAGATGAAACAACACCATGACAAGAAGTTCAGGGTGAAGTTGACACGTTTCCAGCCAGGTGATCTTGTTCTTGTATTGAAATCCAGAGTGGAGTCTGCTTTAGTTCATCATTTTGAAGGTCCTTTTGAAGTTGTTTGCTGACGCTCTGAGTTAACTTATAAAATTAAAAGTCTGCAGGACCCTTCCAAAGTTTTAGTTTTGTAAATAAAAGTTTTAGTTTAGTTTGGTTGAAAGCATTTCAAGGCTCCAGGCCATTGTCATGTGTGTTACAGGACACAGGCACGCCTAAGAACCATATAACTGATGACCTGTCTAATCCTACCCTGTGTCATTCTAGTTTTGAGGAGATGTCCGGACACTTGGATGAGGAGAAACAGATAGAGTTGAGAACTTTACTACACCAGTATTCTTATCTGTTTGGAGAAGTGCTTACCCAGACCCATGTCATTAGCCATGATATTCAGCTCACAGACACCACCCCTATTCGCATGCATCCATATAGAGTATAACCGGAAAAGAGGGATATTATCAGGAGGGAAGTGGAGTTCCTCCTTGAACATGATCTAGTTAAGCCCAGTCAAAGTTCCTGGTGTTAGCCATGCTTACTAGTTCCTAAACTATTTGGGAAGTGGCGCCTGTATGCTGACTACAGGCGATTAAATAAGGTAACTGCAGTAGATACATTTCCATTACCATTGCTTGAGGATTGTATTGACCAGATTGGTCGCTGTCAATTTTTATTGGAACTCGATTTGTCAAAAGGTTATCATCAAGTGCCCTTGACAAGTCAAGCTAGTGAAGTTTCAACTTTTATAACACCTGATGGTTGTTTCCAGTATACCGTTATGCCTTTTGGTCTTAGGAATGACCCAGCAACTTTCCAGAGGTTGATGAATTTGCTGTTGCAGGAAATTCCCCATTGCCGTGCTTATTTAGATGTCATTGTTTTGTTCAGTGATTCCTGGAAAAATCATTTGCATAGTTTAAAATTGTTTTTTTCTAAGATGCAGGAGGCCAATCTTACTGCTCAGAAATGTAACTTTGCCAGAGATACAATTTTCTGTCTAGGGCACGAGGTTGGTCAATGCAGGGTGATGCCTTTATCTGATAAAATTAATGCCATAATTAATTATCCTATCTTGACTAACAAGAAACGAGTTAAGCGATTTTTAGGGATGAGTGCCTACTACCGTAGGTACTGTAAAAACTTTTCTATGATAGCTTCACCTCTGATTGATTTGTTGCAGCAGAGAAATAAATTTAAGTGGACTACTCAGAGTCAAGAAGCCTTTGATGGTTTAAAATCTTATCTTCATCCCCAGTCCTCGCTAGTCCTAAGCCTTTTGTAAAGTATAAAGATGTTTCCGATTTGGGTGCAGGTGCTGTCCTACTCCAAGTTGGATGTGATAATGTTAAGCATCCTGTATACTATTTTTCAAGAAAGTTCACTAGTACAGAAAGGAATTACTCTGTTGTTGAAAAGGAGGCTTGTGTTGGCATGCAAGAAGTTTGAGGCATATCTACATGGGAATAAGGTTGATGTGTATACTGACCATTATCCTTTAATATTTAGTGACAGAATAAAAACTCATAATCAAAAAATTTTGAGGTGGTCGTTGTATTTGCAGGAGTTCAATCTCCTCATACATCATATTCCTGGCAAGTTAAATGTTCAGGCTGATGCCTTGTCTAGGTGCCCCCTCCCCATCCGGCCCGTTGGCGTCGTGAGGGGGCTTCGTGGACGGCCGCTGGAGTGTGATGCTCCGTGGGACAGTCCTCTGTCCTTTTCTGGCCTTGCACTCCTGCTGCTGTCTTCTCTAATTGTGCCGGATCGCTTTTCCTTTTCCTTATGTTTCGTTTTTCTCCCCCCTCTTCTCCTATCTGCTTGTCGTTTCCTGCCGACCTTTTGCTTGTTTTGGATCTTTCTTTGGACTTCTTCTATTTTGACGCCCGGGTGCTTCAGGAGGCATACTCTTGCACCCGTAGAACTGTAGTACCCAACGTCTCAAGCGAGGGGAACCTTTTATTGTCAATCCCCCTTTCGTCACTGAACCCGATCTCGACGGACTGACGGTTCTTAAGGTGGCGTTTGTGGGGCGTATACTCACGACGCACCCCTCGGGGGCCCCGGCATGATCGGCGATAGCTTCCTGTTGGGTGTCTTGCCTCTAATTGTGGCTCCATGGTGGGTATGGGGGCACATTCGTGGATGAATTTCTTTCTTCGTTTCTATGTCGTTGAATGTTTCCGTTTTACCCTCTCAGGCTCGTGGGGTGGGCGACCAAGCTCCCGAGGCGGCCTGTATTGGAAGACCAGGCTCTGTAGCTCCCGCTACGTTGGGCCCCGACCTTGCTCCTCCTTTGACCGTCCTGACTTCTTCCCCCAGCTCCCATCCCTCCTCTGTGGTTGGGTCGAGCCTCCAGCCCCCGGTGGTGACCACTTCGTCCCCTGGTGTGGCTAAGTCTTTCGTTGTGACTACTGCGCCTTTTGACCCCTCTCTCTCTATGGGTTCTCAACGCCGTTCGCGCCCAAGCCGCACTCGCTCGATTCCTTCCCGTGCTGATGCGTATCAGGCCTTGTTTGGTCCTGCTTCATGGGCCAAATACTTTGATCTCCTCCCTTTTGATTCTGCGCCTCCTGACGATTTCTCCCTCCATCGGCATCTTGTAGATTCCGTGGATTCGTCTGTTACTTTCAACCCCACTCGTCTCGGTACACGTGTCGTTGCTGCTCCTTCTCAGGATGCAGCTTCCCGCTTGGCTGCCTTGTCTTGCCTTGGTGAGATCCCTGTTCGGGTCTCCAAGAACGTTCAGATGAATGCCAGTGTTGGCACTATTCTCCTCCCACCCCATGTTGCAACCGGTGTTCGGAATCTGCAGGATTGCCACGATGATATTCGGCATATCCTTGATGCCCAAGGCCATTCTGTCCTCCAGGTTGACTCGTTTACTCGTTCCCCTCGTGGTCGTCGCCGTCAACCCCTTCGCGTTGTGAAGATCACCTTTGATGGTTGGACCCTTCCATCCTCTGTCATTCTTGCTGGTGCTTGGTGCTCTGTCCAGGAGTATATTCCTTCTCCTCGACTTTGTAACAAGTGCTGGAGGTTTGGGCATGGTGTCCTCCGCTGCTGTGGGACTGTCTCTCTCTGTCCTTTGTGTGGGGGTGAAGGTCACTCTAAGTCGGAGTGCACTTCTCCCCAAGCTCGCTGCCTCAACTGTGGTGAGGCCCATCCTACCTTCTCCCGTGCCTGTGTCCATTACAAGCTTGAGGCAGCCGTCCTCAACCTGAAGCACCGGGAGCGTTTATCTTTTCCTGAGGCGGCTCTCCCCGCCGCCTGTCGGTGCAGGCGGATGTCCATCGCTCTCCTAATGGTCGTCGTGTGTGCTCTCGTTCAGCTTCTCCTGTTGAGACCCTGGAATCCGTTTGCCCGGTACGTAGTTGCTGGGACACCAGTCTCTTTAAGTCAGAAGCGTAAGCCTGGCTCCTCTCCTTCCTCCTCCCCGGCGGGTAAGAAGGCTTCGCTTTCTTCCTCAGCTCCTACTTCTAGCTCTGTTGCTCCTTCCCCTCCCGTTTCAGTTATTGCGCCCCCTGTTCCTGCTATGGAGGTTTCTTTGACCCCTGCTTCCCTTTCGGTTGCTGCTCTTGCTGGGGTGCGCTCCCCTCTTTCTACTCCCCCTCTTCCTGCTGCTGTCCTTGACTGCTCCTCTCCGTTGTCTCCTCCTCTTCCACCGGACCCCGCCCGCCCACCTCTGATCTGTTCTCCCGTTTCCTTCCCTCCGTCTTTGCTCAGTTTACCCATGCCCCCTAACCCTGACTTTGCTGACCCTGATCCCGACCCTGATATTCTTTAACGTGCTCTGTTGCTCTTTCGCCTTTGTTTATTCCTTGTTCTCTGTTTTTGTCCTTTCTCTACTCGTCGTTGTCCGTTCTTCAATGGAACGTTCGAGGTTATTACGCCAATTTCCTCGAACTCCAACTTCTGATTTCGCGGTTTTCGCCCCTCTGTGTCTGTCTCCAGGAGCCGATGCTTGGTGCTCGTCCTGGTCGTTTTCGTGGCTATTCCTTTCTCTCCCCTTCCCCCCGAGCCGTTGCTGGGGCTTCTAATTCTTCTGCTCTCTTGATTCGTGCTGATGTTCCCTTTGTTCCTTTACTTTTTCCTTCGCCTCTCCATTGTTCTGCTGCTCGTATCTTTGTGGGGAAATGGTACACAGTTTGTTCCATTTATCTCCCCCCGAGTGTCCCGCTCTCTCTTCCTGATTTGAAACACCTCTTAGACTCCTAGCCAGAGCCTGTGCTCCTGCTGGGTGACTTCAATTGTCGTCATTCTCTTTGGGGTGACGTTCTGACGAATACCCGGGGTCGCCTTCTTGAGCCGTTTCTCCTCTCTTCTTCCCTGTCTTTTCTGAATTCTGGTGAGCCCACTCATTTGGACTCTCGGACTCGCACCCTTTCTTGTCTTGATCTTTCTCTCTGCTCTTCTTCTCTTTACTTAGATTTCACGTGGCAGGTTCTTGATGACCTCCATGGAAGTGATCATTTCCCCATCCTTGTTTCCTTTTTCGCCTTTCGCCCTTCCCTCTCTTTCCCTAGCTGGCAGTTTGCTAAGGCGGAACGGACCCTATTTACCCTAGTGCTGCTCTCTCTGCCCTCTCCCTTCTGCCTCTCCCTCGCGCTCTCCTCTTTTTTCATGACACTGTCTTCAACGCTGCCCTCCGCTCTATTCCTCGCTCTTCCTCTCGGGGTCCACGGAAGTGCGTTCCCTGGTGGAATGCGGACTGTGCTCGGGCTGTCCGCTGTAAGCGGACAGCCCGAGCACAGGCGGCGGTGCCTGGAAGAGGCACCGCCGTAGGCAGACGACCGATTCTTTTCTTTTCTTTCGGAAAGCGAGTGCGGTGGCCCGTAGGGCCATCCGTACGGCTAAACGTGAAAGTTGGGCATCTTATGTCTCAACAATTACGTCCGAAACCCCTCTGACCCAGATCTGGAAGCGTATCCGCAAGATAGCGGGTAAGTTCGTTCCCGATGTTTCACCGGTTCTTCACCTCCATGATACTCTTGTGGCGGACCCGTTGCAGGTCGCTTCCGAACTGGGTTCCCACTTTTCTTCTGTTAGCTCTGGTCTTCATCTTCCCCAATCTTTCCTTCTTCGTAAACCTGTCCTTGAGTCTCGTCCATTAGATTTCTGCACTCATCTTCAGCTTCCCTATAATGATCCCTTCTCTCTCTCTGAACTTCGTTCTGCCCTGGCCCTCTGCGTTTCTACGGCGGCGGGCTCCGATGGTATTCATTATGAGATGCTTCGCCATCTCCCTCCGTGCACGTCTCAGAATTTACTGAGTCTGTATAATCGGATCTGGGAGTCGTCGTCAGTCCCTGAGGACTGGCTCGATACCGTTGTCCTTCCTGTTCGCAAACCAGGGTCTCTGGGTACTTCCCCTAAGGACTTTCGCCCTATTGCTCTCACAAGTTGTGTCTGCAAACTCTTTGAACGTATGGTTAACGTTCGTCTGATGTGGTTCCTGGAACACCATCACCTCCTCTCCCCTTCTCAATTTGGTTTCCGCAAGTGCCGCAGCACGACAGATGTCCTGGTGAACTTGGAGGTCTATATTCGTACTGCTTTTGCTGCGAAGACCTCCGTTGTTGCCGTCGTTTTTGACCTGGATAAGGCTTACGACACCACTTGGCGATATCATATTCTATCTCAACTATATTCTTTTGGACTTCGTGGTCATCTCCCTCTCTTTCTCCGCAGCTTCCTCTCTCGTCGTTCCTTTCGGGTGCGCCTTGGTACCGCTCTCTTTGCCTCTTTTCAGCAATACGAAGGTGTGCCCCAGGGTTGTGTTCTGAGCAATACTCTTTTTTCTGGTTGCCCTCAATGGTCTTCTTTCCTCTCTTCCTTCTGGTGTCTTCTCCGCTCTCTATGTCGATGATCTTACCCTTTGCTGTCAGGGTGATGCTTCGCCTCTCCTTCAGCGCCGGCTTCAACTTGCTATTGATGACGTGTCGTCTTGGGCCACCGATCATGGCTTCAAGTCCTCTACTTCTAAGACTTGTGCAATGACTTTTACGCGGAAACAGGTCATTCTTCGTCCCTCTTTGTCACTTTATGGTCATCCCCTTGAATACAAAGATTCCGCGAAGCTTTTGGGGTTATTCCTTGACACTCGTTTGTCTTCGTCTCCCCATATCTCTTACCTCCGTGTTGAGTGCTCTAAGGCCCTTACCCTCCTTCGGGTCTTGTCCCATACTTCTTGGGGGGCGGATAGGCGAACTCTCCTTGCTTTACATTCCTCTCTCGTCCTGTCTAAGCTCGATTATGGTTGCCCTGCTTACTCGTCTGCTTCTCCTTCTACTTTTCGCCGTCTTGAGGCTTTGCACCATACTGGGTTGCGCCTCAGTTCTGGTGCCTTTCGTTCGACTCCCATCCTTAGCTTGTATGTTGACACTGGCTTCCTGTCTCTTCAGGACCGCCGTGATCGCTACTGTCTTCGCTATCTTGCGTGGTCCTTGCAACATCCTTCCTCTCGCCTCTGTCGGGCTTTAACTTTTACCCCTCCTGCGGTTCCTGTTCCTCTTCACCACCTCCCTCTTTCTGTCCGGTTATCTCGCCTACAGAATTCTCTTTCCGTTCGTATTTCTGATGTTTCTCCTCGTGTTGTTCCTTCTTTGCCCCCTGTAGAGAGTCTCTCTTCCGCGGTTTTGTACATCCTTGACCCGTATCACTAAAGCCTTTACCCCTCCTACGGTTCTAAAACGCCTTTTCCTCGAGCACTTTTCTTCTCACTCCCGCTCCGTTTCTGTCTTCACCGATGGGTCTAAGTCTGCGGATGGTGTTGGCTACTCTGTTGTTTTTCCTGATCGTACTTATATGTGTCGCTTACCTCCGGAGACTAGCATCTTTAGAGCAGAGCTTTATGCTATTCTCTATGCTCTTCGTCTCCTGCTTTCTCGTTGTCACTCTTCCTTTGTAGTTGTTGTTGACTCTCGTAGTGCCCTCATGGCTCTCGGGTCCTTTAATCCAGTTCATCCAGTAGTTGTCGAGATCCAGCATTGGCTGTTTCTTGTTCACAGTAAATTTAAGTCGGTTGAGTTTTGTTGGGTTCCCAGCCATATTGGTGTGTCTTTAAATGAGTGTGCGGATGCTGCCACCAAGGAAGCTGTCCGCTCTTGTCCCATCTCTCGTAAAGGTATTCCATATTCCGACTTTTACCCGGATATCCATTCCTCCGTCCTTACCCGTTGGCAGGCTTCTTGGTCGTCTGTTACTGGTAACAAACTACGTACTCTTAAATGTTGTGTTTCCTCGTGGCCGTCCTCCTACCACCGTTACCGGCGTTGGGAAACGGCTCTGGCGAGGTTGCGTATTGGCCATACTCGCTTAACCCATGGTCACTTGATGGAGCGCCGCCCTGCTCCTTATTGTCCTAGTTGCATTGTCCCTCTTACGGTCGTGCATGTCCTTCTTGAATGTCCTGACTTCCAGGACGAGCGTGTGTCTTGCTTTCCGACCGCCCCTCGTGGTCACCTGTCCCTCGATAGAATTCTTGGTGACTCGGATACTTTTGATATCGTTCGCCTTATGCGTTTTTGTTCCCGTATTGGCATCCTTGGTGATATTTAGCGCCTTCTGATTATTCTGCACATTTGATGGTGCTACATAGCCTTCCCGGTTTGGTGCCTTCTTTTGATAATTACTTACTTACTTGTCTAGGTGTTTTCCAGAGATAACCCTGAGTTTGAAGAACCACCCTAAAACTTCCTGATTGACATTGCTTATATAATGATTATAATTACTTGTAATTGCTGATATACTTGTATTTGATTTAAACTTAATGCTGTTGTATATATATCTTACATACTGTAGTAGTTGATGCTGTAGTTGTGCTTGCACTGAATATTGTGCAGCTCATGTAATTTTATTGTGAATATATATGAATGATTCATAATATTTTACGGTCCATGTCAGTAAGAATGTGCATACTGTGTCAAAATTGTACCTATTTTGGCGATGGAGGGATCTTATGACCATACACACACCAGTATGATCATACCGTGGCTAATGTATGATGTGTTCAAACTGTATAGTGATATCTTAGCTGATTAGCTTAGTATCACAAATATTATACTATTTATCTATTCTTGTTTCAACAATATACTAGTAGAATTTGTGTATTGCCAATGTATGTCAAATATTCCTATGCATATTATATTTCTGTACCATAAGTCCTTGCCATGTATTTGTGGATATATTGGAAGTGCAGTGAATAGCAGTAGCCTAATGTCATGTAGCTTGGAAAACACCATTATGTGCTTACTGTATGGAATGCTACATATTACTGTATAGAACATGCTGTGGGTAATATGATGTAGAATGTATATATTAGGGTCTCTGATGTATTAATAGCAGGTATACTGTGTAATATCTATTTCATTACTGTTCATTGCATTGTCCTCTTGTCATGACAGTAATTTATATGCTGCTACTGTACGATGTATACCACAGAGACAAGGTTTTGATGCTTTTATAGGCTGTTTTATACTGTATTCATGTATACTTATGTATAACGGCTGACCAGTAAAGTTTTGATATCCTCCCTTAAACCCCCCCCCCCCCCTTCCCTCTCCCCCCTTGCACAACGTCCCCAGCCAGTGTTAACGTATCTTGCTAATATGAATTCCCTGTTCACTTATTTATATAGCATGATATAATTTATTATGGAGTGATTTATTGATATGTATAATTATTTAAGGATGTGTATTGTAACCTTGGTTTAGTTATTGTATGAATTAGAAGTTTTTTGCTGAGAAATGTCTGTATACGAGCTTATGATATTTGAAAGAAGAGTCAGCTTGCTTGTGGATTTGGAAACAGTTTCGCTCTCAGCCTACTTGACTCCTGGGAGGTCACTACTCTTTGATCTTCCTAGCCGGGCGCAAAACCAGAGCGACAGAGCATGTCGCTCTGGTCCGGGTTTAGAGGCCTTATTTGTGTTAATTGACTGGTAGGATATATAATGTTAAGCAGTAGTGTATACCATGGAACATTTCTACCGTTGTACATCATTTATACCAGATTGTAGGTGCTTGTATATTTATTATTAAGGTGGGTACCTGAGGTTCTTAAGTGAGGCTATTGTGCTACGTATGATATTAATTCCTCAACCTCATTTGTTAATGATTGTGACACCACCATCCTGTATTGGTATTATCAGCATAATAGGCGTTAGAGTCCCACTGCGCCTAGTGTCAGCTAGTGCTGAGTGTATGCAGTTTTGAGACCTGTTGATGATCATGCAAAGATTTAAGAAGCTGCATAAAGTAATAGAACGTGAGTTATAGAGATTGTGTTTTTCCTATGGTGTTATAGTGACTTATGTTATATGCCCCCATAAATTGGAATATTTTTACTGGCCTTTTAAATCCACTAAACCTTTATTGATTATTGGCCAGGCTATGTTTTCCAGCGATGCTGTAGGTTCACTACCCCATAACATTATATGGAGGACCATAACAAACCCGCGGGCAGTTTCCTATGGTGGAGCTGAGCGAAAGTTTCTTATGGTGGTAGCTGAGTCCCGGTGCAGAGCAGTGTGATGACCGTTCCCGGGGGGAGAAGAACTCACACCATAAGGCTACATAAGAAGCGGTGGACAGTGTGTGAATTCGCATTAGTCTGGAGGGACCAGGCGATGTCGGCTACAACCTAACTTTAGTGAGAAACACTTTTTTCTACACAGAAGTGAACATTTTTATTTGTTCACTTTTTTTAAATGGAAGTTCCAGCGATAAGAGAAGGAATAGTCCTATTCCTTCTTCCTTAGGAAGGAATAATTCCTCGAGATGATGAATTCATTTATGATATAGGCTGAGATTTTAACTTTATTTTCTGCTGTCAGTGATTTTGCATTGAATCTAAATAATCTGGTTTTGGTGAATTAAAAATATGATAATGGTGTTGATCAAAGAGGTAAGGTTTTTGAGCTGATCATTCACATATATCAGAAACAATATACGTCCAAAGACTGAATCCTGGGGACTCCACTGGTGACACTTCGCCAAACCTTGCCCCTAACAGTGACTCTCTGTCTTCTGTTGCTTAGGTACTCCCTTATCCAATGGAGGACCTTCCCTTTCACTCTTGCCTGCATCTCCAGCTTGTGCACTAATCTCTTGTGTGGTACTGTGTAAAAGGCTTTCTTGCAATCCAAAAATATATAGTCTGCCCACCGCTTTCTTTCTTGCCTGGTCGTAGAATTCAATTAATCTAGTGAGGCATGATTTGCCATATTTCAATCCATGCTGATGTTGTGTTACAAAGTTCTTTCGCTCCAGATGTTCCACTAGCTTTTTTCTCACATTCTTTTTCATCAACATGCATGGTACGCAAGTTAGGGACACTGACCTCTAGTTTAGTACCTCCTGCCTATCCCCGTTTTTGTATATCGGGACTAAATTATTAGTCTTGCAAATTTTTGGCAGCTCCCCTGTTACCAGTGATTTGTTATACACTATGGAGAGTGGCAGGCAAAGTGCTTCTGCTCCTTCCTTTAGTATCCAAGGTGAGATTCCATCTGGGCCTATAGCCTTTGTCACATCCAACTCTAGCAAGAGCTTCCTTACCTCCCTACAGGTAATCCCAAACTTTAACCAAAAGCAGAGATAACCAAAGCAGTGCTT
>NC_091164.1:19392366-19409866 GCF_040958095.1 Procambarus clarkii
AAGAATTCTTCAACCTGAAACATAGAGACCATGTATGCTTCCCTGAGGCAGGATGCCAGCTAGGTCCGCCCCCTGATCTTCTTCTCCGTTATGACACATGCTCGAATGGCTCGTCGGTCCTCACTTGGTAGCTCTTCTTCCGGTCTCTATTTCCGGAACTCTGGCAGCTCACCACCGTCACCTCCCATGTTCCGGTCTTTTCTTCCCAGCCATCTGTCCTGGCATGGTTTCCTTAGTGTTTCCCCACCTTTTCCGTCCACTGCGGGCTCACCATAGCCCATGCTACTTGGAACTTTTGTTTCTAGTAGCTGAATCTGAAACAATAATAATTCCTTCTTCTGTGTCCATGAGTCCGTCAAGTCCTAGGCTACATCCTCTCCTCAGCCCTTCATTCTGTTTTTCTTTACTATATGTATTTATGTTTTTATGCTAATTTTATTATGGTGCATTTTTAAATCTTTAAGTTTCCAATATTTAGCCGCTTTCAGTGTCTTATAAAAAGCACCAAGTATCGACTCTAGAAGAGTGTATACTTGGTGCTCGTCTCAGTTATTCTCATGATTTTGCCTTTTTGTAATCCCCTGGTTGAGTGCTTTGACAACTGCTCCTCTGGTTGACCCTGTTCCTTCCTCTGCACTTCTATTACTGAAAGGTAGCTGGGTTACAGGACTCTTTCTCAGGGCACATCTACAGTGCCTTTCCTCCCTGTTGAGGCATTTCCTTCTGAAATTTTACAAGACCTTATCCCACATGGTGAAGGCTTATACCGCTCCTGATGTTATGACATACCTTTTCATTTAAAATCTTTCCTGCCATTCAGGCGCTATACTGCCCTAGTGACGGATAGGTCGTAGCCTTCCGCTGGTGTTAACTATTCAATTGTTTTTCTTGATCAAATCTCTATGTGCCACCTTCATCCTGAGACTAACCTTTTCAGAGAAGAGCTATATGTAATTTAGTATTTTCTCTGCCAGCTGTTTTTGATGCTTAAATGTTCCTTTGTTATTGTGACCGACTCTGGCAATGTTGTCATGGCTCTGGAGTCGTCTAACCCTTCCCATCCTGTTGTTGTTAAAATGTAATACTGGTTTTTCCTCTTCTTAAGTAATTTTATGATGGTAAAAGTGTGCTGTGTACCCAGTCATATTGGTATTACTAATGAACTTGGAGATGTTACTTTTAAGTAGGCTATTGCTTCCTCTTCCTCTGTCAATGGCTGGGATTCGTTTCCGGATTTATACCTAGTCATTCATAAAGCAATTTTGCACATGTTGGCTAGATACTTGGTCGGATGTTAATATCAAAATCTGTGTACAGTTTAATATATCCTCTTCCTATGGTCTTTCTCCTGCCACTATGATAGTTACTGGTGAAAACAATGTTACTGATAGTTACAGTTCTGGCTTGAATGCATATTGGCACCATGCACAAATATCCTAGGCACTTAAAAAGACAACAGTAATGCTCCATTTTTGTCTAACTGCATTGCCTCACCAGAAGCTGTGCACATCCTCATAGAACATATGATTTTAAGAATAACTGTATATCTTTCTTTCCCAATTCCATTTGTCCCTTCGAGGATTGCGGGTGAATCTGACACCCTGGACGATGCTCATCATATGTCTTTTTGATCTAATATTATTGGCATCCTGAGTGATATGTGGATCTTTCATAAATCATACGACATGAAAGGTGCTGGACTTACTGATTTAGTATATTTTTATATAATTAATTTATTTGACACTTCATGATATTTTTCTTGAAAATATTTTGCATTGATAGACTTCAACTGGGTTAGTAGATATATTAAATATATATTTAATTTTGTTTGGAAATTTTAATTGTTAATTACAAAATACATTTTGAGTCACTGACCTTGCCAGAACATGTTGTAGCCAAGAATGGTGGCGGCCTGGAAGTTCGTCTGGGAGCCGTAGATGATGCGACATTTGCCTTCCTGAGCGCTGTGGGCAAACCCTTGGCAGGCGGCGTCGGCGTCACAGGCGAGGCTGCAGGTGGTCTGGACCAGCAAGATTGGTACACTTACTCTGGCATCTCAATTTCAAGACAATTCATTATGGACACTTATCCAGCAACTGTTCACCTGATCTATGAATTATGTATACTCTGTACTTGACACGAACCGATTTATTACAAGGCTTTCCATAAAGCCTTTCAATCAAATTTATATATATCAAATTTATATTTAACATAATAATATTTGCCAATGGCTTACCAAATATATATATATATATATATATATATATATATATATATATATATATATATATATATATATATATATATATATATATATATATATATATATATATATATATATATATATGTCGTACCTAGTAGCCAGAATGCACTTTTCAGCCTATTATGTAAGGCCCAATTTGCCTAATAAGCCAAGTTTTCATGAATTAATGTTTTTTCGACTACCTAACCTAACCTAACCCAACTTTTTCGGCTACCTAACCTAACCTAACCTATAAAGGTAGGTTAGGTAGGGTTGGTTAGGTTCGGTCATATATCTACGATAATTTTAACTCCAATAAAAAAAAATTGACCTCATACATAATGAAATGGGTAGATTTATCATTTCATAAAAAAAAATAGTGAAAATATATTAATTCATGAAAACTTGGCTTATTAGGCAAATCGGGCCTTGCATTGTAGGCTGAGATGTGCGTTCTGGCTACTAGGTACGACATATATATATATATATATATATATATATATATATATATATAACTGAAAACTCACACCCCAGAAGTGACTCGAACCCATACTCCCAGGAGCAAACGCAACTGGTATGTACAAGACGCCTTAATCCACTTGACCATCACGACCGGACATAATGAGGTGATAGCCGAGGCTATTTGAACCACCCCACCGCCGGCACTCGGATAGTAATCTTGGGCATAGCATTTTACCAAATCACCTCATTCTTTGGGGCACACGTGAGGAACACAAATGCGAACAAGCCTGAATGGTCCCCAGGACAATATGCAACTGAAAACTCACACCCCAGAAGTGACTCGAACCCATACTCCCAGGAGCAAACGCAACTGGTATGTACAAGACGCCTTAATCCACTTGACCATCACGACCGGACATAATGAGGTGATAGCCGAGGCTATTTGAACCACCCCACCGCCGGCACTCGGATAGTAATCTTGGGCATAGCATTTTACCAAATCACCTCATTCTTTGGGGCACACGTGAGGAACACAAATGCGAACAAGCCTGAATGGTCCCCTGGACAATATGCAACTGAAAACTCACACCCCAGAAGTGACTCGAACCCATACTCCCAGGAGCAAACGCAACTGGTATGTACAAGACGCCTTAATCCACTTGACCATCACGACCGGACATAATGAGGTGATAGCCGAGGCTATTTGAACCACCCCACCGCCGGCACTCGGATAGTAATCTTGGGCATAGCATTTTACCAAATCACCTCATTCTTTGGGGCACACGTGAGGAACACAAATGCGAACAAGCCTGAATGGTCCCCAGGACAATATGCAACTGAAAACTCACACCCCAGAAGTGACTCGAACCCATACTCCCAGGAGCAAACGCAACTGGTATGTACAAGACGCCTTAATCCACTTGACCATCACGACCGGACATAATGAGGTGATAGCCGAGGCTATTTGAACCACCCCACCGCCGGCACTCGGATAGTAATCTTGGGCATAGCATTTTACCAAATCACCTCATTCTTTGGGGCACACGTGAGGAACACAAATGCGAACAAGCCTGAATGGTCCCCAGGACAATATGCAACTGAAAACTCACACCCCAGAAGTGACTCGAACCCATACTCCCAGGAGCAAACGCAACTGGTATGTACAAGACGCCTTAATCCACTTGACCATCACGACCGGACATAATGAGGTGATAGCCGAGGCTATTTGAACCACCCCACCACCGGCACTCGGATAGTAATCTTGGGCATAGCATTTTACCAAATCACCTCATTCTTTGGGGCACACGTGAGGAACACAAATGCGAACAAGCCTGAATGGTCCCCAGGACAATATGCAACTGAAAACTCACACCCCAGAAGTGACTCGAACCCATACTCCCAGGAGCAAACGCAACTGGTATGTACAAGACGCCTTAATCCACTTGACCATCACGACCGGACATAATGAGGTGATAGCCGAGGCTATTTGAACCACCCCACCGCCGGCACTCGGATAGTAATCTTGGGCATAGCATTTTACCAAATCACCTCATTCTTTGGGGCACACGTGAGGAACACAAATGCGAACAAGCCTGAATGGTCCCCAGGACAATATGCAACTGAAAACTCACACCCCAGAAGTGACTCGAACCCATACTCCCAGGAGCAAACGCAACTGGTATGTACAAGACGCCTTAATCCACTTGACCATCACGACCGGACATAATGAGGTGATTGCCGAGGCTATTTGAACCACCCCACCGCCGGCACTCGGATAGTAATCTTGGGCATAGCATTTTACCAAATCACCTCATTCTTTGGGGCACACGTGAGGAACACAAATGCGAACAAGCCTGAATGGTCCCCAGGACAATATGCAACTGAAAACTCACACCCCAGAAGTGACTCGAACCCATACTCCCAGGAGCAAACGCAACTGGTATGTACAAGACGCCTTAATCCACTTGACCATCACGACCGGACATAATGAGGTGATAGCCGAGGCTATTTGAACCACCCCACCGCCGGCACTCGGATAGTAATCTTGGGCATAGCATTTTACCAAATCACCTCATTCTTTGGGGCACACGTGAGGAACACAAATGCGAACAAGCCTGAATGGTCCCCAGGACAATATGCAACTGAAAACTCACACCCCAGAAGTGACTCGAACCCATACTCCCAGGAGCAAACGCAACTGGTATGTACAAGACGCCTTAATCCACTTGACCATCACGACCGGACATAATGAGGTGATAGCCGAGGCTATTTGAACCACCCCACCGCCGGCACTCGGATAGTAATCTTGGGCATAGCATTTTACCAAATCACCTCATTCTTTGGGGCACACGTGAGGAACACAAATGCGAACAAGCCTGAATGGTCCCCAGGACAATATGCAACTGAAAACTCACACCCCAGAAGTGACTCGAACCCATACTCCCAGGAGCAAACGCAACTGGTATGTACAAGACGCCTTAATCCACTTGACCATCACGACCGGACATAATGAGGTGATAGCCGAGGCTATTTGAACCACCCCACCGCCGGCACTCGGATAGTAATCTTGGGCATAGCATTTTACCAAATCACCTCATTCTTTGGGGCACACGTGAGGAACACAAATGCGAACAAGCCTGAATGGTCCCCAGGACAATATGCAACTGAAAACTCACACCCCAGAAGTGACTCGAACCCATACTCCCAGGAGCAAACGCAACTGGTATGTACAAGACGCCTTAATCCACTTGACCATCACGACCGGACATAATGAGGTGATAGCCGAGGCTATTTGAACCACCCCACCGCCGGCACTCGGATAGTAATCTTGGGCATAGCATTTTACCAAATCACCTCATTCTTTGGGGCACACGTGAGGAACACAAATGCGAACAAGCCTGAATGGTCCCCAGGACACCTCAAAGAATGAGGTGATTTGGTAAAATGCTATGCCCAAGATTACTATCCGAGTGCCGGCGGTGGGGTGGTTCAAATAGCCTCGGCTATCACCTCATTATGTCCGGTCGTGATGGTCAAGTGGATTAAGGCGTCTTGTACATACCAGTTGCGTTTGCTCCTGGGAGTATGGGTTCGAGTCACTTCTGGGGTGTGAGTTTTCAGTTGCATATTGTCCTGGGGACCATTCAGGCTTGTTCGCATTTGTGTTCCTCACGTGTGCCCCAAAGAATGAGGTGATTTGGTAAAATGCTATGCCCAAGATTACTATCCGAGTGCCGGCGGTGGGGTGGTTCAAATAGCCTCGGCTATCACCTCATTATGTCCGGTCGTGATGGTCAAGTGGATTAAGGCGTCTTGTACATACCAGTTGCGTTTGCTCCTGGGAGTATGGGTTCGAGTCACTTCTGGGGTGTGAGTTTTCAGTTGCATATTGTCCTGGGGACCATTCAGGCTTGTTCGCATTTGTGTTCCTCACGTGTGCCCCAAAGAATGAGGTGATTTGGTAAAATGCTATGCCCAAGATTACTATCCGAGTGCCGGCGGTGGGGTGGTTCAAATAGCCTCGGCTATCACCTCATTATGTCCGGTCGTGATGGTCAAGTGGATTAAGGCGTCTTGTACATACCAGTTGCGTTTGCTCCTGGGAGTATGGGTTCGAGTCACTTCTGGGGTGTGAGTTTTCAGTTGCATATTGTCCTGGGGACCATTCAGGCTTGTTCGCATTTGTGTTCCTCACGTGTGCCCCAAAGAATGAGGTGATTTGGTAAAATGCTATGCCCAAGATTACTATCCGAGTGCCGGCGGTGGGGTGGTTCAAATAGCCTCGGCTATCACCTCATTATGTCCGGTCGTGATGGTCAAGTGGATTAAGGCGTCTTGTACATACCAGTTGCGTTTGCTCCTGGGAGTATGGGTTCGAGTCACTTCTGGGGTGTGAGTTTTCAGTTGCATATTGTCCTGGGGACCATTCAGGCTTGTTCGCATTTGTGTTCCTCACGTGTGCCCCAAAGAATGAGGTGATTTGGTAAAATGCTATGCCCAAGATTACTATCCGAGTGCCGGCGGTGGGGTGGTTCAAATAGCCTCGGCTATCACCTCATTATGTCCGGTCGTGATGGTCAAGTGGATTAAGGCGTCTTGTACATACCAGTTGCGTTTGCTCCTGGGAGTATGGGTTCGAGTCACTTCTGGGGTGTGAGTTTTCAGTTGCATATTGTCCTGGGGACCATTCAGGCTTGTTCGCATTTGTGTTCCTCACGTGTGCCCCAAAGAATGAGGTGATTTGGTAAAATGCTATGCCCAAGATTACTATCCGAGTGCCGGCGGTGGGGTGGTTCAAATAGCCTCGGCTATCACCTCATTATGTCCGGTCGTGATGGTAAAGTGGATTAAGGCGTCTTGTACATACCAGTTGCGTTTGCTCCTGGGAGTATGGGTTCGAGTCACTTCTGGGGTGTGAGTTTTCAGTTGCATATTGTCCTGGGGACCATTCAGGCTTGTTCGCATTTGTGTTCCTCACGTGTGCCCCAAAGAATGAGGTGATTTGGTAAAATGCTATGCCCAAGATTACTATCCGAGTGCCGGCGGTGGGGTGGTTCAAATAGCCTCGGCTATCACCTCATTATGTCCGGTCGTGATGGTCAAGTGGATTAAGGCGTCTTGTACATACCAGTTGCGTTTGCTCCTGGGAGTATGGGTTCGAGTCACTTCTGGGGTGTGAGTTTTCAGTTGCATATTGTCCTGGGGACCATTCAGGCTTGTTCGCATTTGTGTTCCTCACGTGTGCCCCAAAGAATGAGGTGATTTGGTAAAATGCTATGCCCAAGATTACTATCCGAGTGCCGGCGGTGGGGTGGTTCAAATAGCCTCGGCTATCACCTCATTATGTCCGGTCGTGATGGTCAAGTGGATTAAGGCGTCTTGTACATACCAGTTGCGTTTGCTCCTGGGAGTATGGGTTCGAGTCACTTCTGGGGTGTGAGTTTTCAGTTGCATATTGTCCTGGGGACCATTCAGGCTTGTTCGCATTTGTGTTCCTCACGTGTGCCCCAAAGAATGAGGTGATTTGGTAAAATGCTATGCCCAAGATTACTATCCGAGTGCCGGCGGTGGGGTGGTTCAAATAGCCTCGGCTATCACCTCATTATGTCCGGTCGTGATGGTCAAGTGGATTAAGGCGTCTTGTACATACCAGTTGCGTTTGCTCCTGGGAGTATGGGTTCGAGTCACTTCTGGGGTGTGAGTTTTCAGTTGCATATTGTCCTGGGGACCATTCAGGCTTGTTCGCATATATATATATATATATATATATATATATATATATATATATATATATATATATATATATATATTATATATATATATATATATATATATATATATATATATATGTATATATACATATATATATATATATATATATATATATATATATATATATATATATATATATATATATATATATGTCGTACCTAGTAGCCAGAATGCACTTTTCAGCCTATTATGTAAGGCCCGATTTGCCTAATAAGCCAAGTTTTCATGAATTAATGTTTTTTCGACTACCTAACCTAACCTAACCCAACTTTTTCGGCTACCTAACCTAACCTAACCTATAAAGGTAGGTTAGGTAGGGTTGGTTAGGTTCGGTCATATATCTACGTTAATTTTAACTCCAATAAAAAAATTGACCTCATACATAATGAAATGGGTAGCTTTATCATTTCATCATTTCATAAGAAAAAAATTAGAGAAAATATATTAATTCAGGAAAACTTGGCTTAATAGGTAAATCGGGCCTTGCATAGCAGGCCGAGTATGACGTTCTGGCTACTAGGTACAACATATATATATATATATATATATATATATATATATATATATATATATATATATATATATATATATATATATATATATATATATATATAAATATATATATATGGGTTCGAGTCACTTCTGGGGTGTGAGTTTTCAGTTGCATATTGTCCTGGGGACCATTCAGGTGTGTTCGCATTTGTGTTCCTCACGTGTGCCCCAAAGAATGAGGTGATTTGGTAAAATGCTATGCCCAAGATTACCATCCGAGTACCGGTGGTGGGGTGGCTCAAATAGCTTCGGCTATCACCTCATTATGTCCGGTCGTGATGGTCAAGTGGATTAAGGCGTCTTGTACATACCAGTTGCGTTGCTCCTGGGAGTATGGGTTCGAGTCACTTCTGGGGTGTGAGTTTTCAGTTGCATATTGTCCTGGGGACCATTCAGGCTTGTTCGCATATATATATATATATATATATATATATATATATATATATATATATATATATATATATATATATATATATATATATATATATGTCGTACCTAGTAGCCAGAACGCACTTCTCGGCCTACTATGCAAGGCACGATTTGCCTAATACGTTTTGCCAGGCGCAAACGTATCACACACTCGCTCTACACCTTCCCCCCTCCCTCGTCGCCGATCACCAAACTAGCATTTCTAGTCTGCCCGCTTCTGATTTGTGAATCGACGTCTGCACCACTGCACTTCTGCACCTCAGCGCCATCTACCTAGCTGATGTCTGGGCCTGCACCAGCCATTGGAGTTAGAATATTCTGTGCTCTCAAGCTGAAACAACCATCTGATATACGCTCTGTCTATTAGTTGAGGTTCTCAGCTAGCGCTTAATTCTCAGCACCTACTAATTTCATTTTGTCTTTATCCATTTAAGAGTAACGTCACCATTATATTATTTTATGTTATTTTTTGAATCTTGTGAGTTTGCACTGTACATAGCCAAGGAATTGTCTTATTCATAATTTGTTTTAAATTTAATGAAAGTTTCACTGTTCATGCTATTTGTTTTGCTTGTTTTGCCTTACTTTGCCACAGGACACAACAGCTACGCAGTCATATTTGTTTTTAAATGTGATAGGCATTGACACCAGCCATTGGGAGGACTGCCAACCACCTACACGTTTTTTTTCTTTCACATTTAATGGGGGCCTGTCCGGGAGCCTCACCTAGGTACTAGTACCAGAATATCAATTTGTGGTAAGTGTACTTGGCTTTGATACAGTTGTTTTTCAATATTTTCATTACTTTTAATATTTATATGGTGCTGTGTATTTTGTGCTTTCCAAGGGTAGCATATTGTGAGTGTTGGATAATTGTGGATTACGTGGTGACTAGAGTCCTCAGTCATTCTTTTAATTGGTCATCCCGCCCTCAGTGTTATTACTCGTGTATTCCACCTTTTTTGTCCCTACGATATTTCTCAAATTACAGCAGATCATCATTTTTGATACCCTGGTACTTTGATTTGTCTTCGAGCCAAAGCACCCTATCTTCTGCAATCCGACCACAGGAGGATACAGAGGGCCATAGTTCCTCTAGCACAGACTACGCTGTTGAGTTGGGACGTCAACAGCAGTTCTCGTCACCATTTGACACTCGCACCCCTATATGTCGGTCAGAGATGATATTAACTCAGGTAGGGAATTAGCTTTCTTTTTTCAAAGCACAAGGATCACTAATTCTGTAAGTATCATATAATTAAAGTAGGAAAACCCCTGCTTCTGTCCTTTAGAGACTCGGCAAGGTATGCCTACATTCTTGGACTACACTTTCACTTTTGAAACAATTAAAAGTTTCATTGTTTTAGAAACCATTGGTTTCATTTATTTAGTAGTATTTTCTTGCCTTTATTCTCTTATATTGAGTACCGGGTACAAGATTTCCTGCGATTTTGATTGACTAATCATTTACCATACTAATAATAATGTTAATTGTTAACGATTAAATTTCCACAGGATAGTTACCACATCCTATTACTTACACTTACAATATCTCAAGTATATTCGTTGTACACTTATTTGCTATTTCAAAATGTTTCATCTCTCAGCATTTCGTAACGATCCAGCAAGTGAAGTAGGGAACTTGAGTCGTGCCAGGAGGACCGAATTACAAATTCTTGCACACGAGTATCAACTAGATGCTTCCCCTGGAGCCAACAAAAATGACTTGCACAATCTTATCTTGGATTACCTCTTAGACGAAGGAATCATAGACTCTGATGTTCATGAAAACTATTCTATTGCAGATAAACATGCTCTGGCAGCTATGAAGCAAATGCTCGAACCAGCAAAAATCGAGCGGGAACAACAAAAAGAAGCTCTCCAGATAAGGGAACGTGAGGCTGCTCTAAGGAAGGAAGAACAGGAACGCGAGGTGGCCCTAAAAGAATGCGAGATGGCCCTAAGGAAAAAAGAACAAGAACGCGAGGCGGCCCTGTCGAAAGAAGCTCTACAACGAAAGGAACGTGAGGCTGCCCTAAAGAAAGAACAGGAACGTGAGGCTGCCCTACAGCGTGAGCGGGAGAGGGAACAGCTTGAAGCAAGAAAACTTCACCTGGAGATGCAACGTGAGCAGGATAAACAGCAAGCTGAGAGTGTTCTAGCATATCGTCGACAAGAACTCACCATGGAGACTACACACCACACTCAGCGCCAACAAGCTACCGCTAGTCTTCCCATAAGCTTCAATGTCTTCCATTCAAGTATGTTAATGCCACCATTCGTTGAGACAGAGATAGACGTGTTTTTCACCACTTTTGAGACCCTAGCTAAAAAACTTAGCTGGCCTGAAGATCAATGGTCTACCCTTCTCAGAGTGCATCTCACAGGTAGAGCTGCCGTTACTCTCAGTACCTTAGCGTCTGAGAATGACTACCAGACCCTGAAGCAAGCAGTTTTGGACGCCTACCTTCTCTCCACCGAAAGCTACAGACGAAAATTCTGTGATTATCTAAAGGCAAGTACCACCACTTTTTAGAATTTGCCAATACAAAGAAAAGATATTTCACGAAATGGCTGGAAGCAGCACATGTCTCTACATTTTCAGAACTCGTCAACCTCATTCTAGTTGAGGAATTCTTTAGACGTGCTCCCCCTTCCATCCGTTTATATTTAGCAGACAAAGAAGAAACCGACTACATCCGATGTGCGAAGTCGGCTGACACCTACAGCCTCATACACCGCCTAACACCAGATCCACCTTCCAGTAAAAAGTCTTGGTATAGTTTTGACAAAGTGAGTACCGATCAAGCGAGCTCCCAATTGTATTGTAAGTATTGCAAGCTCTATGGACATACCATAGATAAATGTGGAAAATCTCATTACAAAGGCTATAGTGAAACTCCTAAACCCAAACAGACTCTTCCAAAGTCCTGTAAGCCTGTGATGAATGTTGGTGTTCTTTTAATGATCTTTCTCTCTTCAGCAAACACCTGTATCCTGGAACTGTCTCCGCCAACAGTATAGATTCGGAAGGACGTTTCAAATTGAAGATCTTAAGGAACACAGCGGCTCTTCAGTCAATAATATTGAAATCGGCTGTGCCTAACATCACCTACACTGAGGAAACCGTCCTTATCACTGACCTCACTGCTACCACTCCGTATCCAGTCGCCAGAGTCCACCTGGATTGTCCTTTCGTGACCGGTGAAGTCCAAGTCGCCATCAGGGAAAAGCCTTTTCCCATGTCTGGAGTGCAACTTCTCCTGGGCAATGACTTGGCCGAAGATCTGCAACCTTCCAACCTGATAATCATGGACAAACCCCAGATATGTGACTCTGCAGTGGACAACCCCTTCTTAAAGTATGTTCCAGCAGAGGTTCAAGAAAGTGATGAAGTTTCTCCTCCGGTTTTGGTGACCACCGTGCACAAGCTGCACGACCGCAACCAGCTGACTCTACTGCAACCGCTGTCCCTCAAGACCACCAGAACCTACCACAGAATCTTACTATGTTGGAGTTCCGTAAGTTACAGAGGGAGGATCCTTCATTAACACCATTATTCTTCCAGGCTCAGACTCAACCTGACAGTATCCCTGAGTTCTTCCTTGAGAATCAGTTGCTCTACCGCAGGTATAGACCCAGTAAGCTGACGGAGGATGACGATTGGGCAAATGTCGAACAACTAGTGGTTCCCACCAGCCTACGGCCCGTTATTCTACACTTGGCCCACGGAGCACTTTCTTACTATGGTTTTAACAAAACCTATCACGGAATCAGACAAGACTACTACTGGCCAGGTATGGTTAAAGACGTCAAAAGTTACGTGCAACAGTGTCAGATGGCAGGGAAACCTAACATCCCGATTCCCAAAGCTCCTTTAATTCTCATCCTGGTGCCTGCAGAACCTTACCACAGACTCATCATAGACTGTATTGGTCCTTTACCCCGGACCAGTTCTGACAACGCTTATATACTAACCATCCTGTATCCAACCACCAGATTCCCCATAGCAGTACCTGTAAAGAACATTACGGCTGCTACGGTGGTAAAACAACTATTGAAGATCTTTACCCAATACGGATTTCCAAGGGAGGTTCAAAGTGACTGTGGCACCTTCTTCACCAGTGATCTCTTCAAGAGGACACTGGAAGAGTTCAACATCACTCAGGTATTGTCCAGCCCCTATCATCCTGCTTCACAGGGTTCTCTTGAACGTAGTCACCAAACGATTAAATCACTCCTAAAGAAATTTTACAAGGAAATCATGAAAGACTGGGATAAACAACTTGACATCATCATGTGTATTTTCAGAAGTCTCCAAAATGAGTCTCTAGGAGTATCTCCTTATGAGATGCTCTATGGACATAAGTGCCGTACTCCTCTCAAAGCTTTTAAAGACTCTGTACGTAATGCCATCTTCAGTGACCCTCAGAATGTGCCCCAGTTTCTTCAAAACTTAAAGCACATTCTAGAGAGAGAGTACGTAAATTTGCTAATGGCAATCTATTGAAAGCTCAAGAGAGGATGAAGACTCATTTTGACCAACGCAGCAAAATCAGGAAATTTAAACCAGGAGACTTCGCGTTGGCATGTTTTCCTATCCTAGGTTCTCCATTGCAAAATAAGTTTTCAGGACCCTACCGCATCAAGGAGTGCAGAAACAACCACAACTACGTTCTTGGGACTCCAGATAGGCGGCGGAGGACCCAGTTGTGCCACGTCAATCTACTCAAGGAGTATAAAGGTATTCCCCCCCACTGTGCTAATATCACTCTCCACTTTCAAAGATCCATACCTCCACAGTGAGACCTTCCCTGCTTCTCCTCCGGAAAGCACTGACTCTGAGTCAGTGCCTTCCAACTCGGAAATCCTTAATGATCTTCCTACCTATTTACAGGACAATAATAGTGTTCCTCTCATCAAAGTTCTTCATGAACATCAGAAGTTGTTCAACGATGATCCCCCAGGAGTGTAATGTGGTTCAGCACGACATCCAGCTGCTTCCTGCTACCCGGCCGATTCGTCAACCCATCTACCGTATCAGCCCGTACAAAAAGGAAGTTATGTGTCCTGAACTACAATACCCTCTGGATCATGGGCTGGCCACACCTTGTGAGTCCCTTGAGCCTCACCCTGCATCTTGGTGCCGATACCGCACGGTAAAGTACGCCTTTGTACCGATTATAGGAAAGTGAATCATGTGACCGTCAAGGATGCTTATCCTTTACTACGCATAGATGATATCCTTGACGCCATAGGTAATGCCAAATATTTATCCCAACTTGATTTGTTAAAAGGCTATTACCAAATAAGCCTGACAGAGAGAGCTAAGGAAATATCTGCCTTCACCACTCCTTTTGGCCTGTACAGATATGAACGCCTTCCTTTTGGACTGTGTAACGCCCCGGCCACCTTCCAACGAGCTGTTAACCACGTCATCTACGGCCTAGATCACACCTACGCCTACTTGGACGACATCGTTGTGGCAACCAACACCTGGAGCGAACATCTGCTCCAGCTGCAACGACTGTTTTCCAAGCTCCTGACAGCCGGCCTTACCATCAACTTGGGCAAGTTCACATTTGCCAAAGGTAAAGTGCGTTATCTGGGTCATGTGACAGGGAGTGGCAGCATAGCTCCTATAACAAATAATACTGAAGCCATTCGGCATTTCCAACAACCTACGACCAGGAAGCAGTTCCTGCGCTTCCTTGGACTTGCTTCTTACTATCGTAGGTTTGTGAAGAATTTTAGTACGGTAGCGACACCATTGATTAATCTGACCAGCCCCAAGCAACGGTATCATTGGACCATTCAACAGACCGTTGCCTTTGAACAACTTAAATCTCTGCTATGTTCTGATCCCATTCTCGCCTCTCCAGATATCACGAAGCCATTCATCATCAATGTCGACGCTAGTGGTACCGGCATCGGGGGCGTCCTGATGCAACGAGGCGAGGAGGTTCTTCCTGTTAGCTACTACAGCTACAAGTTGAAGTCTCACCAGAAGAACTACAGCACTATCGAAAAGGAACTCCTCTCCATCGTTCTGAATCTGCAACATTTCGAACCTTATCTACAGGGGAATCGGTCTATTACCATCTACTCGGACCACAATCCCCTGCGGTTCCTACAACAGGCCCAATTCAGCAATCAACATCTTCTATGCTGGGAACTGTACTTGCAAAATTTTAATCTGGAGATCTTCTACATCAAAGGTTTAGACAACATCATAGCCGACGCCCTCTCCAGAGTCTACGAGGTAGAGACAGCTACTCCTACCTCTACACCAGCTACTGAAGTACTTAACCTGTAAGAGCAGGCTTCGGGGAAGAGCTGTTACGATAATCTCCTTCAAGAGAGATTTGGCCTGCTCTTTTCTATCGTCATGTTACTTCAGTACATCTACAACATCTAGATACGACAAGCAAGTGTAGTACATATTTGGTCAGATACATTTTGCCAGGCGCAAACGTATCACACACTCTCTCTACACCTCCCCCCTCCCTCGTCGCCGATCACCAAACTAGCATTTCCAGTCTGCCCGCTTCTGATTTGTGAATCGACGTCTGTACCACTGCACTTCTGCACCTCAGCGCCATCTACCTAGCCAATGTCTGGGCCTGCACCAGCCATTGGAGTTAGAATATTCTGTGCTCTCAAGCTGAAACAACTATCTGATATACACTCTGTCTATTAGTGGATGTTCTCAGCCAGCGCTTTATTCTCAGCACCTGTTAATTTCATTTTGTCCTTATCCATTTTAGAGTAACGTCACCATTATATTATTTAATGTTTTTTTTTAATCTTGTGAGTTTGCACTGTACATAGCCAAGGAATTGTCTTATTCACAATTTGTTTTAAATTTAATTAAAGTTTCGTTGTTCATACTATTTGTTTTGCTTGTTTTGCCTTACTTTGCCACAGGAAACAACAGCTAGACAGTCATCTTTTTTTTTTTTAAATGTGATAGGCATTGACACCAGCCATTGGGAGGACTGCCGAACACCTACACTTCTTTTTTCCATCACAATATATATATATATATATATATATATATATATATATATATATATATATATATATATATATATATATATATATATATATATATATATATATATATATATATTATATATATATATATATATATATATATATATGTATATATATATATATATATATATATATATATATATATATATATATATTATATATATATATATATATATATATATATATATATATGTATATATATATATATATATGTATATATATATATATATGTATATATATATATATATATATATATATATATATATATATATATATTTATATATATATATATATATATATATATATATATATACATATACATATACATATACATATACATATACATATATATATATATATATATATATATATATATATATATATATATATATATATATATATATGTATATGTATATATATATATATATATATATATATATATATATATATATATATATATATATATATATATATATATATTATTAAATATGACCGGAAAAGGTAAGATTAATAATTCTAACACGAATTTTCTCGATGTTTCTTTTCACTGTTGATAGTAATTGAAAAATCTATTCTCCAAAATTCATTTTTATTTCTTGTCTGACGCGACACTTGAGCGCGTTTCGTAAAACTTATTACATTTTGAAAGATTTTAGTTTCAAACACACAACTCTAACTGAATAGAGCTTAAACATCTTCGATTTTTTTATACCTGCATTTGGGTGAGGTGATATGTTACAACAGTTTTGGATGAGGTGAAAACAAACTTTCAACACAAGACAGAACACGAAACAATGGGTATTTGAAGATAAGAATGGAAGTAATTGCAGAGGGCCTATTGGCCCATATTTCTTGATGCTTCTATATTGGAGCGGTGTCTTGAAGTGGGTAAAATATAGTTGTGCATTAATTGGCTGTTGATTGCTGGTGTTGACTTCTTGATGTGTAGTGCCTCGCAGATGTCAAGCCGCCTGCTATCGCTGTATCTATCGATGATTTCTGTGTTGTTTGCTAAGATTTATCTAGTGATGGTTTGGTTGTGGGAAGAGATTATATGTTCCTTAATGGAGCCCTGTTGCTTATGCATCGTTAAACGCTTGGAAAGAGATGTTCTTGTCTTGCCTATATACTGAGTTTTTTGAGGCTTACAGTCCCCAAGAGGGCATTTGAAGGCATAGACGACGTTGGTCTCTTTTAAAGCATTCTGCTTTGTGTCTGGAGAGTTTCTCATGAGTAGGCTGACCGTTTTTTTGGTTTTATAGTAAATCGTCAGTTGTATCTTCTGATTTTTGTCTGTAGGGATAACGTTTCTATTAACAATATCTTTCAGGACCCTTTCCTCCGTTTTATGAGCTATGGAAAAGAAGTTCCTGTATAATAGTCTAATAGGGGGTGTAGGTGTTGTGTTAGTTGTCTCTTCAGAGTTTGCATGGCGTTTCACTTTCCTTCTTATGATGTCTTCAACGAAACCATTGGAGAAGCCTTTGT
>NC_091164.1:19414866-19429866 GCF_040958095.1 Procambarus clarkii
TCTGGGGTGTGAGTTTTCAGTCGCATATAGTCCTGGGGACCATTCAGGCTTGTTCGCATTTGTGTTCCTCACGTGTGCCCCAAAGAATGAGGTGATTTGGTGAAATGCTATGCCCAAGATTACCATCCGAGTTGCCGCCGGGGAAGTGGTTCAAATAGCTTCGGCTATCACTTCCTTTTGTCCGGCCGTGATGGTCAAGCGGATTAAGGCGCCCTGTAGTTACCAGTTGCGTTGCTCCTGGGAGTATGGGTTCGAGTCAATTCTGGGGTGTGAGTTTTCAGTCGCATATAATCCTGGGGACCATTCAGGCTTGTTCGCATTTGTGTTCCTCACGTGTGCCCCAAAGAATGAGGTGATTTGGTGAAATGCTATGCCCATGATTACCATCCGAGTTGCTGGTGGGGAAGTGGTTCAAATAGCTTCGGCTATCACTTCCTTTTGTCCAGCCGTGATGGTCAAGCGGATTAAGGCGCCCTGTAGTTACCAGTTGCGTTGCTCCTGGGAGTATGGGTTCGAGTCACTTCTGAGGTGTGAGTTTTCAGTCGCATATAGTCCTGGGGACCATTCAGGCTCGTTCGCATTTGTGTTCCTCACGTGTGCCCCAAAGAATGAGGGGATTTGGTGAAATGCTATGCCCAAGATTACCATCCGAGTTGCCGGCGGGGAAGTGGTTCAAATAGCTTCGGCTATCACTTCCTTTTGTCCGGCCGTGATGGTCAAGTGGATTAAGGCGCCCTGTAGTTACCAGTTGCGTTGCTCCTGGGAGTATGGGTTCGAGTCACTTCTGGGGTGTGAGTTTTCAGTCGCATATAGTCCTGGGGACCATTCAGGCTTGTTCGCATTTGTGTTCCTCACGTGTGCCCCAAAGAATGAGGTGATTTGGTGAAATGCTATGCCCAAGATTACCATCCGAGTTGCAGGCAGGGAAGTGGTTCAAATAGCTTCGGCTATCACTTCCTTTTGTCCGGCCGTGATGGTCAAGCGGATTAAGGCGCCCTGTAGTTACCAGTTGCGTTGCTCCTGGGAGTATGGGTTTGAGTCACTTCTGGGGTGTGAGTTTTCAGTCGCATATAGTCCTGGGGACCATTCAGGCTTGTTCGCATATATATATATATATATACATATATATATATATATATATATATATATATATATATATATATATATATATAAATAAACATATATAAACATATGTTCCTAGTAGCCAGAACGCACATCATGGCCTACTATGCAAGGCCCGATTTGCCTAATAGACCGAGTGATTTTCTTTATAAAAAAAATAAATGTTTCGAATTGGTTTATTTGAAATATTATTATTATATTATATTAAGAACATAAATTATTGACTTAGTTATGTTAGTTTAGGTAGGTTAAGATAGGTTACGTTAGGTTAGGTGGGGTTGGTTAGGTTTGATCATATATCTATATATTCTGTATTTACTATCTTCTGATTTAAGGCTTGTATCCCTCTAACTGTTTTCTTAGCATCAGGGCTTAGCTGAAAGAGGAGTTCTCTTTAAAACTAATTTTCCGTAATTTCAAGGAAAAGAAAAAAGTGAATTACTATAGAATGTATTACACTTATTTTTACATCTTGCAACCGTTTCGAGCCTCCATGGTTCATTCTCAAGTGAATAGAATTTTCAGAACCGGTTGATTTATACCCGCACTGGGTCAGGTGATAAGACAATAAAGATAAAAACATGAGGGATACATAAGGGATAAATGGGGGGTGAAGCACATAAGAACATAAGAATAAAGGTAACTGCGGAAGGCGTATTGGCCCATACGAGGCAGCTCCTATCTACATACAAAGATTAATCAGATGTAATTGGCCTATTATGTTGAACAGTGTTTTCTGTGTTGGCATCGTTATGTTCTGGTCTTGTCCTTACTCTCATGGTGTAAGTTCTATACTAAATAGTTTCGTGATTTGGGTGTTCATGGTAGGTTGTTCTATTCTTATGTGAATTGCTTCAAGAATTTGAAATCTTCTTGCATCTTGAGTTTTGTCTATTATACAGGTATTTTGTTCAACATTTCTCTTGTTAGGGTGATGTCATGGGCTTCTCTCATGTGATTCCTGGGGGCACCGGATTGAAGATGACATGTCAAACGCCTCGTCAGCTTGGTCGACGTCATACCTATGTATATTAGATTGAAGGTTACATCCTTCGTGGGGGCAAGTGTAGATGTATACAACGCTTGACTGCTGTAGAGGGTTCTCCGTCGGCTTCGGGCTGTTTTTGATAAGGAGTTCGGAAGTCTTCTTGGTTTTGTAGAATATTATCAAGTCTATGTTTTGGTTAGGAGTAGTGCTTTTTACTCCTTTACGGATTATTTCTTTCATTATTCTTCCCTCTTTTATATGTTCACTGTGCATGGTTGATTTGTAATATAATTTTATTGGAGGTATTGTGGTTTCTGTTCTAGGTTCAGGATTATACCATCGGTCCAAGTGTCTTCTTATAGCAGCGTTTATTTCCGCGTTGCTGTATCGGTTGTTCAACAATACCTGAGTTACTCTTACAAACTCTCTACTCACGTTGCTCCATTCGGAGCAATGGGTAAGCGCTCGACGAATATAAGCATTGAGAACACTGGCTTTGTACCTTTGGGGGCACTCACTTCTACCATTCAGGCATAATCCTATGTCGGTGTGCTTAGTATATACGTTGGTGCTTAAAGAGGTTCCTGTTTTTGTTATTAGTACATACAAGAATGGTAGACTGTTATTTTCACTATTTTCATGAGTAAATCGGAGTACTGACTCTCTCTAGATGGCTTTTTAGATCTATTAGTTCATCTGAGTCTTTTACTATGACGAATATGTCATCTACATAACGGCAATATACAGTTGGTTTTTGTCTGCTACTAAAGACTCTGTCTTCGATGGTTCCCTTATAAAAATTAGCAAATAAAACTCCTAAGGGGGAGCCCATTGCTACTATTTATAGATACATTTATAGATACATATAGATACCCGTCTATTTATAGATACATGTCTCCTTGTGGACTGATGAAAGGGGCTTCCTTTGTACATGCTTCGAGAAGACTCTTCAAGTGTGGCTCAGGTATGTCTAAAATGGGGGTGCTCTCGTCTCTGTACACTCTGTCCAGTATCATTCCTATGGTTGTGTCGACTGGGACGTTGGTAAATAAGGATTCGACGTCCAGGGAAGCAACGATTCCATCAGGCTGAGTAGATTTGATTAATTCTAGGAAATCTGCAGATGATTGTAGACTATACTTGGAGTGTATGGAGCTATGAGTTCGTTAAGTCTTTTTGCCAGGTGATAGGTTGGAGTTGGTATTTGGCTGATTATTGGGCGCAGTGGGTTACCTGGTTTGTGTGTCTTAACATTGCCATAGGCATATCCTAAGCCATAGTCACCTTGGAGTTTAGTGAAATGCACACTACCTTTCTTTGCGTTGATTGCAGTAATTGTTTTGTTTACTTTGCGTTTAAGGTCTTCCACAGGGTTCCTCGTGATTCGTTGAAATTTGGTGTCATCACTAAGGATGTCGCTAATTTTGTTCATGTATTCTTGGGTAGGAATCAATACATATGCTGCTGTCTGGTCGGCTTTTCTTATTGTTATGTCTTTCAGATTTTTTAGTTGTTTTGCTGCTTCTTTGAGTCGTGGGGTTAAGATTGTAGAAGAATATGTTCCTCGTTTATTCCCCGCTTCTGTTAGTAGTTCAGCCTGACGTGTGTCAATTATGATGACGTTTTTGTTGTCTTCTAGCTTATGGATATTGTCCAGAAGCATTTCGATTTCCAGGCGTTTTTTTATGCATCTTTGGTTTAGATATGAATTGACAATTTAGACCAAGATTTAAGAGGTCTCGTTGGTCCTGGGTAAGATCATAAGAAGTCAGGTTAATGTAGCTATCTTTAGGACGAGGGATCTTTAACTGTCCACCGTTTAGGGCTGTTAACTTACGGAGTGTCTTCGTTTCTACAAGAGTTTTATGTTGTTGTCTCAGGTTAAATAGTTCACTGTTGATGGTTTGCTTGAGTTGGATAGGGATGTCGTACTGGGTCCATTTGTTTAACAGATGCTCAGCTTCCACAGTAAGGGTTTGGAGGGCTTCCTTCTTCGTGTTTAGTTGATGCCGTATGAGTTCTTTCCTATATATATATATATATATATGTATATATATATATATATATATATATATATATATATATATATATATATATATATATATATATATATATATATATATATATATATATATATATATATATATATATATTTTGGTAGCAGTCTTTCCTGTAGACATATATTAATAAATATGACCGAAAAAGTAAGATTAATAATTCTAACACGAATTTTCTCAATCTTTCGTACATTTCTTTTCACTGTTGGTGGTAATTCAAAAATCAATTCTCCAAAATTCATTTTTATTTCTAGTCTGACACGACACTTGAGCGCGTTTCGTAAAACTTATTACATTTTCAAAGACTTTAGTTAACAAATACACAACTGAATAGAACTTACACATCTCCGATTTTGTTTATATCTACATTTGAGTGAGGTGGATGGGGTGAGGTGGTATTTAATAAGGTATTAATGTCATCAACACAAGCCAGAACATGAAACAATGGGTATTGAATAGAAGTGATTGTAGAAAGCCTATTGGTCCATATTTCTTGATGCTTCTATATTGGAGCGGAGTCTTGAGGTGGGTAGAATATAGTTGTGCATTAATTGGCTGTTGATTGCTGGTGTTGACTTCTTGATGTGTAATGCCTCGCAAACGTCAAGCCGCCTGCTATCGCTGTATCTATCGATGATTTCTGTGTTGTTTACTAGGATTTCTCTGGCGATGGTTTGGTTGTGGGAAGAGATTATATGTTCCTTAATGGAGCCCTGTTGCTTATGCATCGCTGTTAGCATTTAGGCACATTCCTATGTTCGTTTCCTTAGTGTAGACTGCAGTGTGGAAACCTCCGCTCTTTTCCATGACTGTTACATCTAGAAAGGGCAGCTTCCCATCCTTTTCCATCTCGTAAGTGAAACGCAGCACGGAACTCCGCTCAAATGCCTCCTTCAACTCCTGCAGATGTCTGACATCAGGTACCTGTGCAAAAATGTCGTCAACATACCTGCAGTATATGGCCGGTTTCATGTTCATGTCGACTAAGACTTTTTGCTCGATGGTACCCATGTAGAAGTTTGCAAACAGGACACCTAGGGGAGAACCCATGGCGACCCCATCTACTTGCTTATACATGTGCCCATCCGGGCTCAAGAAGGGTGCCTCTTTAGTACAAGCTTGGAGTAGTTTCCTTAGGATATTTTCTGGTATGTCAAGAGGAGTACAGGCTGGATCACGATACACTCTGTCGGCTATCATCCCGATTGTCTCGTCCACTGGTACGTTAGTGAACAGCGATTCTACTTCCAACGAGGCTCTTATTCCTGTGGCCCGTGTGCCCCGCAGTAAGGCAACAAATTCCTTTGGCGACTTCAGGCTGAAGGCGCAATGGACATAAGGAGTCAGCAGGCCGTTGAGTCGCTTCGCTAGTCTGTACGTGGGTGTGGGTATCTGGCTAATGATTGGCCGAAGTGGGTTTCCAGGCTTGTGTGTCTTGACATTTCCTTACGCATATCCAGGTTAATATTCCCCAATAATCTTTGGCAGGTGGAGACCTGATTTCTTGGCGTTCACAGTTTCGATTAGTCTGTTGACCTTTGCTTTCAATTCGGCTGTAGTGTCCTTCGTTACCCTTTGAAATTTAGTTTGGTCAGAGAGTATGAGGTTCATTTTCGCCAGAAATTCGTCTTTTTTAAGAATGACGTATATTGGCGACTTGTCACCTCTTCTAACAACTATCTCCTTGTTCTCACGAAGGCTTTTGGCTGCCGCTTTGAGCTCGGGGGACAGTATGGTGCTTCTGTAATTGCCTCGATTCTTTCCTCCTTCCGCAATAAGTTCTGCTTGTAAGGTATCTTTGGTAGTGACCTTCTTTTGTGTCTCGAGGTCGAATATGTCGTCCAACAGATATATATATATATATGTCGTACCTAGTAGCTAGAACGCACTTCTCAGCCTACTATGCATGGCCCGATTTGCCTAATAAGCCAAGTTTTCCTGAATTAATATATTTTCTCAAATTTTTTTTCTTTTGAAATGATAAAGCTACCCATTTCATTATGTATGAGGTCAATTTTTTTGTATTGGAGTTAAAATTACCATTGACTTCAAAAAAATTGACTTCATACATAATGAAATGGATAGCTTTATTATTTCATAAGAAAAAAATTAGAGAAAATATATTAATTCAGGAAAACTTGGCTTATTAGGCAAATCGGGCCTTGCATAGTAGGCCGAGAAGTGCATTCTGGCTACTAGGTACGACATTATATATATATATATATATATATATATATATATATATATATATATATATATATATATATATATATATATATATGTCGTACCTAGTAGCCAGAACGCACTTCTCAGCCTACTATGCAAGGCCTTATTTGCCTAATAAGCCAAGTTTTCCTGAATTAATATATTTTTTCAATTTTTTTTCTTATGAAATGATAAAGCTACCCATTTCATTATGTATGAGGTCAATTTTATTTTTTTGGAGTTAAAATTAACGTAGATATATGACCGAACCTAACCAACCCTACCTAACCTAACCTAACCTATCTTTATAGGTTAGGTTAGGTTAGGTAGCCGAAAAAGTTAGGTTAGGTTAGGTTAGGTAGGTTAGGTAGTCGAAAAACAATTATTTCATGAAAACTTGGCTTATTAGGCAAATTGGGCCTTGCATAGTAGGCTGAGAAGTGCGTTCTGGCTACTAGGTACGACATATATATATATATATATATATATATACATATATATATATTAGTATATTTTGGTAGCAGTCTTTGCTGTAGACATATATTATTAAATATGACCGTAAAAGTAAGATTAATAATTCTAACACGAATTTTCTCAATATTTCTTTTCACTGTTGATGGTAATTGAAAAATCAATTCTCCAAAATTCATTTCTATTTCTAGTCTGATGTGACACTTGAACACGTTTTGTAATAACTTATTACATTTTCAAAAGACTTTAGTTCACACACACACAACTAAATAGAGTTTAAACAGCTTCGATTTTATACCTGCATTTGGGTGAGGTGATATGTTACAACAGTTTTGGATTAGGTGAAAACAAACTTTCAACACAAGACAGGACACGAATCCATGGGTATAATATTTTGTAAGTTAAAGGGAAGAATGGAAGTAACTGCAAAGGGCCTATTGGCCCATATTTCTTGATGCTTCTATGTTGGTGCGGAGTCTTGAAAAAAAAAAAAAAAATATATATATATATATATATATATATATATATATATATATATATATATATATATATATATATATGTGTGTGTGTGTGTATATCACGAAAATAAACACGTGATTAAAAATGTGACAATGTCAGACCACGGAGGAAAAATGAAACAGGAAGTTCCTTAAGTACTTTCGTATATTAATACATCTTCAGAAGGAGTGCCACTAATATATATAAGAAAATTTTAAGTATAAGAAAAGTATATAAGTATAAGAAAAAAGTATATAAGTATAAGAAAATTTCACTCCTTCTGAAGATGTATTAATATACGAAAGTACTTTTATTATTCATCTTAATTTTAAGATGAATAGGAAAACCAGGGATATACTGAACATCTTGTATCAGAATCTTTACTTTAAAAAACATAACGTTTCGAATACTTCTCGTATTCATCATCAGATCTAAAAGAAAAAACAGAAATCACAATCAAATAGCTGGTAAACAAAGAACTCATACTGAATATAATTGCCTATCAAAGAAAGGAAAATGCTTAAAAAACAAAACACTTAAGCGCACTTAAAGTGATCAATACAAATAAAACTTATTAACTGTCACATATATTAAAACTAATTTAAAATCCATTAAACTACTAAAACAAACCATTCCATTAAACTTACGTGAAGTGATCAGAAGTGAAACTTGATACCTAACACATAGATACTAAACACTATAAAAAATATTTATATAATGACTACAAATCTACAAAAAATGTATGTAAAATGCAAACAGAATAAACGACAATTATAAAGTACTATCCAAAATCTTTTAAAAAACTCAAATATTAAATAAAATTAAATACCAAAAAATGTATTATATATCCTAAATAAAAGATTATATTAATGTACAATGTTAAGACTTGAAATAAGTAAGAAAGGGCAAAGACATGGTAAACTAAACAAAATTAAACTACCACAATAAACTAAAAATCAAATTACAGGGCCTACTGTGCACTATACAGTGTACAATTTCCTTGTGAAATTTTTTTCAAATAATGGTTATCCTGTGCATATGGTTTATACTTTTATAAGGAATTTCATAAATAAGAAGTTTCACCCATCGTGTAGGATTACTACAGTGGAAAGGGATCTTAAATATATTAAATTACCATTTTATGGCATTATTAGCTTTTCTGTAAGGAGTCGTTTGAGGAGACTGTTGCAGCAGTGTTATCCTCAAGTAGACTTTAGATTTTTTTTTGTCAACACAAATACCATAGGCTCTTATTTTAAATTTAAAGATAAAGTGCCTACCCCCTTGTGCTCAAACGTCGTATATATGTATAATTGTTCCAGCTGTAATGCTGGATATGTCGGGAGTTCCATTCGGAACTTTAAGATTAGGATACTTGAGCACCGGGGATTATCTTTTAGGACTGGATTACCATTGTCTAAACCAGCATTTTCGGAGATTAGAAACCATTGTTATGAGTTTGATCATTCTCTGCTGGAATCTGATTTTAAAATTCTGGACACTTGTATGAATGGCCAGTCAGATTTGAGAGTAATGGAATCCTTATATATAAAGGAGCTGCGGCCTCTGTTAAATAGCAACCTTTCAGCTGTTCAATTGTACACTGTATAGTGCACAGTAGGCCCTGTAATTTGATTTTTAGTTAATTTTAGTAGTTTAATTTTGTTTAGTTTACCATGTCTTTGCCCTTTCTTACTTATTTCAAGTCTTAACATTGTACATTAATATAATCTTTTATTTAGGATATATAATACATTTTTTGGTATTTAATTTTATTTAATATTTGAGTTTTTTATAAGATTTTGGTTAGTACTTTATAATTGTCGTTTATTCTGTTTGTATTTTACATACATTTTTTGTAGATTTGTAGTCACTATATAAATATTTGTTATAGTGTTTAGTATCTATGTGTTAGATATCAAGTTTCACTTCTGATCACTTCACGTAAGTTTAATGGAATGGTTTGTTTTAGTAGTTATAAATTTCATCTTGTAGTTTAGTGGATTTTAAATTAGTTTTAATATATGTGACAGTTAATAAGTTTTATTTGTATTGATCGCTTAAGTGTTTTGTTTTTTAAGCATTTTCCTTTCTTTGATAGGCAATTATATTCAGTATGAGTTCTTTGTTTACCAGCTATTTGATTGTGATTTCTGTTTTTTCTTTTAGATCTGATGATGAATACGAGAAGTATTCGAAACGTTATGTTTTTTAAAGTAAAGATTCTGATACAAGATGTTCAGTATATCCCTGGTTTTCCTATTCATCTTAAAAAAAAAATATATATATATATATATATATATATATATATATATATATATATATATATATATATATATATATATATATATATATATATTGGTGTATACTGGCAGCAGGTTTTCTTTCAAACATGTTTCATTGAATATGACCGCATATTCTGTATTTATTATTTTCTGGTTTAGGGCTTCTATCCCTCTAACTATTTTCTTAGCATCAGGGCTTAATTGGAATAGGAGTTCTAATAGGAGTTCACAAGAATAGGAGTAGAACTCCTATTCCAATTAAGCCCTGATGCTAAGAAAATAGTTAGAGGGATAGAAGCCCTAAACCAGAAAATAATAAATACAGAATATGCGGTCATATTCAATGAAAAATATATATATATATATATATATATATATATATATATATATATATATATATATATATATATATATATATATATATATATATATATATATATATATTTAACTAAATATATATATAAATTATATATAAATACTATATATAAATATATATAACTATATATAAATCTATATATAAATCTATATATAAATAAAAAAAACTATATATAAATCATATATATGATTTTGAATACACGAACTTTTCCCATTCTATTTATATACTAGCTGTACACCACCTGTACAAGAATTACACCAACTACAAACCCTTTAGTTTGATGAAAGGGAGCAGTAGAGCAACAGAAGTACACTTACATCGCATCAGGCTTCGATACCCATGTGCATGGGAAATAGGCTTACAGGTTCCGGAAGATGAGAGGAAATGTCAGGACTATGGAGAAATGCCCGACAGACCACTGGAACATTATCTAACACAGTGCACAGTTACAAACCCATTAAGATTTCAACTTAGATTTAACAGTTGCTGTGGCTCAGTTTGGTTAAATGGAAAAGAAAAAAAAGAGTAAGCGCACGTTTCTAATATGTTTAATTTCACAATGCAAGTGGACATGCAATATTTTTTGTTGTTCCATTGTCTGTGGAGATATAGAGATTGTCTGGTTTACCGACTTTAGAACACGCAACATATAATTGTCCATGTGAGATGCAATCCGTGTCTAAATATAAACCGCACAATTCTAAAGATTGGCCCAGAGCTATGTTGATGGTAACTGCAAACACCAATCGAACTGGAAATTACAATCTCATAAATTGAATTGGCATATCTGATGGAATCATAGAAATGCGAGGAATGAGGACATCTTCACCTTTGAAAGGTCCTGTCAAGATTGTTGCTTCTACGACGTTGCTGATGAATTTTTTTACTGCTAGGGGCGTGGCATTGCAAAGTTTTTTCTGGTTGATATATTGCAACATGATAATTGGCACGCCGATTTTCAATTGCCGTACATGTGATGGTATCCCAGGCAGATCGAGTGAATTAAAAAATTCTGTTGGATAATTAACCTCTTCGTCTGCTTCCTCTACAGTGTCGACGAAATTGTATGTGACTGCCTCGCTTTGAATGTTAGATTGAACAATATTGTTAAGTTCTTAGACGTCTTTGTTCTTGGCCACAAGAATAGCTTGTTCACTCAGCGAATCGTGATTCTTATAATTGGTTTGAATAATGGGAAATACTTTTTCAACCAATTTTCTACACTAAATTGTAAAAGTTATGTGGTAATGAAATTCGTCCTGAGATCAGATCAACCGGCACGTTTCCGTTCCCAATTTCCAGAAATTGGTGTAAGAATATCTCAGTTGATGGATCGTTTAGCAGCTGGACACGCGTATTTGTGGTTAATTTTAACGTCTTTATGTGGCGCCACAAAGTGGAGTATTTCAGGCAAGCATTTATTTCGTCTGCTGTTTTTTTTTTCAGGGATATTCCTGCGCGGGCCCTAAGCCTCTGGCTGGCCCACTAAGTGTTGCTTGTTTGTGTTTTACTTGGGCGGAGTATGAGTATTTATTACTCGTATGGTCGCTTCAGTATGATTTTGCCATATGTGTTTAACAACTTCTGCTCTGTTAAATCTAAGTTGAAATCTTAATGGGTTTGTAACTGTACACTGTGTTAGATAATGTTCCAGTGGTCTGTCGGGCATTTCTCCATAGTCCTGACATTTCCTCTCATCTTCCGGAACCTGTAAGCCTATTTCCCATGCACATGGGTATCGAAGCCTGATGCGATGTAAGTGTACTTCTGTTGCTCTACTGCTCCCTTTCATCAAACTAAAGGGTTTGTAGTTGGTGTAATTCTTGTACCAACCCGCAGATCCTGATGTTGCAACTGCTGTGTTGTGGTCACTGTACATCTTTTGCATTGATGTTTCTAATTACTTTCTTAATCTGTGATAGACTCTGTGGTATGTAAATGTCTACATTTCTTCTCTTAGTTGCAAGTTTTGCAGCTTCGTCTGCAATGTCATTTCCTATTAATCCCACATGACTTGGCACCCAGTTGATAAGTACCCATCGGCCTTGTCGTTTGAGTGTTTGCATTAATGATATGACATTTGTGATCAGATGTATGTTATCACATATGTGTTCTTGTTGCAAGGTTTCAATGGCGGTTCTTGAATCTGTATGTATGATAACATTTTGTCGGTGTTCAGCAAGAGCATGTTCCAAAGCCTTTTGAATGGCTAGCATCTCTGTCTGTAAAGTCGAACACCCATTTGAGAGCCTCCAACTATTTACAGAGTTTCTTGCTTTAACTGCAGCTCCAGTTTCTTGTCCCTGCTGGTCTACTGATCCATCTGTGAAGTAAGTGAAGCTGTCGGATGCCATGTTTGCTTCTATATGCATCTGTGCAATGTTACGTAGCAGATGAGGATTTGTCTGGTTCTTTTTTCCTTTAATAACCATAATCTTAAAGTCTGCTGGCGGAGATTCCCAAGGGGCTTGCATAACAGGGTCTGCATGTATTTCGTCGACACCCTTCTCAGTGACTGTGTTTGTTATATCGATTGTATTGATGGTGTTTATCGCACAATGGGTCCACCTGTTGCTATTGGAGACTCTTCTGTCCCAGAGTTAGTGCTCCAGTGATTATGTCTTTAAGTGAACTGATTCTAGGTCTAGTCAATATCTTGGTCAGCATGCACGCAGCATTCCCTTTTACCCTTATTTCAATCGACGTTAGCTTGGTTTCTAGTCTTAGGTTCAGTATTTTAGTGCATCTGGAAGCTCCTGTTTTGATTCGCAATGCATCGTTTTGAATAACCTCAACGTTTGCCCACTGACCAGGAGAAAGAGTGAGTAAGGCAGGCGCTGCGTTATCAACTAGGGAACGAACGGCGTGTATGTAAAACATTCTTAACACTTTGTGTCCCGCTCCTAGACGGGGCCCTGTGATTGCTCTCATTATATTTAGTCGTGTTTTTGCTCTCTCCTTTAGATATTGAATTTGCTTGTTGAATGCCATTTTAAAATCTATCCACACTCCGAGATATTGATATTGTGTAGCCCCATGAAGGTTAATGTCTTGAATGCGTAGGTGCCTGTCTGGAGTGTTGCCGACTAGTCTCATTGTCTTAGACTTCTGTGCAGATAATTTTAGCCCTAAAACGCTGCATTCAAATGTTACTTTATCTAATGCACCTTGTGCTTTATTTAGAAGTGAAGGACCTGTAATGACAAATGCTATATCATCAGCATAGCTTAGCAATTTAACCCCTTCTGTAAATGTCATGGTAACAAGGTTTTCCTTAAGACTGTTAAAAAGACTAGGGCTGAGAACTCCTCCTTGTGGAGTCCCATTTTCATGTAAGTGGTAGTCCGACACATGTCCTTGTAACTTTACTCTGGCATATCTGTGACTTAAGTAATCTTGAATCCATGCTAGCATATTTCCCTTTACACCTTTTTCAACTAAGGTGTGTAAAATTGCTTGCGGGCTTGCAAGTTCGAATACTTTTTTCTAGATCAAGGAAGATCACTATAGCTGGACCTGAGTTAACTGTTCCTATTAATGTTGCTATGCAGTTGGCAGTACGTACTCCTCTAGTGAAGCCAAATATGTGTTTATGAAGGTCTCCAGTCTTCCACAGTAGCCTATTTAAGACCATCCGTTCTGCAGTTTTACTAACGCATCATGTTAATGAAATGGGTCTGTAATTGCCAGGTTCTTTCGGTTTAGGAACCGGTATGATGTCTGCTTTCTTCCAAGAGGTCGGTAGTTTGCCTTGCTACCAAGATGCAGTGATGACGTCCAATATTCCTTGTTCTCCAGCAGGACCTGCATGTGCGATCATTGAGTATGTAATGTTATCAGCACCTGGTGCAGTGTCCTTACCATCTTTGGCTCTGATTAGTTTTTGTTTGGTGAAGGGACAGTCCCATTCTTCATTTATAGCTATGCTCTCATGAATGACTGTCAACCTCTCTTGTTTTAATTGTTCTTGCTTTCTTCGGACCATTGCAGGAAGCTGATATGAAGCTGTTCTTTCTGCAAATTGGAGAGCAAGTCTCTCAGCCTCCTGCAATGGTTGAATACATGCCTGTGGTCGGGCTGGTCGACCTGATATTGTTTCAATCTGACCCCAAATCTTGCCAAGACTACTATGTTCATTTAAAGTTTGACACCACTCAAACCATCTTCCCTCCTTTACTTCTTTAGAAACTCGTCTTGCTTCAGATATCACCGGTCTTAGCAGAGTTCTTCCTTCTGGTGTGGGGTTTCTATTTAGATGTTTTCTGAAGATGTTGACTCTGTGGTTCTGTTCTTTAACTTCATTACTATAGAACCAATAGTTCTTTCGTTTTGTGTTTTCTGTGATAATGATTGGAATAGCTTTGTTTGCAGCAGCTGCAATGGCTTCCTGCAGATTGGTCTCGTGTATGTTCAAATCCTCAGGTGGCGTGTATGTTGCATACCATTTTTCAAGTTCTTCTTGGTATATATTCCAATTGGCTTTTCGTAAATTCCACCTAGGTTGTGCAGGTGGTGTAGGGGTCGTTCTATGTTTAGTGTTGTGACAGTAGCATAGTGGTCACTGGTGATCACCGGGTCTACTTCCCACTTCGCCTGATGCTTGAGTGCTGTTGAGATTAATATAAGATCAAGGGAACCTCCTAGAATGTGAGTGGGTTCCCCAGTGTTGAGTAGCGTAATTTCAGGTACTTCTCGCAGAGTTGCAGCTAAATGGCGCCCATCTGCATTGGCTGGCCCAGTCGCACCTAACTCTTGGTGATGAGCATTAAAATCTCCAGCAATAATTACATTTTCCTGCGTGGCTAAAGTAAGCACTGCCTCTGCTTCTAGTTTACGTCTAGGGGGCTTGTAAACGCTGTATATGAGGAGCTCAATATTAGCCATATTCCACCTAGTGTCCACCTAGTGCTATGGTGTTCCTGACTAGGGGTCATTAACCCTCTTTGTCTCCCCTGCTCATACGGTATAACACAGTGCTGATATCTAGCTAATCTGAAG
>NC_091164.1:19434866-19460288 GCF_040958095.1 Procambarus clarkii
GGTTGCATGGCTTTTCACTTTCCTTCTTATGATGTCTTCGATGAAACCATTGGAGAAGCCGTTATTGACTAGAACCTGCCTTACCCTACAGAGTTCTTCGTCGACTTGCTTCCATTCTGAGCTGTGGCTGAGAGCACGGTCGACGTATGCGTTAACAACACTCCTCTTGTACCTGTCAGGGCAGTCGCTGTTGGCATTTAGGCACATTCCTATGTTTGTTTCCTTTGTGTAGACTGCAGTGTGGAAACCTCCGCCCTTTTCCATGACTGTTACATCTAGAAAAGGCAGCTTCCCATCCTTTTCCGTCTCGTAAGTGAAACGCAGCACGGAACTCTGCTCAAATGCCTCCTTCAGCTCCTGCAGATGTCTGACATCAGGTACCTGTGTAAAAATGTCGTCAACATACCTGCAGTATATGGCCGGTTTCAAGTTCATGTCGACTAAGACTTTTTGCTCGATGGTACCCATGTAGAAGTTTGCAAACAGGACACCTAGGGGAGAACCCATAGCGACCCCATCTACTTGCTTATACATGTGCCCATCCGGGCTCAAGAAGGGTGCCTCTTTAGTACAAGCTTGGAGTAGTTTCCTCAGAATACTTTCTGGCATGTCAAGAGGAGTACAGGCTGGATCACGATACACTCTGTCGGCTATCATTCCGATTGTCTCGTCCACAGGTACGTTGGTAAACAGCGATTCTACGTCCAACGAGGCTCTTATCCCTGTGGCCCGTGCGCCCCGCAGTAAGTCCACAAATTCCTTTGGAGACTTCAGGCTGAAGGCGCAAGGAACATAAGGAGTCAGTAGGCCGTTGAGTCGCTTCGCCAATCTGTACGTGGGTGTGGGTATCTGGCTAATGATTGGCCGAAGTGGGTTTCCAGGCTTGTGCGTCTTGACATTTCCATACGCATATCCAGGTTTATATTCCCCAATGATCTTTGGCAGGTGGAGTCCGGATTTCTTGGCGTTCACAGTTTCGATCAGTTTGTTGACCTTTGCTTTTAATTCGGCTGTAGTGTCCTTCGTTACCCTTTGGAACTTAGTTTGGTCAGAGAGTATGATGTTCATTTTCGCCAGATATTCGTCTTTTTTAAGAATGACATATATTGGCGACTTGTCACCTCTCCTGACAACTATCTCCTTGTTCTCACGAAGGCTTTTAGCTGCCGCTCTAAGCTCGGGGGACAGTATGGTGCTTCTGTAGTTGCCTCGATTCTTTCCTCCTTCTGCAATAAGTTCTGCTTGTAAGGTATCTTTGGTAGTGACCTTCTTTTGTGTCTCGAGGTCGAATATGTCGTCCAACAGAATTTCCAACTCCACTTTCCGGGCCATTTCACTCGGTCTGGACATAACATGACAGTTTATGCCCAGATTTAGGAGAGTGACTTGGTCCTCAGTGAGGTTAATTCCTGCAAGGTTCAGGAAGCCATCTCTTGGTCGTGGAATTGCCATAGGTCCTCCATATAATGTTGTTAGTTTCTTGATAATCCTTGTTTCAGTGCTGAGGTGATGTTGGTCTGTGAGGATGTCGAGGTGTTGTTCAATGCGGGTACGGATACTATGGTCGATGTTGCTATTTCTCCACTCGTTTGTAGCATGAAGTAGTTGCGTTTTTTTGTCTTTGATTTCATTCTCTGCCTTGTATATCTGATCACGAATCAGATCCTGCCGATATTTTATCGTGAAGGCTTGATTCCTTGCTGCTGGGTCGTGCACTTTAACATTAGTATATTTTGGTAGCAGTCTTTCCTGTAGACATATTTTATTAAATATGACCGAAAAAGTAAGATTAATAATTCTAACACGAATTTTCTCAATCTTTCGTACATTATGCTTCACTGTTGGAGGTAAATCAAAAATCACTTCTCCAAAATTCATTTTTATTTCTAGTCTGACGCGACACGGGCGCGTTTCGTAAAACTTATTACATTTTCAAAGACTTCACAAATACACAACTGATTAGAACTTGCGTTTCCCTGATTTTATATCTACATTTGAGTGAGGTGGGAAGGGTGATGTGGCATTACATTTGAGTAAGGTGGGAAGGATGATGTGGCATTAGAGGATATTAATAGGGTATTAAAAGTATCAACACAAGACAGAACACGAAACAATGGATATTGAATAGAAGTGTTTGTAGAAAGCCTATTGGTCCATATTTCTTGATGCTTCTATATTGGAGCGGAGTCTTGAGGTGGGTAGAATATAGTTGTGCAATAATTGGCTGTTGATTGCTGGTGTTGACTTCTTGATGTGTAGTGCCTCGCAAACGTCGAGCCGCCTGCTATCGCTGTATCTATCGATGATTTCTGTGTTGTTTACTAGGATTTCTCTGGCGATGGTTTGGTTATGGGAAGAGATTATATGTTCCTTAATGGAGCCCTGTTGTTTATGCATCGTTAAACGCCTAGAAAGAGATGTTGTTGTCTTGCCTATATACTGGGTTTTTTGGAGCTTACAGTCCCCAAGTGGGCATTTGAAGGCATAGACGACGTTAGTCTCTTTTAAAGCGTTCTGTTTCGTGTCTGGAGAGTTTCTCATGAGTAGGCTGGCCGTTTTTCTGGTTTTATAGTAAATCGTCAGTTTTACGGGTAACGAAGGACACTACAGCCGAATTAAAAGCAAAGGTCAACAAACTGATCGAAACTGTGAACGCCAAGAAATCCGGACTCCACCTGCCAAAGATCATTGGGGAATATAAACCTGGATATGCGTATGGAAATGTCAAGACACACAAGCCTGGAAACCCACTTCGGCCAATCATTAGCCAGATACCCACACCCACGTACAGATTGGCGAAGCGACTCAACGGCCTACTGACTCCTTATGTTCCTTGCGCCTTCAGCCTGAAGTCTCCAAAGGAATTTGTGGACTTACTGCGGGGCGCACGGGCCACAGGGATAAGAGCCTCGTTGGACGTAGAATCGCTGTTTACCAACGTACCTGTGGACGAGACAATCGGAATGATAGCCGACAGAGTGTATCGTGATCCAGCCTGTACTCCTCTTGACATGCCAGAAAGTATTCTGAGGAAACTACTCCAAGCTTGTACTAAAGAGGCACCCTTCTTGAGCCCGGATGGGCACATGTATAAGCAAGTAGATGGGGTCGCTATGGGTTCTCCCCTAGGTGTCCTGTTTGCAAACTTCTACATGGGTACCATCGAGCAAAAAGTCTTAGTCGACATGAACTTGAAACCGGCCATATACTGCAGGTATGTTGACGACATTTTTACACAGGTACCTGATGTCAGACATCTGCAGGAGCTGAAGGAGGCATTTGAGCAGAGTTCCGTGCTGCGTTTCACTTACGAGACGGAAAAGGATGGGAAGCTGCCTTTTCTAGATGTAACAGTCATGGAAAAGGGCGGAGGTTTCCACACTGCAGTCTACACAAAGGAAACAAACATAGGAATGTGCCTAAATGCCAACAGCGACTGCCCTGACAGGTACAAGAGGAGTGTTGTTAACGCATACGTCGACCGTGCTCTCAGCCACAGCTCAGAATGGAAGCAAGTCGACGAAGAACTCTGTAGGGTAAGGCAGGTTCTAGTCAATAACGGCTTCTCCAATGGTTTCATCGAAGACATCATAAGAAGGAAAGTGAAAAGCCATGCAACCTCCGAAGAGACAACTAACACAACACCTATACCCCCTATTAGACTATTTTACAGGAACTTCTTTTCCACAGCTCATAAAACAGAGGAAAGGGTCCTGAAAGATATTGTTAATAGAAACGTTATCCCTACAGACAAAAATCAGAGGATACAACTGACGATTTACTATAAAACCAGAAAAACGGCCAGCCTACTCATGAGAAACTCTCCAGACACGAAACAGAACGCTTTAAAAGAGACTAACGTCGTCTATGCCTTCAAATGCCCACTTGGGGACTGTAAGCTCCAAAAAACCCAGTATATAGGCAAGACAACAACATCTCTTTCTAGGCGTTTAACGATGCATAAACAACAGGGCTCCATTAAGGAACATATAATCTCTTCCCATAACCAAACCATCGCCAGAGAAATCCTAGTAAACAACACAGAAATCATCGATAGATACAGCGATAGCAGGCGGCTCGACGTTTGCGAGGCACTACACATCAAGAAGTCAACACCAGCAATCAACAGCCAATTATTGCACAACTATATTCTACCCACCTCAAGACTCCGCTCCAATATAGAAGCATCAAGAAATATGGACCAATAGGCTTTCTACAAACACTTCTATTCAATATCCATTGTTTCGTGTTCTGTCTTGTGTTGATACTTTTAATACCCTATTAATATCCTCTAATGCCACATCATCCTTCCCACCTTACTCAAATGTAATGCCACATCACCCTTCCCACCTCACTCAAATGTAGATATAAAATCAGGGAAACGCAAGTTCTAATCAGTTGTGTATTTGTGAAGTCTTTGAAAATGTAATAAGTTTTACGAAACGCGCCCGTGTCGCGTCAGACTAGAAATAAAAATGAATTTTGGAGAAGTGATTTTTGATTTACCTCCAACAGTGAAGCATAATGTACGAAAGATTGAGAAAATTCGTGTTAGAATTATTAATCTTACTTTTTCGGTCATATTTAATAAAATATGTCTACAGGAAAGACTGCTACCAATATATACTAATATATGTATATATATATATATGTATATATACATATGTATATATATATATATGTATATATATATATGTATACATATATATATGTATATATATGTCATACCTAGTAGCCAGAACGCACTTCTCAGCCTACTATGCAAGGCCTGATTTGCCTAATAAGCCAAGTTTTCACGAATTAATGTTTTTTTCGACTACCTAACCTACCTAACCTAACCTAACTTTTCTGCTACCTAACCGAACCTAACCTATAAAGATAGGTTAGGTAGGGTTGGTCAGGTTTGGTCATATATCTACGTTAATTTTAACTCCAATAAAAAAAATTGACCTCATACATAATGAAATGGGTAGCTTTATCATTTCATAAGAAAAAAATTAGAGAAAATATATTAACTCAAGAAAACTTGGCTTATTAGGCAAATCAGGCCTTGCATAGTAGGCTGAAAAGTGCATTCTGGCTACTAGGTACGACATATATATACATATATATATACATATATATATATATATATACATATATATATATATATACATATATATATATATACATATATATATATATACATATATATACATATATATATACATATATATATATGTATATATATATGTATATATATATATGTATATATATATATGTATATATATATATGTATATATATATATATGTATATATATATATATATATATATATATATATATATATATATATATATATATATATATATATATATATATATACATATATATATAACAAATTAACTTATACATAATGAAATGGACAGATTTATCATTTCATAAGAATTTTTTTAGAAAATTATATAAGTTCAGGAATATTTGGCTTATTAGGCAAATCGGGGCTTGCACTCTGCCGGAACTCTGTTGGTAATCTTGGGCATGGTATTTTATCAAATCACCTCATTCTTTGGGGCACACGTGATGAACACAAATGGGAACAAGCCTGAACGGGGTCCAGGCCTTTATGCAACTGAAAACTCTCACCCCAGAAGTGACTTGAACCCATACTGCCCGAAGCAATGCATCTGATGTACAGGATCTCTTAACCACTCAACCAACACGACCGGACAAAAGAGGTAGCCAAGGCTAATTCCCCCATCCCCCCGATGGCACTCTGTTGGTAATCTTGTTCATGGTATTTTATCAAATCACCCCATTCTCTGAGGAAAAAGTGAGGAACGCAAATGCAAACAAGCCTGAACGGTCACCAGGCATATATTGTTACGATATACCGTATCGTGTTATTTCGTCGCATAAAAGCACGGTTATTTACTAGTAATATGTCCATTATTACAGGAAGAACAAGGGTAACGACCATGGAGGTCGTTAACGTCCAGCACGGTGTGGCTCGTCCGGTGGCGGGAATATCTGTTAGCCAATCAGAAGCACCGGGCGAGGTAATGAGTGCTGGTCGGAGCAGGTGGGAAGACAGACATCTACTCCCCTCCATTCAGTCAACATGCCGTCGTCGCTTTCGGATGTTTGACCAACTGACCCAACTGTTCCAGTATGCTCCACCCTCACCAAGGAAAAGGACGTGAGGACCTAGCAGCATAGTAGACGTCTCTGAGGTCGTGGAAGTCACTGTCTTTGATAGTTAGAGGTCGGCGATGAGGTAATACACAGTTTCCGAATAGTGGTACTAATTACGGAAAAGTGGATGATCTATAAGGGGGAAGAACCATCGGACAAGTGACGACCATTTCATGGTCGCAGTGTCTCTCTCTCTATATATATATAACTGTACTTATGTACAATGCCTTAATATATATATACATGTTTTATATTGTATATAAAGGTGGTTAGAGATATATCCGAATATATCCATGAAGTTTTATACAATCTGGAGGATTGTATAAAACATGATATGTATCTTCATGTTTGTATAAAACTTCATGTATCCATGAAGTTTTATACAATCTTATTTTCTTGTCCTTTGTCAGACCTCAGCACAAAGTGTGTCGCACCTGACAATAGGTCATGCTGAGGCTGACACCTGATCAAATTAATGTACCCCGTTATATTAAAAAGAAACATAAGAAAAACACTCAGAACAAACTTATTTTAAATGTGTTGGGTGGTCAACAGTTCGATCCCAACACATATGGGGGCCGGTCCGGGAGTGTTTTGAGCAAGACACACTGTGTATACTTGTAGCACCCATTGCTAGTCATCTAGGTATCCAGCCAGGTAAAGTTTTCATCATGGATCGTGTCCAAGCATTTATAACAAAAGAGGACCCATTGATTTTGGAGAGCTGTACGAAAGAACAGATGAAGCAAATCGCCGAACACTATGAGATAGAATTAGTGTCGACTAAAGTGGTCTATATGAGACAAGAACTTGGAAATAAAGTAAGGTCTCGACGCGAAGACGTAGGAGCGGTAGGATTAGATGTGAGTGCAAAGGAAAGTGGGGAACCAGATAATGAGGAAGTATCTTCAAATAGGAGAGGAAATTTAGAATATGAATTGGAACGTTTGAAACTGGAAGCTCAAATTAAGAGGGAAGAGAGAGAGTTTCAATTAGAGAAATTGAAACTGGAGCAAGAGAAATTGCGACTTGAGAGCGAGAACGAGAAAGTGCGACTTGAGAGTGAGCAAAAAACGCGTGTAGAATTAGAAAAGGAGAAAACGAAGCAAATGGAAATCGAAGCAAATAAATTTGTGGCTGCTTAGAGGCGAGGGCGAGAGGTACACTCGAAGAGCATATCTATGCCTGCAGCATATGATCACAAGGCACGTGAAAAGGAGGTTCCGCAATTTTGTCCAGAAGAGTCTGAGTCTTTTTTTGAGCATTTTGAAAAAGTTGCTACACTAAAGCAGTGGCCAGAGGAGGATTGGGCCCAATTGGTGCAAATAAGATTGACTGGGGCGGCGAGAGAGGCCTATACCTAGCTCTCTCTAGAAGACTGTAAAAATTACTGGACTGTGAAAAGCAGCGTATTAAGGTCATTTCTACTGACACCTGAAGCTTACCGGAAGCGGTTCAGAGAAATGGTAAAAACACAGAGGAGCACCTATGCTGAAACAGCCAGAGATTTGGAACGTAGATTCCAAAGATGGATGGGTTCCGAAAATGTAGAATCATTCGAAGACTTAAACCAATTGATGTTAAAGGAAAAATTCTTGGAGATGGTGACTCCAGACACCAGGTTTAAGGTTCAAGAAGCAGGAATAAAAACACTCTTAGAAGCAGCGGACAAAGCAGATGTAATTACGGAAGCTTACAGAAGTCTCCAGGAACATAAAGAAAAAGGTCACGCAATGTTGCAGGGTAGTAAAAGACAGTATACGTGGAATAGTGGAGATGGTCGTGGATATACTGGCAAGCCGATAGCCCGACAAAGTCAGGGGTATGTGGAATTTTCTCCGTCGGGAGGTGACGCATTCGAGGGTCAGGCTAGGGCACCCTCGGGTCAAGGAGGAAGTACAACATCTAGAAATCGAGGTACAGGACAATGTAGACATGGCGAATCCTATTATAATGGACAACGTAGTTCGAGAGGACGAGGATTCCCGTCTCAGGTAATATGCTACACATGTAACAAGCCTGGACACTTAAGTAGAGAGTGTAGGCAAGGCAAGAGAGTGGTGTCCCTCACAGTAAATAAATACAGAAGTCCTTATACAAGTTTAAAGGAGGAATTGCCCCAGGAGAAGATGTTCATTACGAAAGGATATAACCCTTTCATTAGCAAAGGTATGGTGAGTATTGGGGGTCAGCCTGACCAACAAGTCACAATATTACGTGACACAGGAGCGAATCAGAGCTTAATACTGAAAAGCCTATTTCCTGAGTACAAATCTTGTATAAACGGACAAATAATTAAGGTACGGGGTATAAATTCAGAGATGGATATACCTGTGTGTACAGTAAAGCTAACCTCTGATTACTTTACAGATGAAGTGATGTTAGGAGTGTGCTCGGACATACCCATTCCTGGAGTACACGTCATCTTTGGCAATGATTTGTGCGGTTCAAGTGTGTTGCCAGAGGTACTGCGCAGTTATATACCAAACGGACATCAAAACAATTTGGAAGATGAAAAGTGTGATAACATAACACTCGCCAGTATTCTGGATGATCCCTCGGAAGATGATCAAATGGAAGTATATCCGGCCTGTGTCGTAACCCGAGCGCAGAGTGCTCGACTAAGAGATGTGCCAGAGAGGATGGACGTATCTTCTGCAGAGAAGGAAGAGGTGGATTTTGGCCTAAAAGACTTGTTTGAGGAACATTCAGCACCAAGCACAGCGAGAGTGGAAGTAAGACCACAATTACCATCCCACATAAAGGTAAGCAAACCAGATTTTATAGCTGCCCAGAAATTAGAATTTGAGAAATATATCAAGGAAGCTAAGGGAGGAAATGCTTGTATCACGTCACCCACTTACTATTACCAGGACGACGGGGTTTTGATGCAAAAATGGCGATCGGACCACGCGCCAGCTGACAAAGACTGGGTTGAAAAGGATCAAGTGATTGTACCTAAAGGTTATAGGAACTCTGTATTGGAAGTTGCCCATGCATTAGAAATGGCGGGACATCTCGGTGTTCATAAGACACTTAGGAAAATACAAGAGCATTTTTATTGGCCAGGTATGGCGGCAGATGTAAAAAGGTATTGCAGAACTTGTTTATCCTGTCAGAGAGCGGGAAAACCTGCTCCAGCGCTTCCTAGAGCCCAACTAAAGCCAATTCCAGCGTTTGGGGAACCTTTTGAAAGGATAATAGTGGATTGCGTAGGTCCCCTACCCAGAACAAGAAAAGGGAACGAATACTTATTTACCATCATGTGCTCAGCGACTCGTTTTCCCGAGGCATTTCCCGTGCGAAAGATAACCTCCAGAATATTGCTTGACAGGTTATCTTGAGATGATTTCGGGGCTTTTTAGTGTTCCCGCGGCCCGGTCCTCGACCAGGCCTCCACCCCCAGGAAGCAGCTCGTGACAGCTGACTAACACCCAGGTACCTATTTTACTGTTAGGTAACAGGGGCATAGGGGGAAAGAAACTCTGCCCATTGTTTCCCGCCGGCGCCTGGGATCGAACCCAGGATCACAAGTCCAGCGTGCTGTCCGCTCGGCCGACCGGCTCCCCCCAATCATTACAAAAAATATTTTTCGTGGGTAGGAATGCCGAAGGTTTTGCAATCCGATTTGGGCAGTGTTTTTCAATCAAAGCTGTTCCGTAAGACAATGAAGGATTGGGATGTGAAACAGATTAGGTCATCTCCTTATCATCCCCCAATCTCAAGGGGCCATCGAACATTTTCATGGCACTATGAAGAGCCTTTTGCGAATTTATTGTGCTGAGCAAGGGGCACAGTGGGACGAGGCCATCGCCCCAATAATGTTTGCTATCAGGGATTCGGTAGTTGAGTCCTTAGGCATGACACCGTTTCAATTAGTATATGGGCATACGGTGAGAAGTCCGATAGTTATATTGAAGGATCGGTTAACATCTGAAGGTTCAATAGATAATCTGGAAACGTATGTTCAAAAGTTTAAATGCAGATTGTTCAGGGCGCGAGAGTTGGCGAAGGAAAATTGGAAAATATCCCAAGCAACCAGGCAAAATATTACAACAAAGGTACCAAAAAGAGAAGTTTTAATGCAGGTGATAAGGTATTGGTCTATCTACCTGTAAAAGGGACGGTAAATGATTCAAAATTTTGTGGACCCTATATGGTCAAGAAGAAACTTGGTGATTTAACATACGTAATACACATGCCTGACAGACCGAGAAAATCCCAGATATGTCACGTAAACTTAATGAAAAGGTATTGGGATAGAGATGAGGATGGGCAACTAGACACTGCTGTAATGTGCGCAGTTTCCAATGAGTTTACGGAATTAAACCAAAACAGGCTAGAAACAGCAGATGGAGCCCGAATTTCTAATTCTCAGCGGTTACGAGATATGAATGCACACTTGACATACTTAGATGATCAAAGGAGGCAGGACATAGAAGAGATTCTCATGAAATACATATCACTATTCTCTGACGTACCGCGACGACACGCGAAATTACGCACGAGGTAAATGTAGGAGGAGCTCGACCAATAAAGCAACATCGTATAGAATAAATCCTGAAAAGAGAGAAATTATGCGAAGTGAGGTAAAATGTCTATTGGAAAATGATCTGGCAGAATTGAGCGACAGTGATTGGAGCTCACCTTGTCTACTGGTGAAAAAGCCAGATGGCACACATAGGTTGTGCACGGATTACAGAAAGGTGAATTCGGTCACTATCGCAGACTCGTACCCAATTCCTCGAATTGAGGATTGTATCGACCAAATAAGACACGCCCAGTTCGTATCTAAAATTGACCTTCTGAAAGGGTACTATCAGATACCCCTCTCAGAGAGTGCCAAGAGAATCTCTGCCTTCGTGACACCTGACGGTCTTTATCAATATAAAGTACTACCATTCGGTATGAAAAATAGTGGAAATTGTTTCCAGAGAACCATGAATAAAATCCTACAAGGGATGGTAGGTTGTACAGTTTATATTGATGACATCATAGTGTATTCACACTCGTGGGAAGAACACCTTCATCAACTAAAAGAGTTGTTTGATAAATTGGAAGATGTAAATTTGACTATTAATCTCCCAAAAAGTGAATTTGGCAAAGCAAAATTGCAAAATCTTGGATACATCGTAGGACAAGGGAAGGTTGCCCGTGTCAGACAAAAAGTTGAAGCCATAGATAAGTACCCTGTGCCTAGAGGGAGAAGAGATTTACTCAGGTACCTAGGCATAGTGGGGTACTATAGAAAATTCTGCAGAAATTTTGCAACCATTGCGACACCATTAACAGGACTTTTAGCGAAGCATAAGAAGTGGCAGTGGGACGAAGCCTGTCAAGAATCGTTTAATAAAACGAAATCATTGCTAACAGAAGCCCCTGTATTGGTTTCACCCGATTTTCAGAAGCCATTTTCCTTCTTTGTCGATGCAAGTGATGTAGGTGCGGGCGCTGTTTTGACTAGGGACCGAAATGGAACTTGTAAACCAGTGTCCTATTTCTCTAGGAAGTTTTTACCTATTCAAAGAGCATATAGTACCGTTGAAAAGGAAACCTTAGCCTTAGTAATGGCGCTACAGTATTTTGAGGTATACGTGGGAGCAGGCATAGGACCTGTTACGGTCCTCACGGATCATAACCCTCTCGTATTTTTAAATAAAATGAAGAATACCAATCAGTGCCTAACCAGGTGGGCCCTAATATTACAAGACTATAACTTAAATATAGTACACATTAAAGGAAAAGAAAACGTAATGGCTGACGCATTATCCCGTAGTATGGTATAAAGAAAACAGTAGACAGTGTGAACTAAAACGTTTTAGAGAAGAAAATAAGAAAATAGTAAAGTGATGAAGGACGGTAGACTTCAGGAAAGTACTTGTGCATCAGCCACACCGTCCAAAGCGGTGTGTTCAGAAAATGTACATATGTATTTTTTGTACATACTTATAAAGATAATTTGTTGTTAAAACAGTTTTTGTGTGCAGTTGGAGGCAAAGGAGATCCTGTACGCCAAAGATCAGTGGTCAGTAGGTACGGCACCATGTCTACAAAATGATAAGGTATGTCTGATAAGACATATCATGACTAGAATGAGTTAAATCTTTGTAGGATGGACAAAAAAGGAATAGTGCTACATTCGGTAGAGAAAATTAGTTTTGATGCTCCGAAATAACACTCTTTTAAGGGGGGAGGAGTGTTACGAAATACTGTATCCTGTTATTTCGTCGCATAAAGGCACGGTTATTTAATAGTAATACGTTCATTATTACAGGAAGAACAAGGGTAACGACCATGGAGGTCGTTAACGGCCAGCACGGTGTGGCTCGTCCGGTGGCGGGAATATCTGTTAGCCAATCAGAAGCACCGGGCGAGGTAATGAGTGCTGGTCGGAGCAGGTGGGAAGACAGACATCTACTCCCCTCCATTCAGTCAACATGCCGTCGTCGCTTTCGGATGTTTGACCAACTGTTCCAGTATGCTCCACCCTCGCCAAGGAAAAGGACGTGAGGACCTAGCAGCATAGTAGACGTCTCTGAGGTCGTGGAAGTCACCGTCTTTGATAGTTAGAGGTCGGCGTTGAGGTAACACACAGTTTCCGAATAGTGGTACTAATTACGGAAAAGTGGATGATCTATAAGGGGGAAGAACCATCGGACAAGTGACGACCATTTCATGGTCGCAGTGTCTCTATATATATATATATATATATATAACTGTACTTGTGTACAATGCCTTAATATATATACATGTTTTACATTTTACATAAAGGTGGTTAGAGATATATCCGAATATATCCATGATGAAGTTTTATACAATCTTATTTTCTTGTCCTTTGTCAGACCTCAGCACAAAGTGTGTCGCACCTGACAATAGGTCATGCTGAGGCTGACACCTGATCAAATTAATGTACCCCGTTATATTACTAAGAAACATAAGAAAAACACTCAGAACAAACGTATTTTAAATGTGTTGGGTTGTCGACAGTTCGATCCCAACAATATGCAACTGAAAACTCACACTCCAGAAGTGACTCGAACCCATACTGCCAGAAGCAATGCACCTGATGTACAGGATCCCTAAGCTACTCGACCAACACGACTGGACCAAAGAGGATGGTAGCCGAGGATAATTCCCCATTCCCCCGCCGGCACTCTTTTGGTGATCTTGGGCTTGGTATTTTATCTAATCATCTAATTCTTTGGGGCACCCATGAGGAACACAAACGCGAACAAGCCCGAACGGTCTCCAGATATACATGCAACTGAAAACTCACATGCCAGAAGTAACTCTGGCTAACACCCAAGTACCTATTTTACTGCTAGGCAACAGGGGCATAGGGTGAAAGAAACTCTGCCCATTGTTGATCGCCGGCGCCCAGGATCGAACCTGGTACCATAGGATCACAAGTCCAGTGTGCTGTCCGCTCGGCCGACCGGCTCCCGACCGGTAGCCGAGGCTAATTCCCCATTCCCCCGCCGGCACTCTTTTGGTGATCTTGGGCATGGTATTTTATCAAATCACCACATTCTTTGGGGAACACGTGAGGAACACAAATGCGAATCAGCCTGAACGGTCTCCAGGCATATATGCAACTGAAAACTCACACCCCAGAAGTGACTCGAACCCATACTGCCAGAAGCAATGCACCTGATGTACAGGATCCCTTAACCACTCGTTCAACACGACTGGACAAAAAAAGATGGTAACCGAGGCAAATTCCCCATCCCCCCGCCGGCACTCTGTTGGTAATCTTGGGCATGCTATTTTATCAAATCACCTCATTCTTTGGGGTACACATGAGGAACACAAATGCAAACAAAGCCTGAACGTCTCCAGGCATATATGCAACTGAAAACTCTCACCCCAGAAGTGACTCGAACCCATACTGCCAGTAGCAATGCATCTGATATACAGGATACCTTAACCACTCGACCAACACGACTGGACAAAAGAGTATGGTTGCCGAGGCTAATTCCCCATCCTCCCGCCGGCAGTCTGTTGGTAATCTTTGGCATGGTATTTTATCAAATCACCTCATTCTTTGGGGCACACATGAGGAACACAAATGTGAACAAGCCTGAATGGTTTCCAGGGATATTTGCAACTGAAAACTCACACCCCAGAAGTGACTCGAATTTATACTGTCAGAAGCAATGCATCTGATGTACAGGATCCCTCAACCACTCGACCAACACGACCAGATAAAAGAGGATGGTAGCAGAGGTTAATTCCCCATCCCCCCGCCGGCACTCTATTGGTAATATTGGGCATGGTATTTTATCAAATCACCTCATTCTTTGGGGCACATTATACTGGCAGCAGGTTATCTTTTATGCAAGTCTCATTGAATATGACAGCATATTCCGTATATACTATTTTCTGATTTAGGGCTTTTATTCCTCTTACTAATGCTCTTGCATCAGGGTTCAACTGGAAGAGGAGTTCACCAAAAGTCATGGTGAACTCCTCTTTCTCCTCCCTTCCCCCCCTCCCCTCACTCACTCCCCTCCTCCCACTCCTTGTTCTCCCCAGTACCTCCCTTCTCCCCCATCCCCCAAGCCCCCTCTTGTCCCACATGCCCTCCCGTCTCTTCCACCCCCTAGCCCTCCGTTCTCCCCCACCCCCCTAAGCCCTCCACTCTACCCCACCGCACTTAAGCCTTCCCCTCTCCACCACTCCCCTAAACCCTCCCATCTTCCTCACCCACCTCAGCCTTCCCTTCCCCCCTCTGCTCCCCAAGCCCTCCCCTTTTTCTGCCCCCCAAGCCCCCACTTCTCCCCCAACCCCCAAGCCTCTCCTCCCCCCATGCTTCCCCAACCCCCCAAGCCTCTCCTTCCCCCCATGCTCCCCCAACCCCCCAAGCCTCTCCTCCCTATGCTCCCCCAACCCTCCCTTTCTCATCCTCCCCCTCTCACTCTCCCCCTCTACCCTCCTCCTCTCACCCACCCTCCTACCCTCCCCCTCTCACGCCCACCCTTACCATCCCCCTCTCCCCCCCCCCCAAGCCCTTCTTCCTTCACCAGTCTCCCTGTACCAGATCCTCCCAGCTCCCGCTCAACCCAGATCCCATAGGTCCCCCTCAGAGGAGAAACAAAAGAGTTAGTTTCAGTGTAATGTACTCGAACATAGATGGGATCACAAGCAAGGCAAGTGGACTAAGGGAAAGAGCACAAGAAGTGAATCCACATGTAATCGGACTCACTGAAAGAAAACTCTCAGGAATTATAACGAATGACGTAATTCCCCAGGAGTACACAGTAATAAGGAAAGAGAGGGAAGGTAGAGGAGGTGGCAGAGTGGCCCTACTTATGAGAAAGGAATGGAGTTTTAAGGAGATGGCTATCCCGGACTGTGAGGGTTTCAGAGACTACATACCAGGCACCATGACAATGTTAGGACCAAAAAATAGTAGTAGCAGTAATATATAACCCTCCACCAAATGACAGAAGACCCAGTCAAGAGTATGAAAACAACAACATGGCAGTACCACTATAATTGAGAGGGCAGCCTCTGCTGCCTGCAGAAATAGATCCCACTTGCTGACGATGGGGGACTTCAATCATGGAAGGATCGATTGGGAGAACGAGGAACCGCACGGAGGCGAGGATACGTGGAGAGCCAAACCATTTGAGATGGGGACTAGAAACTTTTTAACCCAACATGTCAGAGAACCCACAAGGATGAGAAGAAATGACGAACCAGCGAGATTCGACCTGGTCTTCACCCTGAACGACTCTGACATAAGAGAAATCGGTTTTGAGGCCCCAGTAGGAATGAACGACCACAGTGTACTGATGTTTGAGTTCCTGATTGAAGAAGGGTCATTGAACTCGAGGAGGGATACTGAAAACAAAAGGTTGGCATACCAAAAGGGAAACTATGAGGAGATAAGAAAATTCCTAACAGATATAGCATGGGAAACAGAGCTCAGGGGAAAGACAGCCCAAGACATGATGGACTACATCACGCAGAAGTGCAAGGAAGCAGCAAACAAGTTTGTCCCAGTCCAAAAGGAAAACAGTGAAATGAAGATGAGAAACCCATGGTTTAATCTGAGATTTAGGCTAGCTAAGCAGCAAAGTAAAACGGCATGCAGAAACTATAGGAATAACAGGACACTTGAGAGCAGAGAAAGAAACCAGAGTGCCAGGAATAAATATGTCAGGATGAGAAGAGAGGCAGAAAGATAATACGAAAATGACATCGCAAGCAAGGCAAAGACTCAGCCTAAATTGCTGCATAGCCTCATCAGGAGAGGTCTTCACCTTAGTGCAAGGAGAAATTCCAGAGATAAGAGAGGGAATAGTTAACCAGGAACCACTGGAAGAGTTTGATATTACCAGCGGGGAAGTAAGGAAGTGTTTACTAGAGTTGGATGTGACAAAGTCTATAGGCCCAGATGGAATCTTCCCTTGGATACTAAAGGAAGGAGCAAAGGAACTGTGCCTGCCACTCTCCATAGTGTATAACGAATCACTAGCAACAGGGGGAACTGCCAGAAATTTGGAAAGCAGCTAACATAGTCTCGATATACAAGAAAGGGGATAGAAAGGAGGCACTGAACTACAGGCCAGTGTCCCTAACCGGCATTCCATGTAGGCTGATACAGAAGTTTGTGCGAAGAAAGCTAGTGGAACATCTGGAGCAAAAGAACTTTGTAACACAGCATCAACATGGGTTCAGGAATGGCAGGTCCTGCCTCGCAGGGTTACTTGAATTCTATGACCAGGCAACAAAAATCAGGCAAGAAAGAGAAGAGTGGGCAGACTGCATATTTTTGGATTGTCAGAAAGCCTTTGATACAGTACCACACGAGAGGCTACTGAAAAAGCTGGAGATGCAGGCTGGAGTGAAAGGGAAGGTACTCCATTGGAAAAGGGAGTACCTAAGCAACAGGAGACAACGAGTCAGTGTGAGGAGTGAGGTTTCAGATTGGCGAGACGTTACAAGTGGAGTCTCGCAGGGGTCAGTCCGTGGAAATATGCTGTTTCTGATATATATGTAAATGATCTCCCAGAGGGTATAGACTCGTTTCTCCAAATGTTTGCTGATGATGCAAAAATTATGAGGAGGTTTCAAACAGAGGATGATAGTAGGAGGCTATAAGATGACCTAGACAGACTGAGTGAATGGTCCAACAAATGGCTGTTGAAGTTCAACCCGAGTAAATGGAAAGTAATGGAACTAGGCAGTGGAAACTGGAGGTCAGACACAGGATACTGAATAGGAGATGAAGTACTTCATGAAACGGACAGAGAGAAAGATCTAAAAGTTGATATCACACCAAACCTGTCTCCTGAAGCCCACATAAAAAGAATAACGTCTGCGGCATATGCGAGGCTGGCTAACATCAGGAACCTGTGTAAGGAATCATTCAGAATTCTGTACACCACATATGTAAGACCAATCCTGGAGTATGCAGCCCCAGCATGGAGCCCGTACCTTGTTAAGCACAAGACGAAGCTGGAAAAAGTTCAGAGGTATGCCACTAGACTAGTCGCAGAACTAAGAGGCATGAGTTACGAGGAAAGGCTGTGGGAAATGCACCTTACGACACTGGAAGACAGAGGAGTAAGGGGAGACATGATCACAACCAACAAAATCGTCAGGGAAATAGACCAGGTAGACAAGGATAAACTATTTAACACTTGTGGTACGCGAACAAGGGACATAGGTGGAAACTGAGTACACACATGAGCCACAGAGATGTTAGAAAGAACTTTTTCAGTGTCAGAGTAGTTAACAGATGGACTGCATTAGGCAGTGATGTGGTGGAGGCTGACTCCATACACAGTTTCAAATGTAGATATGGTAGAGCCCAGTAGGCTCAGGAATCTGTACCCCAGTTGATTGATAGTTGAGACGCGGGACCAAGGAGCCAAAGCTCAACCCCCGCAAGCACAAATAGGTGAGTACAAATTGGTGAGTACACACACACACACACACACACACACACACACACACACACACACACACACACACACAAAATCCATGGCTTAACAGGGCATGTATGGAAGCCCTGTTTTGGTATTATACTGAACAAAAGGGCATGGAGGAACTTCCGAAATAACAGAACACCAGAAAGCAGAGAGAGATACCAGAGAACCAGGAATGAGTATGTCAGTGTGCGAAGGGAAGCAGAGAAAAATTATGAAAATGATATAGCAGGCAAAGCCAAGACCGATCAAAAGCTACTCCACAGTCACATCAGGAGGAAAACAACAGTAAAAGAACAGGTAATGAAACTTAGAACAGGCGAGGACAGGTATACAGAGAATGACAAAGCGGTGTGTGAGGAACTCAACAAGAGGTTCCAGGAGGCCTTCACAATAGAACATGGTGAGGTCACTGCACTAGGAGAGGGGGCAGTAAACCAGGCCGCCGTGGAAGGGTTCGAAATTACGAGAGATGAGGTGGGCAAGCGAGACCTGTTGGATCTGGATGTGAGAAAGGCTGTTGGCCCAGACGGGATATCACCATGGGTATTGAAAGAGTGTGCAGAGGCACTCTGATTGCCACTCTTCATAGTGTACTGGAGATGGGAGACCTACCAGAAATATAGAAGGCGGCAAATGTTGTCCCAATATACAACTACAGGCACTACAGGCAAGTGTCCTTAACTTGTATACCATGCAAAGTGATGGAGAAGATCGTGAGAAAAAATCTAGTAACACATCTGGAGAGAAGGGACTTCGTGAAAAATCGCCAACATGGGTTCAGAGAGGGTAAATCTTGCCTTACAGGCTTAATAGAATTCTACGATCAAGTGACAAAGATTAAGCAAGAAAGAGAAGGCTGGGCAGACTGCATTTTTTTGGACTGTCAGAAAGCCTTTGATACAGTCCAATACAGTTCATTCTAATAAGAAAGGATTAGAATGCAGTTACCAACATCCCAAAAAATGTTTAAATATGCTTAGGAAAGGTGAGTGTCGATTTGGATCAATATGTAGGTTTTTCCATCCTGACATGTGCCAAACCTCACTGGAGGACAGAAAATGCTATGACCTCAGCTGCCCACACTTTCACGTGAAAGGCACAGAACGCTACATAAAGAGTGGCAAGCAGGATAATGAATTTGGAGAAAACTCTATAAATTTTTTATACCAGACCGGCAGAGAATTCAAAAGGAGCAGCATGGAGAATGTATGGAACTGGATGCCAGATCCACTTGCATTCCAGAATTACAGATACAATTACCCACCGAAAGGGAACTACAACTACGACAGAAAACTGCCCTACAACAATCAGTACTGGTCAGAACAAACTCATTATGTCCACGAATAATGGACTTGCCGAAAAAGTCTCCCATTCAAACTTTCACTAATAGAGTAACCTCATTCATCTTTGCCAACATACAAGGACTGAAAACAAGAACAAACAACAAAGTACAGTTCATAAATGGCCTCCTCACGGAGTCAAATGCAGTATTTGGAGCTTTCACAGAAACCCATGCAGGGGAATTGTTGGACAGTGAGATCTGGATTCCAGGATATAACCTATACAGGTGTGATAGGAAAATTAGGTCACATGGAGGAGTGGGTTTGTATATTAGGGAAGACCTTGTATGCTCGGAGCTCCTAAACGTTACAAATGAGGTGGTAGAGGTACTGGGATTAAAAATAGAAAAAATAATTTTAGTGATTATACTAATATACAAACCGCCAGATGCAACGGCTGAGGAATTCACAGAACAGATAAGCAAAATAGAGAATAGCCTTGATAATTTGGAGAACCCGATACCTGATATTATCTTCTAGGTGACTTCAACTTGCCTAGTCTCAGGTGGAAAATAGCAAACAATAATATTATACCAGGAAATATATCAGGACATAACCAACCACGGATTAGAGAACTACTTAGATTCTGTGACAAATTTTCACTCAATCAGCAGATATCGGAGCCAACGAGAAATGAAAATATTCTAGATCTGGTCTTTACGAACAATGAAGACATTATCAGAGACATTACGATATCAGATACCACATACTCAGATCACAAACTCATTGAAGTGCAAACTACCATCAATACTCAGAATAGACCTAAAACGTTGATAAAGCGAGAGGGGCTATTCAGTAAATTCAATTTTAATAATAAAAGGATAGACTGGGAGATAATAAACAGGGAACTTACAAACATTCCATGGGGAACTGTTCTAAGTAATACAAGTCCTACAGAAGGAATAGAAAAACTGACTTCAGAAGCGTATCAAGTCTGTCTGAAACATGTTCCTTTGAGGAAAGCCAGAAAGAGATCTAACGTAGAAAGAGAACGCAGACGACACTATAAACGCAGGAAAAAAATAACGGAATTGTTTATGCAGACACGAATTTCCCGTCAAAGAAGGAATAATTTAAATAGGGAGATTGAAGAAATCGAGCGGAAATTGAAACACTCATATGAAACTGAAGAAAGGCAGTTAGAACAGAAAGCAATTCAGGAAATAAAGAAAAATCCAAAATATTTCTTCTCATATGTGAAATCAAAAGCAAAAACCACTGCCAGTATTGGACCTATTCGTACAAGTGAAGGTTCATACACGGAGGATGACAAAGAAATTAGTGAAATCCTAAAAAAGCAGTATGAGGACATGTTTAGCACTCCAATAAACAACATGAAGGTGGAAGATCCAGACAATTTCTTTATGCGGGATATTCAAACCCATGTAAATATAACTGATATAAACACGAGCGCACTAAATTTTGAAAAAGAAATTGAAAACATGCCCATGCACTCGGCCCCAGGTCCAGACTCATGGAATTCAATATTTATAAAGAAATGCAAAGTGCCGGTAGCACAGGCACTCAGTATAGTGTGGAGGAAGAGCCTGGACACGGGGAGATACCAGATGCACTTAAAGTAGCAGACATACCCCCTCTACACAAGGGAGGGAGCAAAGCATTGGCAAAAAATAATAGACCATTTGCACTAACATCGCACATCATAAAAGTATTTGAGAGAGTGATTAGGAGTCAGGTCACCAATTTCATGGAGACCAATGACCTTCACAACCCAGGCCAACATGGATTTCGAGCGGGAAGATCGTGCCTCTCACAGCTACTTGAGCACTACGACAAAGTCACTGAGGCATTAGAAGAGAAACAGAATGCTGATGTGATATACACGGACTTCGCAAAGGCTTTCGATAAATGTGACCATGGCGTGATAGCACACAAAATGAAGTCAATGCGAATAACCGGTAAAGTAGGACGCTGGATACTCAGTTTTCTGTCAAACAGGACTCAGCGAGTAACTGTCAACCATATAAAATCTAGTCCAAGTGCAGTGAAAAGCTCTGTACCTCAGGGTACAGTCCTTGCACCGCTGCTTTTCCTTATTCTCATATCAGATATAGACAAAAATACAAGTCACAGCTTCGTATCATCCTTTGCAGATGACACAAAAATCAGTATGAAAATTACCTCGGCTGAGGACATTGAAAAACTTCAAGCTGATATTAACAAAGTTTTCGACTGGGCATCAGAAAATAACATGATGTTTAACAGTGATAAATTCCAGGTACTCAGGTACGGTAAAAATGAGGACCTTAAACATAATACAGAGTACAAAACACAATCAAATGTGCCCATAGTAGGAAAACAGCGTGTAAAGGATTTGGGAATAATAATGTCTGACGACCTAACGTTTAAGGAGCATAACCAAGCAAATATTGCGACAGCCAGAAAAATGATAGGATGGATTACGAGAACTTTCAAATCCAGGGATCCCATCACAAGGGTTGTACTCTTCAAGTCACTTGTGTTGTCCCGTCTTGAGTACTGCTCAGTACTCACTTCCCCCTTCAGAGCAGGAGAGATTGCTGAAATAGAGGGAATACAGAGAACATATACGGCACGCATAGATGCAATAAAGCACCTAAATTATTGGGATCGTCTCAAAGCCCTCCAAATGTACTCACTAGAAAGAAGACGAGAGAGATATCAAATAATATACACCTGGAAGATACTGGAGGGCCAAGTACCAAATCTACACAGTAAAATAACAACGTACTGGAGTGAACGACATGGAAGAAAATGTAGAATAGAACCAATGAAGAGCAGAGGTGCCATAGGCACAATCAGAGAACACTGTATAAACATCAGAGGTCCGCGGTTGTTCAACGTCCTCCCAGCAAGCATAAGAAATATTGCCGGAACAACCGTGGACATTTTCAAGAGGAAACTAGATTTATTCCTCCAAGGAGTGCCGGACCAACCGGGCTGTGGTGGGTATGTGGGCCTGCGGGCCGCTCCAAGCAACAGCCTGGTGGACCAAACTCTCACAAGTCGAGCCTGGCCTCGGGCCGGGCTTGGGGAGTAGAACTACTCCCAGAACCCCATCAACCAGGTATCAACCAGGTAAGTCCCCCATAAGAGGCTGGTACATAAGCTGGAGAGACAGGCAGGAGTAACTGGTAAAGTGCTCCAGTGGATAAGGGAATACCTAAGCAATAGGAAGCAAAGAGTTTCAGTGAGAGGTGAGACCTCATTTTGGCGTGAAGTCACCAGTGGAGTCCCACAGGGCTCTTTACTCGGTCCTATCCTGTTCCTGATATACGTGAACGATCTTCCAGAGGGTATAGACTCATTCCTCTCAATGTTTGCTGACGATGCCAAAAATTATGAGAAGGATAAGACAGAGGAGGACAGCTTTAGGCTCCAAGAAGACCTAAACAAACTAAAGGAATGGTCGAATAAAGGGTTGTTAGAGTTTATCCGAAGCAAATGTAATGTAATGATGATAGGTGTAGGGAGCAGGAGGCCAGTTACAAGGTAACATTTCGGAGATGAAAATCTACACGAGTCAGAGAGAGAGAAAGACCTGGGGGTTGATATCACGCCAGACCTGTCAACTGAAACCCATATCAAGAGGATAACATCAGCAGCATATGCCAGGTTGGCTAACATAAGAACGGCATTTTGACACTTGTGCAAGGAATCATTCAGAACTTTGTATACCACCTATGTCAGACCAATCCTGGAGTATGTAGCCCCAGCATGGAGTCCATATCTAGTCAAGCATAAGACCAAACTGGAAAAAGTACAAAGGTTTGCCACCAGACTAGTACCCGGGCTGAGAGGTATGAGCTACGAAGAGAGACTACGGGAATTAAAGCTCACGTCGCTAGAAGACAGAGGAGTTAGGGGGAATATGATCACCACATACAAGATTCTCAGAGGAATTGACAGGGTAGATAAAGGCGGTGCTATTTAACAAGGGGCACATACACTAGGGGACACAGGTGGAAACTGAGTACCCAAATGAGCCACAGAGATATTAGAAAGAATTTTTTTAGTGTCAGAGTAGTTGACAAATGGAATGCATTAGGAAGTGATTTTTTTTTATTTTCTAACACAAACGTTACCACACATTTACAATGCTAACCAGCATATATACATTTTCTTCTATCCTCCATGGACAGGGTTAGAGATTTGTTAAACATATAGTTCATGGGTTTATTGAACAACGAGATGTGGTGGATGCTGACTCCATACACAGTTTCAAGTGTAGATATGATAGAGCCCAATAGGCTCAGGAACCTGTACACCTGTTGATTGACAGTTGGGAGGTGGGAGCAAAGAGCCAGAGCTCAACCCCCGCAAGCACAAATAGGTTAGTACAAATTGATGAGTATACACACACACACACACACACACACACACACACACACACACACAGTCCCTATGGGGCAGTGATAAGATACTCGCTTGGCGTTTCGCAAGCGCTTTGGCTTGAGTTCAAATCCTGGCCGGGGAGGATTGACCGGGCGCCAATTCTTAACTGTAGCCTCTGTTCACCCAGCAGTGAATGGGTACGTGGTTGTTGAACGATTCGGCAGGGTCGTATTCCGTGGAAATTAGGGTTAAGGACCTGCCCGAAACGCTACGCATACTAGTGGCTTTACAAGAATGTAAAACACACACACACACATACAAGCTCAACCCGTGCAAGCACAAATAGGTGAGTACACACACAAACAATCAATCTGATACAGATTGATTACAGGGGGACGTAACCAAGATGTCAACAGTACTCCTAACTGGTTTGTGCTTTGGGATGTTTAATTGGTGGTAATGCCTCTCAATATGTCAGTCAATCATACGGTGTAGAGTTATTGCAATATGATAGTTAGTCTTGGATATAAGTTAACAAATGGAACCGAACCTAAAGATATATTATACGGCTCACGTGGGCACTAGTTTTGCGGCACCTACATGTGAAAAACATCATGCCCTACACCGGATAACCCCTCACCTTCTCTCACCCCCACCCCCTCTCTCTCACCATAGCACCTCCAACAATACACACACAGCCTTCCACCCATATGGCCCACATCCTCCCATATCCCTTCCCACTCAGAACCAAACAACACACCCTCCCATCCTCTCCTCTCTCCTCTCTTCCTCACTCTCCTCTCTCCATCCCTCTCCCCCCATCCATCCATCCCCCCCGCCATCCATCTCCCCCCTATCTATCCACCGCTCTCCCCCGCTTTCCCTCACTCCCTCTCTCTCTCCCATGCCATCCCTCCACAGGATACTGTCCTTCCCCCCCCTCATCCGTACCACCTCCCACATTAAACACAAACACACACACACACACACACACACACACACACACACACACACACACACACACACACACACACACACACACACACACACACACACACACATTCGATTCCCGCACCAGGCAGAAACAAATGAGCAAAGTTTCTTTTACCCTGAATGCCCCTGTTAGCTAGCAGTAAATAGGTACCTTGGAGTTAGTCAGCTGTCATGGGCTGCTTCCTGGTGTGTGTGTGTGTGTGTGTGTGTGTGTGTGTGTGTGGTGTGGAAAAAAAAGTAGTTAGTAAACAGTTGATTGACGGTTGAGAGGCGGGCCGAAAGAGCAAAGCTCAACCCCCGCAAACACAACTAGGTGAATACACACACACACACCCACTTTGGGTCTTGGGTCAGCCTTGATAAGGGTCAGACGTGTAGGATCAGCAGTATGCATATACCAAGGGAGCAATAGGATCAAGGGAACGGGTTTACTGTGTGCAGTGAGAATCGGGACAGTGTAAATCGAACAATGGCATTGTATAAAACACATTGATCACATCTCGTGGTGAATAGAGAATTATCTTGGTGAAATTTGAGGCAGCATCAGTCGCATCAGCCGGGACCCACGTGGAGACCTGAAGACCTCACAGGATTACCGACGACACGCCGTGTATTCACCTAGAGTGCTTGTGGGGGACT
>NC_091164.1:19460788-19658288 GCF_040958095.1 Procambarus clarkii
AGTTACCAGTTGCGTTGCTCCTGGGAGTATGGGTTCGAGTCACTTCTGGGGTGTGAGTTTTCATTCGCATATAGTCCTGGGGACCATTCAGGCTTGTTCGCATTTGTGTTCCTCACGTGTGCCCCAAAGAATGAGGTGATTTGGTGAAATGCTATGCCCAAGATTACCATCCGAGTTGCAGTCAGGGAAGTGGCTCAAATAGCCTCGGCTATCACTTCCTTTTGACAGCCGTGATGGTCAAGTGGATTAAGGCGCCCTGTAGTTACCAGTTGCATTGCTCCTGGGAGTATGGGTTCGAGTCACTTCTGGGGTGTGAGTTTTCATTCGCATATAGTCCTGGGGACCATTCAGGCTTGTTCGCATTTGTGTTCCTCACGTGTGCCCCAAAGAATGAGGTGATTTGGTGAAATGCTATGCCCAAGATTACCATCCGAGTTGCCGTCGGTGAAGTGGCTCAAATAGCCTCGGCTATCACTTTCTTTTGACAGCCGTGATAGTCAAGTGGATTAAGGCGCCCTGTAGTTACCAGTTGCGTTGCTCCTGGGAGTATGGGTTCGAGTCACTTCTGGGGTGTGAGTTTTCATTCGCATATAGTCCTGGGGACCATTCAGGCTTGTTCGCATTTGTGTTCCTCACGTGTGCCCCAAAGAATGAGGTGATTTGGTGAAATGCTATGCCCAAGATTACCATCCGAGTTGCCGTCGGGGAAGTGGCTCATAGAGCCTCGGCTATCACTTCCTTTTGACAGCCGTGATGGTCAAGTGGATTAAGGCGCCCTGTAGTTACCAGTTGCGTTGCTCCTGGGAGTATGGGTTCGAGTCACTTCTGGGGTGTGAGTTTTCATTCGCATATAGTCCTGGGGACCATTCAGGCTTGTTCGCATTTGTGTTCCTCACGTGTGCCCCAAAGAATGAGGTGATTTGGTGAAATGCTATGCACAAGATTACCATCCGAGTTGCCGTCGGGGAAGTGGCTCAAATAGCCTCGGCTATCACTTCCTTTTGACAGCCGTGATGGTCAAGTGGATTAAGGCGCCCTGTAGTTACCAGTTGCATTGCTCCTGGGAGTATGGGTTCGAGTCACTTCTGGGGTGTGAGTTTTCATTCGCATATAGTCCTGGGGACCATTCAGGCTTGTTCGCATTTGTGTTCCTCACGTGTGCCCCAAAGAATGAGGTGATTTGGTGAAATGCTATGCCCAAGATTACCATCCGAGTTGCCGTGGGGGAAGTGGCTCATATAGCCTCGGCTATCACTTCCTTTTGACAGCCGTGATGGTCAAGTGGATTAAGGCGCCCTGTAGTTACCAGTTGCGTTGCTCCTGGGAGTATGGGTTCGAGTCACTTCTGGGGTGTGAGTTTTCATTCGCATATAGTCCTGGGGACCATTCAGGCTTGTTCGCATTTGTGTTTCTCACGTGTGCCCCAAAGAATGAGGTGATTTGGTGAAATGCTATGCACAAGATTACCATCCGAGTTGCCGTCGGGGAAGTGGCTCAAATAGCCTCGGCTATCACTTCCTTTTGACAGCCGTGATGGTCAAGTGGATTAAGGCGCCCTGTAGTTACCAGTTGCATTGCTCCTGGGAGTATGGGTTCGAGTCACTTCTGGGGTGTGAGTTTTCATTCGCATATAGTCCTGGGGACCATTCAGGCTTGTTTGCATTTGTGTTCCTCACGTGTGCCCCAAAGAATGAGGTGATTAGGTGAAATGCTATGTCCAAGATTACCATCCGAGTTGCCGTCGGGGAAGTGGCTCAAATAGCCTCGGCTATCACTTCCTTTTGACAGCCGTGAGGGTCAAGTGGATTAAGGCGCCCTGTAGTTACCAGTTGCGTTGCTCCTGGGAGTATGGGTTCGAGTCACTTCTGGGGTGTGAGTTTTCATTCGCATATAGTCCTGGGGACCATTCAGGCTTGTTCGCATTTGTGTTCCTCACGTGTGCCCCAAAGAATGAGGTGATTTGGTGAAATGCTATGCCCAAGATTACCATCCGAGTTGCCGTCGGGGAAGTGGCTCAAATAGCCTCGGCTATCACTTCCTTTTGACAGCCGTGATGGTCAAGTGGATTAAGGCGCCCTGTAGTTACCAGTTGCGTTGCTCCTGGGAGTATGGGTTCGAATCACTTCTCGGGTGTGAGTTTTCATTCGCATATAGTCCTGGGGACCATTCAGGCTTGTTCGCATTTGTGTTCCTCACGTGTGCCCCAAAGAATGAGGTGATTTGGTGAAATGCTATGCCCAAGATTACCATCCGAGTTGCCGTCGGGGAAGTGGCTCAAATAGCCTCGGCTATCACTTCCTTTTGACAGCCGTGATGGTCAAGTGGATTAAGGCGCCCTGTAGTTACCAGTTGCATTGCTCCTGGGAGTATGGGTTCGAGTCAATTCTGGGGTGTGAGTTTTCATTCGCATATAGTCCTGGGGACCATTCAGGCTTGTTCGCATTTGTGTTCCTCACGTGTGCCCCAAAGAATGAGGTGATTTGGTGAAATGCTATGCCCAAGATTACCATCCGAGTTGCCGTCGGTGAAGTGGCTCAAATAGCCTCGGCTATCACTTCCTTTTGACAGCCGTGATGGTCAAGTGGATTAAGGCGCCCAGTAGTTACCAGTTGCATTGCTCCTGGGAGTATGGGTTCGAGTCACTTCTGGGGTGTGAGTTTTCATTCGCATATAGTCCTGGGGACCATTCAGGCTTGTTTGCATTTGTGTTCCTCACGTGTGCCCCAAAGAATGAGGTGATTAGGTGAAATGCTATGCCCAAGATTACCATCCGAGTTGCCGTCGGTGAAGTGGCTCAAATAGCCTCGGCTATCACTTCCTTTTGACAGCCGTGATGGTCAAGTGGATTAACCCTTAAACTGCGCATGGCGTATATATACGCCCTGAGTAACATGTCCCATGGTGCGCATGGCGTATATATACGCCATAGGGTGCCAGGCCTGATTCAAATGGCCCGCGGCTACACGGGGTTCACAGTAACTTCCTCAGGGCTCTTGTAAACAGATGCCATTTAAAAAAAAAATCGTGGGCAATATTCTCAGGTGTGAGAGGCACAGTACTGTTGGAGCAACCAAGGCCGGCGCACGCAGCATGAGCGAACAGCATTGATGTTCAGCTTGTGACCACAGCATCGCCGAAAAATGTCAAAATAAATATATAATTGTTATTATTTAGCGATGACAATATTACAGATGACCAATGACTGTGATATAAATAACCAGGGTTGTGATAATAGCAGGATTGTTGTAATAATTAGCGCTGTGGGAGGAGTGATGCTGAGAGACGGAGGGAGACAGCATCGTTTACTGACTGTGTGGCCACCTGTTATTGTCTGCATTCACCATACCAGGCCAGTGGTTCTCTATGGTGAACACAAATGTAGATACTTATATATAATGTGTGTATTAGTGTAATAACAGCAAAAGGATTATGCTGGGAGGAGCCATATGGGTGACGGAGGTGACGTCGTCTGCACGATTTGTCTAGCTGTTTAGAGGGTGGCCACTAATTTGTCTTTGGGCGCACTACAAGCTTAGGTGTACAGTTACGGTGCATAAAACATGTAGATATTTATATATAATATGTGTATATAGGGTAATAACACTGCAAAAGGTATGGTTGGGGGAGAAAGTTTAGTGCGTGTGACCTTGAAGAGTGAGGGAGGCCGCCAGCCGCCATCTGTGTATAGCGACGGACTCTTAGTGCCTGAACTAACTATATAAGCTTAGCTGTACAGGTTGTGGTGAACAAAATATATACATACTTATATATAACGTCTGTATATAGTGTAATAACACCACAAATGGTATTGTTGGGGGAGAAAGTTTAGTGCGTGTGTTGAGGGAGTGGCAGCGAGTGGCTGGCTGGTGTGTGGCGGTAACTCGTCCGTTGCTGTTCGACTCTCAATACCAACTTAGTGGTTCGTTATGGTGACCAAAATATGCAGATACTTATATATAACCTGTGTATAGAGTGTAATAGCAGCAAAACTATTTGTTTATAGTTTTATAAACATAATAATTGAATCACTAATATGCACATCATACTTTTGAGTATAGCGATTATTAACCACTTTTATTATATAAATATAATACAATACACACTATTGAATAATATTACTGCAAAAAAACTAAGAAAAAAACAATCGGAGACATTGAAACAATTAGGTAATAATATCTTTGTGGCAACTCCCATCTGTCAACGCGGGTGACGCTGAGCGGGTCTGACGACCGCTCTGTCAACGCCCACTTTTTGCCAGACTTCCTCGGTCAATTACGCCCAAAATATGTCAACCTACGATTTTTTTTTTATTTTTTTTCCGTGCTCAGGGGACACAAATTAACATGTTTAGAAGACGAGAAATTTTTTTTTATTTTTTTTTTCTTGCGCACAGGGGTGTAAATGTCCCAAGGACCGCTGAGCAGTGTAAGGGTTAAGGCGCCCTGTAGTTACCAGTTGCGTTGCTCCTGGGAGTATGGGTTTCGAGTCACTTCTGGGGTGTGAGTTTTCATTCGCATATAGTCCTGAGGACCATTCAGGCTTGTTCGCATTTGTGTTCCTCACGTGTGCCCCAAAGAATGAGGTGATTTGGTGAAATGCTATGCCCAAGATTACCATCCGAGTTGCCGTCGGGGAAGTGGCTCAAATAGCCTTGGCTATCACTTCCTTTTGACAGCCGTAATGGTCAAGTGGATTAAGGCGCCCTGTAGTTACCAGTTGCGTTGCTCCTGGGAGTATGGGTTCGAATCACATCTGGGGTGTGAGTTTTCATTCGCATATAGTCTTGGGGACCATTCAGGCTTGTTCGCATTTGTGTTCCTCACGTGTGCCCCAAAGAATGAGGTGATTTGGTGAAATGCTATGCCCAAGATTACCATCCGAGTTGCCGTCGGGGAAGTGGCTCAAATAGCCTCGGCTATCACTTCCTTTTGGCAGCCGTGATGGTCAAGTGGATTAAGGCGCCCTGTAGTTACCAGTTGCGTTGCTCCTGGGAGTAATGGGTTCGAGTCACTTCTGGGGTGTGAGTTTTCATTCGCATATAGTCCTGGGGACCATTCAGGCTTGTTCGCATATATATATATATATATATATATATATATATATATATATATATATATATATATATATATATATATATATATATATATATATATATATATATATATATATATTTATATATATATATATATATATATATATATATAATATATATATATATATATATATATATATATATATGCGAACAAGCCTGAATGGTCCTCAGGACTATATGCGACTGAAAACTCACACCCCAAAACTTATATATATATATATATATATATATATATATATATATATATATATATATATATATATATATATATATATATATATATATATAATATATATATATAATATATATATATTATATATATATTCTCCCCTTTGAGAATTATTCTATCAAGCCTGACCTGACTAGGAGGTCGGAAATACAGACATGAAGATTCCCATGTAAAAATAATTGGGTAAATTTTACACGGAGTTAAGTTTATGGGCAGTGCATAGAGAAAAAGATAAATGACTGGTTAGGAGATGTGGATAATTTGCTGGAAGCGTGAGGCTCGCTTCTAGAGGGCTTTGACCTCACTTGAGGCCAGACATCGCAGGGGGAAAGCCGCGCTCCGTTTGAGCTCCTGTCAGAAAGGAACCCCCTAGTGATATATCTCCAAGAGAAGAGAAGTATGCAGACGTGCCAGCTGTGGAATTGAGCTGAGAACGTTGTGGTCTCAAGTCCTGTACGGCGAGAAGAGTATTAAGCCGCCCAGAGACATTTTCGTGGGCTGTGGAAGCGCCCTGACCAGGCTCTGTCAGAGGGAGGAGCGCCTTCGACCAGACAATCTGTTGTAAGCATGATTTAAGCCAGTTCATAGTGATTGCTTGTAGTTGGTCGTATGCCCAGCGACAGTAGCGATGTTTATTTATAAGTTAGATTTGTTTTGATAAGGCAGAAAGCATAAAATAAGAGAGTGGAGAGGGAGGAACATGGAGCGACGTCCATCCCCTCTGAGCGCTGGCAGGTGACTGAGAGCTCCCGACGGCGGAGGCCCCTCCCAGAATGAGTGAGGCGGAGTGAGTGAGGCCCACCGGGCAAAGTGGACCCGCCCAACGGGGGAGTCCACTCTCACAGTATGTAAAGGACAGATAGAGGTTGGAGGCAAACATATTGTGTGATTATTTTTGTTTATGTGTTAAAGGGGAAACATTTTTATTGCAGTGTCGATGGGTTGCAGGTTTGTCTTTGGGGAAGAAGTTGCTGAGAACTTCGAAGCCAGCACAGATGAAGTAGTTGATGAGACTCCAAGGTAGTGGAGCAGAGGACCTCGAGCTGTGAGAAGAAGCAGTGAAGAGGAGTGTCACGTGCTTCTGTAGAGGTGGTGAAGCACCATAGTTGCTCGAGGGAACTTCATGGTGTAGCAGCCCAGAGAGCTGTGGAGGAATCTAGCAGAAGGGTGAAGCACCAATGAAAACTTCATGGTAGCAGCCTGGAGGAGCTGCAGAGGATCCTGGTAGATAAGCCCGGAAGAACCTAAAGATATCAGGGTAGTGAACTTCCAGAGGTGGAAGGGAAGTTCTGGTGGATTACTTGTAGGGAGTTGATAGCGTTTGGTTGTCATTAGCATGCAAGACGTAGTGAGAGGTGAGTGATTGTTTGCATTCTTATGTCAAGGAGTGTTTTATACTGAAGTTTAGAGTTACAGTCGTAGTCGTAGGGTGATCGATTGGTCATTGCGGTGTATCAAGGAACATTTATGCTGATATATGTTATTGCATTCACATGCTGATTTTCTTTGTACACATTTATAGATACATATATATATTCTCTTGCTGATGGTGCAACAGTGTATGTAGATTTGAGCTACTTGAGGAGGTTGATAGTATCAGGTGGTGAATCAGAAGATAGGATACCACTTGATAAGCTGATGATAGAGTTCTGATGGTGTTGGAGAGCAACCTGATTGTAATCTTATAGAGTATAGGATTCATTATTATTATATGTGTGTATGTATTGCGTATGTGCTTTGTCCAGTAAATGTATTCCAATTTGCTGGTGTTTGCCCTTGTCCTAGTGAGGCTTCCCAGGAAATAGCAAAGGAGGAGAGAGAGAGAGAGAGAGAGAGAGAGAGAGAGAGAGAGAGCGAGAGAGAGAGAGAGAGAGAGAGAGAGAGAGAGAGAGAGAGAGAGAGAGAGAGAGAGGGAGAGAGAGAGAGAGAGAGAGAGAGAGAGAGAGAGAGAGAGAGAGAGAGAGAGAGAGAGAGAGAGAGAGAGAGAGAGAGAGAGAGAGAGAGAGAGAGAGAGAGAGAGAGAGAGAGAGAGAGAGAGAGAGAGAGAGAGAGGAGAGAGAGAGAGAGAGAGAGAGAGAGAGAGAGAGAGAGAGAGAGAGAGAGAGAGAGAGAGAGAGAGAGAGAGAGAGAGAGAGAGAGAGAGAGAGAGAGAGAGAGAGAGAGAGAGAGAGAGAGAGAGAGAGAGAGAGAGAGAGAGAGAGAGAGAGAGAGAGAGAGAGAGAGAGAGAGAGAGAGAGAGAGAGAGAGGGAGAGAGGGAGAGAGAGAGAGAGAGAGAGAGAGAGAGAGAGAGAGAGGGAGAGAGAGGGAGAGAGAGAGAGAGAGAGAGAGAGAGAGAGAGAGAGAGAGAGAGAGAGAGAGAGAGAGAGAGAGAGAGAGAGAGAGAGAGAGAGAGAGAGAGAGAGAGAGAGAGAGAGAGAGAGAGAGAGAGAGAGAGAGAGAGAGAGAGAGAGAGAGAGAGAGAGAGAGAGAGAGAGAGAGAGAGAGAGAGAGAGAGAGAGAGAGAGAGAGAGAGAGAGAGAGAGAGAGAGAGAGAGAGAGAGAAAAGCAAGAACCACTGCTGTGGACAGGGTTGAAGGTAATACTAATAAGTGAAAGGGGATTGAGATCATATCACATAAGGAGAGAGTGGGGAGTCACAGCGGCTCGAGTGGGTGTGTTCACGTAACAACGAGGCTAAGTGTTGGAGCCGTATCCCCTAAATGTGTGACGTTGAGCCCCTCTCCAAGAGCCAGAAGCGCCTAGTGTGATCTCCTAGCGAGGTATAAGCACTCTACCGAGTTGTGGGTTGGGTTGTCTGCAAAAGGTCGTGATGGTCAAGCGGATTAAGGCGTCCCTGTACATACCAGTTGTGGGAGTATGGGTTCGAGTCACTTCTGGGGTGTGAGTTTTCAGTTGTATATAGTCCTGGGGACCATTCAGGCTTGTTTGCATTTGTGTTCCTCACGTGTGCCCCAAAGAATGAGGTGATTTGATAAAATGCTATGCCCAAGATTACCATCCGAGTGCCGGCGGGGAAGTGGTTCATATAGCCTCGGCTATCACTTCCTTATGTCCGGTCGTGATGGTCAAGCGGATTAAGGCGTCCCTGTACATACCAGTTGTGGGAGTATGGGTTCGAGTCACTTCTGGGGTGTGAGTTTTCAGTTGTATATAGTCCTGGGGACCATTCAGGCTTGTTTGCATTTGTGTTCCTCACGTGTGCCCCAAAGAATGAGGTGATTTGATAAAATGCTATGCCCAAGATTACCATCCGAGTGCCGGCGGGGAAGTGGTTCATATAGCCTCGGCTATCACTTCCTTATGTCCGGTCGTGATGGTCAAGCGGATTAAGGCGTCCCTGTACATACCAGTTGTGGGAGTATGGGTTCGAGTCACTTCTGGGGTGTGAGTTTTCAGTTGTATATAGTCCTGGGGACCATTCAGCCTTGTTTGCATTTGTGTTCCTCACGTGTGCCCCAAAGAATGAGGTGATTTGATAAAATGCTATGCCCAAGATTACCATCCGAGTGCCGGCGGGGAAGTGGTTCATATAGCCTCGGCTATCACTTCCTTATGTCCGGTCGTGATGGTCAAGCGGATTAAGGCGTCCCTGTACATACCAGTTGTGGGAGTATGGGTTCGAGTCACTTCTGGGGTGTGAGTTTTCAGTTGTATATAGTCCTGGGGACCATTCAGGCTTGTTTGCATTTGTGTTCCTCACGTGTGCCCCAAAGAATGAGGTGATTTGATAAAATGCTATGCCCAAGATTACCATCCGAGTGCCGGCGGGGAAGTGGTTCATATAGCCTCGGCTATCACTTCCTTATGTCCGGTCGTGATGGTCAAGCGGATTAAGGCGTCCCTGTACATACCAGTTGTGGGAGTATGGGTTCGAGTCACTTCTGGGGTGTGAGTTTTCAGTTGTATATAGTCCTGGGGACCATTCAGGCTTGTTTGCATTTGTGTTCCTCACGTGTGCCCCAAAGAATGAGGTGATTTGATAAAATGCTATGCCCAAGATTACCATCCGAGTGCCGGCGGGGAAGTGGTTCATATAGCCTCGGCTATCACTTCCTTATGTCCGGTCGTGATGGTCAAGCGGATTAAGGCGTCCCTGTACATACCAGTTGTGGGAGTATGGGTTCGAGTCACTTCTGGGGTGTGAGTTTTCAGTTGTATATAGTCCTGGGGACCATTCAGGCTTGTTTGCATTTGTGTTCCTCACGTGTGCCCCAAAGAATGAGGTGATTTGATAAAATGCTATGCCCAAGATTACCATCCGAGTGCCGGCGGGGAAGTGGTTCATATAGCCTCGGCTATCACTTCCTTATGTCCGGTCGTGATGGTCCAGCGGATTAAGGCGTCCCTGTACATACCAGTTGTGGGAGTATGGGTTCGAGTCACTTCTGGGGTGTGAGTTTTCAGTTATATATATATATATATATATATATATATATATATATATATATATATATATATATATATATATATATATATATATATATATATATATATATATATTATTAAATATGACCGAAAAAGTAAGATTAATAATTCTAACACGAATATCCTTAATCTTTCGTACATTTCTTTTCACTGTTGGAGGTAAATCAAAAATCAATTCTCCAAAATTCATTTTTATTTCTAGTCTGATAATAGGGAAATCCCTACAGACAAAAATCAGAGGATACAACTGACGATTTACTATAAAACCAGAAAAACGGCCAGCCTACTCATGAGAAACTCTCCAGACATAAAACAGAACGCTTTAAAAGAGACTAACGTCGTCTATGCCTTCAAATGCCCTCTTGGGGACTGTAAGCTCCAAAAAACCCAGTATATAGGCAAGACAACAACATCTCTTTCTAGGCGTTTAACGATGCATAAGCAACAGGGCTCCATTAAGGAACATATAATCTCTTCCCACAACCAAACCATCGCCAGAGAAATCCTAGTATACAACACAGAAATCATCGATAGATACAGCGATAGCAGACGGCTTGACGTTTGCGAGGCACTACACATCAAGAAGTCAACACCAGCAATCAACAGCCAATTAATGCACAACTATATTCTACCCACTTCAAGAATCCGCTCCAATATAGAAGCATCAAGAAATATGGACCAATAGGCTTTCTACAATCACTTCTATTCAATACCCATTGTTTCGTGTTCTGTCTTGTGTTGATGAAATTAATACCCTATTAATGCCACCTCTTGTTCTGTCTTGTGTTGATGAAATTAATACCCCATTAATGCCACCTCACCCCATCCACCTCTCTCAAATGTAGATATAAAATCGGAGATGCGTAAGTTCTATTCAGTTGTGTATTTGTAAACTAAAGTCTTTGAAAATGTAATAAGTTTTACGAAACGTGCTCGTGTCGCGTCAGACTAGAAATAAAAATGAATTTTGGAGAATTGATTTTTGATTTACCTCCAACAGTGAAAAGAAATGTACGAAAGATTGAGAAAATTCGTGTTAGAATTATTAATCTTACTTTTTCGGTCATATTTAATAATATATATATATATATATATATATATATATATATATATATATACATATATATATATATATATATATATATATATATATATATATATATATATATATATATATATATATATATATATATATATATATATATATATATATATATATATATATATATATATATATATATATATATACATATATATATTGTGTGTCTAGCATTTTTGACCCCTTCTATGCATACATCCCTTTCGAGATTTCTATTGTGAGCAATTTTACATCAAAATAAACGACGTAGCACGAAAATTATAAGGTGAGAAAACTGAAAATATTATACACCTTTTAGTGTAGGTGAGCTCTCACAGGAAATGCCAGGCCCATTCACTGTTGGTTTCGCTGGGGATCACCTGGCGGGCTAGGCAAACGACTGATAATATTTTTTTGGAGAAACTCAAGAAATCTCATAATTAAAGCAAACCATATAATATTATTTTTAATGTGCTTAACAGCTTTTCCAAAACCCCAACTGTTTCTTATAATGTTGTGATCATCTATGAAAATCATTAAAAACGCGATTGGAGCCAAATTAAGAGAGGTATAGTGATATAATGTTTCATAACAATCTTGTGCCTTCTTTTTTAGAGAAATTCATGATATCTCGAAATGAAAACGAACCATAGAATATTATTTTTAATGTGCTTAACAGCTTTTCCAAGACTCAACTGTTTCTTATAATGTTGGGATGATCTATGAAAATCATTAAAGACGTGATTTGAGCAATATTAAGAGAGGTACAGCAGAATAATGTTTTATAGCGATTTTGTGTTTTTTCTACAGAAACAAATGAAATATCAAAATGAAAACGAACCATAGATTATTATTATAATGTGCTTAATAGCTCACATAGTCTTACTCATTTAGTTGTGTTTGGGGGGGATCGAGCTTCGGCTCTCTTAATTGTCAATGAACTGGTGTGCAGATTCCAGAGCCTATTGGACCTAATATATCTACATTTGAAACTGTGTATGGAGTCGGCCTCCACCTCATCACGGTGTAATGCATTCTGTTTGTTAGGTACTCTGAAACTTTTCTTCGTACACTCAAGTTTTCCAAAGCCTCACCAAACGTTTACCGACAAAACGACTGCATTCAACTCTCATATCTCATGAAATCTGAGAGTATCTCTCTCTCTCTCTCTCTCCTACAACTGAGAGAAGAAAAAATTATAATAATGACAACATCTTATGACTGAGCTTAATATTCTCTAGGAAGCCTAAAATTGGCCACAAGTGTCTAATCTAGCTCTGTGGCCTGCATAACTGTATACAGTATATACAAAACTAAACTTTTATTCGTTTTTTTCTTTTTTTTATTAAGTAAATATTATAATAATATTATTATTAATAATTACAAAAAAAATAGAGAGTATAGTTACATATATACTGGTTGAAATTTTATTTTCGTATGTGTGTGTGTGTGTGTGGTTGTGCTTGGGGACGATTGACCATAGGCTCTTTGGCCAGGTGCAAATTCCTGAGCCTACTGGAATCAATCATATCTACATTTGAAACTGTGTATGGAGTCTGCCTCAGTCTCATCTCTGCGTAAACTATACCGTCTGTTAGGTACTTCTGGCACTTTTCTTTCTACACTCAAGTTTTCCAAAGCCTCACCAAGTATTTACCAACAAAACAATTCTTTTCAACTCTCAGATTTCATGAAATCTGTTATCTGTGGTATCTCTCTCTCTCTTTCTCTCTCTTACAACAGAGTCAAGAAAAAATAAAATAATGACAACAAATTAATATTCTCTAGGATGCCTAAAATTGGCCACACCCGTCTAATCTTGCTTTTTGGCCTACATAACTGAATTCAGTATATATAAAACTAAACTTCTAATATTTTTTTTATTAAATAAATATTATAATATTAATAATTAACACTTACAAAAAAAGAAATAGAGAGTATAGTTACATATATACTGGTTGAAATTTTATTTTCATCCAATGTGTGTGTGTGTTTGTACTCACCTAGTTGTGTTTGCGGGGGTTGAGCTCTGGCTCTTTGGTCCCTCCTCTCAACCGTCAATCAACAGGTGTACAGATTCCTGAGCCAATTAGGCTTTATCATATTTACACTTGAACCTGTGTATGGAGTCAGCCTCCACCACATCACTTTCTAATGCATTCCATTTGTCAACCACTCTGACACTAAAAATGTTCTTTCTAATATCTCTGTGACTCATTTGGGCACTCAGTTTCCACCTGTGCTCCCTTGTGCGTGTGCCCCTTGTATTAAATAGTCTGTCTTTATCTACCCTAGCAATTCCCTTCAGAATCTTGAATGTGGTGATCATGTCCCCCCTAACTCTTCTGTCTTCCAGCGAAGTGAGGTTTTTTTCCCGTAGACTCTCCTCGTAGCTCATACCTCTCAGCTCGGGTAATAGTCTGGTGGAAAACCTTTGAACCTTTTTCCGTTTAGTCTTATCCTTGACTAGATATGGACTCCATGCTAGGGCTGCATACTCCATGATTGGCCTTACATATGTGGTATACAAAGTTCTGAATGATTCTTTACACAAGTTTCTGAATGCCGTTCGTATGTTGGCCAACCTGGCATATGCCGCTGATGTTATCCTCTTGATATGTGCTGCAGGAGACAGGTCTGGAGTGATATCAAGCCCCAAGTCTTTTTCTTTCTCTGACTCCTGAAGAATTTCCGCTCCCAGATGATACCTTGTATCTGGTCTCCTGCTCCCTACACCTATCTTCAATACATTACGTTTGGTTGGGTTAAACTCTAACAACCATTTGTTCGACCATTCCTTCAGCTTGTCTAGGTCTTCTTGAAGCCTCAAACAGTCCTCTTCTGTCTTAATCCTTCTCATAATTTTGGCATCGTCCGCAAACATTGAGAGAAATGAATCGATACCCTCCGGGAGATCATTTACATATATCAGAAACAAGATATGACCGAGTACAGAACCCTGTGGGACTCCACTGGTGACTTCACGCCAATCGGAGGTCTCACCCCTCACCGTAACTCTCTGCTTCCTATTGCTTAGGTACTCCCTTATCCACTGGAGCACCTTACCAGCTACACCTGCCTGTTTCTCCTGCTTATGTACCAGCCTCGTATGCGGTACTGTGTCAAAGGCTTTCCAACAATCCAAGAAAATGCAGTCCGCCCAGCCCTCTCTTTCTTGCTTAATCTTTGTCACCTGGTCATAGAATTCTATTAAGCCAGTCAGACAAGATTTACCATCCCCGAACCCATGTTGGCGATTTGTCACGAAATCCCTTCACTCCAGATGTGTTACCAGGTTTTTTCTCACGATCTTCTCCATCACCTTGCATGGTATACAAGTCAAGGACACTGGCCTGTAGTTCAGTGCCCATTGCCTGTCGCCCTTTTTGTATATTGGGACCACATTCGCCGTCTTCCATATTTCTGGTAGGTCTCCCGTCTCCAGTGACTTACTATACACTATGGAGAGTGGCAAGCAAAGTGCCTCTGCACACTCTTTCAGTACCCATGGTGAGATCCCGTCTGAACCAACAGCCTTTCTAACATCCATATCCAGCAGGTGTCTCTTGACCTCCTCTCTCGTAATTTCGAACTCTTCCAAGGCCGCCTGGTTTACCTCCCTTTCTCCTAGCACATTGACCTCACTTTGTTCTATTGTGAAGACCTCCTGGAACCTCTTGTCGAGTTCTTCACACACCTCTTTGTCATTCTCTGTATACCTGTCCTTGCCTGTTCTAAGTTTCAATACCTGTTCTTTCACTGTAGTTTTCCTTCTGATGTGACTGTGGAATAGCTTTAGTTCGGTCTTGGCTTTGTTTGCTATATCATTTTCAAAACTTTTCTCTGCTTCTCTTCTCACCCTGAAGTGTGTGTGTGTGTGTGTGTGTGTGTGTGTGTGTGTGTGTGTGTGTGTGTGTGTGTGTGTGTGTGTGTGTGTGTGTGTGTGTGTGTGTGTGTGTGTGTGTGTGTGTGTGTGTGTGTGTTTGTGTGTGTGTGTGTGTATTCACCTAGTTGTGTTTGTGGGGGTTGAGCTATGCTCTTTCGGCCCGCCTCTCAATTGTCAATCAACTGTTTACTAACTACATTTTTTTTCTCCACACCACACACACACACACACACACACACCAGGAAGCAGCCCATGACAGCTGACTAACTCCCAGGTACCTATTTACTCCTAGGTAACAGGGGCATTCAGAGAGAAAGAAACTTTGCCCATTTGTTTCTGCCTCGTGCGGGAATCGTGCGCGCTATCCACCAGGCTACAAGGACCCTGTAGTGTGTGTGTGTGTGTGTGTGTGTGTGTGTGTGTGTGTGTGTGTGTGTGTGTGTGTGTGTGTGTGTGTGTGTGTGTGTGTGTGTGTGTGTGTGTGTGTGTGTGTGTGTGTGTGTGTGTGTGTGTGTGTGTGTGTGAGTGTGTGTGTGTGTGCTCACATTGTTGTACTCATTTTCTAGTGTTTTTGTGGATCGAGCATCGGCTCTCTGATTCCACCTCTTAATTGTCTATGAAGTGGTGTGCAGATTCCAGAACCTATTGGGACCTATCATATCTACATTTGAAACTGTGAATGGAGTCAGCCTCCACCTCATCACTCTGTAATTCATTCCGTTTGTTAGGTACTCTGACACTTTTCTTCCTACAATCAAGTTTTCCAAAACCTTACCAAACATTTACCAACAAAACGATTGCTTTCAACTCTCAGATTTCATGAAATCTGAGAGTATCTCTCTCTCTCTCTCTCTCTCTCTCTCTCTTTCTCTATTTCCCTCTCCTACAACTGAGTGAAGAAAAAATATAATAATAACAACAACAACTCATAACTTAACTTAATATTCTCTAGGATGCCTAAAATTGGCCACACGTGTCTAATCTAACGTTGTGACCTGCGTAACTGTATAAAGCATATATAAAACTGAACTCTTATTCGTTCTTAAATTATTTTATTAAGTAAATAATATAATAATATTATTATTTAATACTTACAAAAAAAAAGAAATAGAGAGTATAGTTACATATATACTGGTTGAAATTTTATTTCCATATAATGAGTGTGTGTGTGCCTACCTAATTGTGCTTGAGGAGGATTGAGCTTCGGCTCTTTGAATCAACCCTCTTTATTTTCAATGAACTGCTGTGCAGATTTCTAAGCCTATTGGGCCCGATCATATCTTCTTTTGAAACTGTGTATGGAGTCTGCCTCCAGCTTATGGTGACAATGTACCTGTAAGGACTTCACAGTTAAATTGTAATTACTGTCATTCATGCCTTCCTAAGGATGGTAATTTCCCCACAGAGAAAAGGCATCAATGAATTTATGTACAAATGCTGCATTTATACTTGATCATTGTCACTTACACAATCACTATAACTCAAACTAAACTAAGGTCAGATTTTTGGTTGTTATATGGGAGGTGCATTTATCATCTGAGTAAATGATTTAGTAGTAAGTACTATAGACTCTTGAAATGTTGTTGGTGCTGGCACATATAAACATGTGGCACAATAAAATACACCAACATTTTATGTGCATCGTACTCTACTTGCTTCAATATTTTATGGGTTTTGTTTGTTTTTTACTGCTGATGGCACGCATCTTGGATATTTTGTAGTTGTCTTATGGTTTTCTGTGTGTGTGTGTAGGGGATATGCTCCAGCTCTTACCCAGTCACTTGGCTATTAATTTTCTGGTAAGATGACTCGGGTCTTTTATGCTCTGTCATAACTACATTTTGAAGCTCGTCACTACCTCCACAATAAAGAAATGCTTCCTTATGAATCTGTGGAATGATAGTTTTGCAATGACTGCAATTGCATACAACATCCCCAATTTACATGTGAAGAATGGCTCAACCAAGCTGTTGATGCCCTGTTATCAAGGCAAACCATTTACAAGAGCAGCTGTACCCCGACCAGAACACAGTTAGTCGAATGTGGGATCCAATATAGGTATCCTTTCTCAGACAGGTGTGAACCCTAGTTATGATTTCTGGATTGTTGGTCTCTTCAGTGCAATGAGCAATCTAGAGGACTTCTCACAGGTCCATACATTATTAACTATAATTTTAATGTGATTAGGGGAGCCGGTCGGCCGAGCGGACAGCATGCTGAACTTGTGATCCTCTGGTCCCGGGTTCAATCCCAGGCGCCGGCGAGAAACAATGGGCAGAGTTTCTTTCACCCTATGCCCCTGTTACCTAGCAGTAAAATAGGTACGTGGGTGTTAGTCAGCTGTCACGGGCTGCTTCCTGGGGGTGGAGGTCTGGTCGAGGACCGGGCCGCGGGGACACTAAAGCCCCGAAATCATCTCAAGATAACCACCTCATCACTGCGTAAAACATTCCATCTGTTAGGTACTCTGACACTTTTCTTTCTACACCCAAGTTTTCCAAAGCCTCAACAAACATTGAGCAACAAAACGATTCCTTTCAACCCTAAGATTTCTTGAAATCTCTTATCTTGGGGTCTCTCTCTCTTTCTCTCTTACAACTGAGTCAAGAACAAATTAAATAATGACAACAACTGATAACTTAACTTAATATTCTCTAGGATGTCTAAAATTAGCCACATGTGTCTAATCTAGCTTTGGGGCCTGTGTATCTGTATACAGTATATATAAAACAAAACTCCTATTCGTTTTTTTAATTAAGTAAAAATTATAATATTATTATTTAATACTTACAAAAAAAAGAAATAGAGAGTATAGTTACATCTATACTGGTTGAAATATTATTTTCATTCAATGTGTGTGTGTGTGCTCACCTAGTTGTGCTTGGGGATGATTGAGTATAGGCTCTTTGGCCCCGTGCAAATTCCTGAGCCTAATGGGCTCTATCATATCTACATTTGAAGCTGTGTGTGGAGTCTGCCTACACCTCATCACTGTGCAATGCATTCCGTTTGTTAGTGACTTGCACTATTCTTTCTACACTCAAATTTTCCAAAGCTTCACCAAACATTTACCAACAAAACAATTCCTATTGATATGTGATTCGTGGCCACACACACACACACATATATATATATATATATATATATATATATATATATATATATATATATATATATATATATATATATATATATATATATATATATATATATATAAAAGTTTGTGAGGGTACCACATCTGGTGCCAATGTGGGGACCCATAGCCTCGGAGAAGAAAATAAAAAGTATTCAGAGGAGACCTTGTGGTTTCTCACTGAACACTAATATTATCTTCTCCTACCACCCCCATTCTTTTGTATGTACACATATATATTTACTTTATTTGAACTTTGTTACAAAAAAGGAGTTACATAAGGGTTACAAAGATGGTTATCATAGGTTGTCGAGTTCCTCCAGCTCCTCAGATGGCGAGCAGGAACCCTGGATGCAGTGCGCATTTCCCCTCTGTATCGCCACACTGAGGCTCTGGAAAAGAAAGCTTGCAGCTCTTGGGTCCCTTGTTGTTTCAATGAGCCTAGAACCCAGTTCCTTCAAAAAACTGGTAGCACTTTTACCCCAGGCACCGAGTGTCTCAGAAGCAATGAGGACAAAATTGTAGTGGTGATCCAGTTCTCTATACTTACGGGATTTGGCTGCTTCCCTGTGGGTGGCAGCGCCACCTGGTTGTGCAACACTGAGTTTAATGTAGGTGTTAGCCAGGGTTGATACGCACGTGTAGTCCCATACCAACTGCTTGCCATTCTTCCAGGGGTTCACTGTGATACCATCCGGGCGACCAATAAGAGCATCAGAGTTACGGGGCGTTAGGTAACGGGGCTCTCTTTCAGCCGGGCATCCAGCTGTGTTGAGGCTCCTCTTGATGATGTCGTTAACTTCACTGTGCCTCGAGTGCCATCCCCCTGTGCTTTGGCAGAGTAGGCCATGGTGGCCGTACCTGTCAGCCACCACCTCGCCGCAAATACACCTATATCTGGTGTGGATTGGGGCAGCAAGGCGGAGGGCAACAGCAATTCGGAGGGCGTGTGGTGTGAGACGCGTGCCAGTTGCCGACATTGGGGTTGCTAACAGGAAATCCCCTGCATGTGGTGCTGCTACTGCTGTGAGGCGAGCAATGTCGTGTTGTGTTGTTGCAGCACCCAGGCACTCTGCAGCAACTTGGTCTACAATGGGGCCATCCCAGCTGGATTGCTTGTGGGCTTTTGGGGATGGTGGTTGAGGTGATTGGCCTGCACGAGAGGCCCACTCTGTGGCACAGCGTGTAAAATTGGGATCATGTACACCTGCCAGCTGATGTAAGTGGGCAGGTAGAATTTCCTTCACAAGGTCGTCGGATGCTGATAAGGAGGACAGGAAGGCTGGAACAGCGATTTGCGTTGCTGTTCGAACTCCGAGGCCCCCAAGTCTTACGGGAAGAGAGGCTTGTTTCCACTGTAGGTCATCGAGAGAGAGGTTAAGGGCTTTTTCTAGCATTGATTTCAGTAACCGGTCATACTCACTTAGTTTTTGGCTACTGTAAGATGGTGAACACCTCAGAAAGTAGGTTAATCTGGGGAGGGACAGACATCTGGTGATGAGGTAGAGTGCATCATGAGCATCAATACCTCAATCCACCCATCCATCCTCTTAAGGTCGGCGATTTTCTTATCGAGGACCTCATCCATGGCTTTCAACCCCAGGGGAGCTCCTAGGAGTGTACTGTCTTCAGGTTTAGTTTTATGGATATTTGGCAGAAGACCCTCTATTCTTTCTACGATGCCCTGGTTGGAACATATTATTTCACATTTAGAAGGGTTCAGGGTGAGGCCTAAAACTGCACCTTGCTCCTGGATTTTTCTGATGTCCTCCAGGAAGGAGTCTTGGGAACCAGCTAGGGTACCATCATCCAAGAACCAGATGTTAAGCTCGCTGGACAGGACCTCTGTGACTTGTTTGATGACTAAGCAGAAAAGGAGAGGAGCAAGGGGGTCACCCTGTTGGACGCCTTCTCGCGAGTCAATTTCATGTTCGCCAAAAAGTAGCTTAAGATCCATATTGTAGCATGAATGTACAAAAGGGTAGAGGGAAGGGAAATGACTATGAACCGCACGGAGTACAGCATCCCTCCGCACCAAATTGAAGGCATTTTTTAAATCTAGCTTGATAAGGGCCTTTTCGTCTGTGATGTTGGCGATGAAGGCTCGAGCTGCATGGGCTGCCGCCTCACACCCTTGTGGAATGCCAAACCCGAGCTGTTTTGGCTTCAGCATGTTGGCCGCTGCATCACTAACTGTTCTTGCAGCTGCCTTTGCGACGAGACGCCGGAGAGAATTGCCCACAGCTATTGGCCTGATCCCTCCATCCTTTTTCTTTAGAGCACAGAGAGATGCCCAAAAAAAGATAGGTCTTATGGTCGCTGGTATGTTGCCAGCTAGACATGTGTTGGTGAATCTGGTTAGATCCACCAAGAGGTTCTTTGCATTTGCTTGAGGTGGTTGGGTTTTAGTCCTGTGAACCCACCTGCTGATCCTGTAGGGAAGGACATGGCTGCTTTATGGACCACAGATTCAGCCACCCAGAGAGGTTCTGCTCCGGTAGCCCCCACTTGTACAATGTCGTCCTCACGCGGAGCCCTGAGTGGGTGTTTCTCCCTTAGGGCTTGAGCTGTTGCGGCATCTCTGTCAGCAATTGAGTCCTCACTGGTGATGACTCGTATTGCGCCAATAGTGTTTCCTTCTTCTATTTTCTTGGTGACTGATGTTCTGATTTTTGATGTCTCGGATATGCCACTGTTGCTCTTCCTGCCGTGGGTGTTTCTCGCACGAGTGGGAAGGCGCACCTGGTTGTCCTCCCTGGGAAAATCATTTATAGCTTTGATGACTGAGGCAGCTAAGGTTTTGTCTCTCCTTGCAGGGGTGGCTAGACATATATATATATATATATATATATATATATATATATATATATATATATATATATATATATATATATATATATATATATATATATATATATATATATATATGTATATATATATATATATATATATATATATATGTATATATATATATATATATATATATATATATATATATATATATATATATATATATATATATATATATATATATATATATATAACTGAAAACTCACACCCCAGAAGTGACTCGAACCCATACTCCCAGAAGCAACGCAACTGGTATGTACAAGACGCCTTAATCCACTTGACCATCACGACCGGACAAAATGAGGTGATAGCCGAGACTATTTGAACCACCCCACCGCCGGCACTCGGATAGTAATCTTGGGCATAGCATTTTACCAAATCACCTCATTCTCTGGGGCACACGTGAGGAACACAAATGCGAACAAGCCTGAATGGTCCCCAGGACAATATGCAACTGAAAACTCACACCCCAGAAGTGACTCGAACCCATACTCCCAGAAGCAACGCAACTGGTTTGTACAAGACGCCTTAATCCACTTGACCATCACGACCGGACAAAATGAGGTGATAGCCGAGGCTATTTGAACCACCCCACCGCCGGCACTCGGATAGTAATCTTGGGCATAGCATTTTACCAAATCACCTCATTCTTTGGGGCACACGTGAGGAACACAAATGCGAACAAGCCTGAATGGTCCCCAGGACAATATGCAACTGAAAACTCACACCCCAGAAGTGACTCGAACCCATACTCCCAGAAGCAACGCAACTGGTATGTACAAGACGCCTTAATCCACTTGACCATCACGACCAGACAAAATGAGGTGATAGCTGAGGCTATTTGAACCACCCCACCGCCGGCACTCGGATAGTAATCTTGGGCATAGCATTTTACCAAATCACCTCATTCTTTGGGGTACACGTGAGGAACACAAATGCGAACAAGCCTGAATGGTCCCCAGGACAATATGCAACTGAAAACTCACACCCCAGAATTCTGGGAGTATGGGTTCGAGTCACTTCTGGGGTGTGAGTTTTCAGTTGCATATTGTCCTGGGGACCATTCAGGCTTGTTCGCATTTGTGTTCCTCACGTGTGCCCCAAAGAATGAGGTGATTTGGTAAAATGCTATGCCCAAGATTACTATCCGAGTGCCGGCGGTGGGGTGGTTCAAATAGCCTCGGCTATCACCTCATTTTGTCCGGTCGTGATGGTCAAGTGGATTAAGTCGTCTTGTACATACCAGTTGCGTTGCTTCTGGGAGTATGTGTTCGAGTCACTTCTGGGGTGTGAGTTTTCAGTTGCATATTGTCCTGGGGACCATTCAGGCTTGTTCGCATATATATATATATATATATATATATATATATATATATATATATATATATATATATATATATATATATATCGTACCTAGAAGCCAGAACGCACTTCTCGGCCAACTACCTACTATGCAAGGCCCTACTTGCCTAATAGGCCGGGAGATTTACTTTATTTTCAATAAATTGTTTCCAATTTGTTTACTTTAATTGTTATTATTATATTATAATAATAACATAAATTATTGACTTAATTGTGTTAGTTCAGGTTAGGTTAGGTTAGGTAGGGTGAGTTAGGTTTGGTCATATATCTACGTTAGTTTTAACTCAAATTTAAAAAAAAAAATACTCATACATAATGAAACTGATAGCTTTATCAGTTCATAAGAATAAAATATTGAAAAATATACAAATTCAGGAAAACATGCCTTATTAGGAAAATCAGGCCTTGCATAGTAGGCTGAGTACAACGTTCTGGCTACTGGTACAACATATATATATATATATATATATATATATATATATATATATATATATATATATATATATATATATATATATATATATATATATATATATATATATATATGTATATATATATATATATTAACCTAACCTAACATATAAAGATAGGTTAGGTTAGGTAGGGTTGGTTAGGTTTGGTCATATATCTACGTTAATTTTACTTCCAATAAAAAAAAATTTACCTCATACATAATGAAATGGGTAGCTTTATCATTTCATAAGACAAAAATTAGAGAAAATATATTAATTCAGGAAAACTTGGCTTATTAGGCAAATCGGGCTTTTCATAGTAGGCTGAGAAGTGCGTTCTGGCTACTAGGTACGACATATGTCTGTATATATATATATATATATATATATATATATATATATATATATATATATATATATATATATATATATATATATATATATATATATATATATATATATGTCGTACCTAGTAGCCAGAACGCACTTCTCAGCCTACTATGCAAGGCCAAATTTGCCTAATAGGCCAAGTTTTCATGAATTAATGTTTTTTCGACGACCTAACCTACCTAACCTAACCTACCTTTTTCGGTCACCTAACCGAACCTAACCTATAAAGATAGATTAGGTTAGGTTAGGTAGGGTTGGTTAGGTTCGGGTATATATCTACGTTAATTTTAACAACAATAAAACAAGATTGATCTCATACATAATGAAATGGGTAGCTTTATCATTTCATAAGAAAAAAAATAGAGAAAATATATTAATTCAGGAAAACTTGGCTTATTAGGCAAATCGGGCCTTGCATAGTAGGCTGAGAAGTGCGTTCTGGCTACTAGGTACGACATATATATATATATATATATATATATATATATATATATATGTCGTACCTAATAGCCAGAACGCACTTCTCAGCCTACTATTCAAGGCCCGATTTGCCTAATAAGCCAAGTTTTCATGAATTAATGTTTTTTCGTCTACCTAACCTACCTAACCTAACCTAACCTAGCTTTTTTTGGCTACTTAACCTAACCTTACCTATAAATATAGGTTAGGTTAGGTTAGGTAGGGTTGGTTAGGTTCGGTCATATATCTACGTTAATTTTAACTCCAATAAAAAAAAATTGACCTCATACATAGAGAAAAGGGTTGCTTTATCATTTCATAAGAAAAAAATTATAGTAAATATATTAATTCAGGAAAACTTGGCTTATTAGGCAAATCGGGCCTTGAATAGTAGGCTGAGAAGTGAGTTCTGGCTACTAGGTACGACATATATATATATATATATATATATATATATATATATATATACATATATATATATATGTCGTACCTAGTAGCCAGAACGCACTTTTTGGCCTACTACGCAAGGCCCGATTTGCCTAATAAGCCAAGTTTTCCTGAATTAATATATTTTCTCTAATTTTTTTCTTATGAAATGATAAAGCTACCCATTTCATTATGTATGAGGTCAATTTTTTTTTTATTGGAGTTAAAATTAACGTAGATATATGACCGAACCTAACCAACCCTACCTAACCTAACCTAACCTATCTTGATAGGTTAGGTTTGGTTAGGTAGCCGAAAAAGTTAGGTTAGGTTAGGTTAGGTAGTCGAAAAACAATTAATTCATGAAAACTTGGCTTATTAGGCAAATCGGGCTTTGCATAGTAGGCTCAGAAGTGCATTCTGGCTACTAGGTACGACATATATATATATATATATATATATATATATATATATATATATATATATATATATATATATATATATATATATATATATATATATATATATATATATATATATATATATATATAACTGAAAACTCACACCCCAGGAAGTGACTCGAACCCATACTCCCAGGAGCAACGCAACTGGTATGTACAAGACGCCTTAATCCACTTGACCATCACGACCGGACAAAATGAGGTGATAGCCGAAGCTATTTGAATCACCCCACTGCCGGCACTCGGATGGTAATCTTGGGCATAGCATTTTACCAAATCACCTCATTCTTTGGGGCACACGTGAGGAACACAAATGCGAACAAGCCTGAATGGTCCCCAGGACAATATGCAACTGAAAACTCACACCCCAAAAGTGACTCGAACCCATACTCCCAGGAGCAACGCAACTGGAATGTTCAAGACGCTTTAATCCACTTGACCATCACGACCGGACAAAATGAGGTGATAGCCGAAGCTATTTGAACCACCACAAATCACCACTTCGGCTATCACCTCATTTTGTCTGGTCGTAGAGACAAAAATCCCTAAAGACAAAAATCAGAAGATACAACTGACGATTTACTATAAAACCAGAAAAACGGCCAGCCTACTCATGAGAAACTCTCCAGACACAAAGTAGAACGCTTTAAAAGAGACCAACGTCGTCTATGCCTTCAAATGCCCTCTTGGGGACTGTAAGCCTAAAAAAAAACAGTATATAGGCAAGACAACAACATCTCTTTCCAGGCGTTTAACGATGCATAAGCAACAGGGCTCCATTAAGGAACATATAATCTCTTCCCACAAACAAACCATCACTAGAGAAATCTTAGCAAACAACACAGAAATCATCGATAGATACAGCGATAGCAGGCGGCTTGACGTCTGCGAGGCACTACACATCAAGAAGTCAACACCAGCAATCAACAGCCAATTAATGCACAACTATATTCTACCCACTTCAAGAATCCGCTCCAATATAGAAGCATCAAGAAATATGGACCAATAGGCTTTCTACAATTACTTCCATTCAATAGCTATTGTTTCGTGTTCTGTCTTGTGTTAGAATTTAATACCCATTTAATACCCATTGTTGAAAGTTCGTTTTCACCTCATCCACCTCACCCAAATGTAGATATAAACTCGAAGATGTGCAAAGCTCTATTCAGTTTCAGTTGTGTGTTTGTAAACTAAAGTCTTTGAAAATGTAATAAGTTTTACGAAACGCGCTCAAGTGTCGCGTCAGACTAGAAATAAAAAAGATTTTTGGAGAATTGATCTTTGAATTACCATCAACACTGAAAAGAAATGTAAGAAAGATAGAGAAAATTCGTGTTAGAATTATTAATCTTACTTTTTCGGTCATATTTAATAATATATATATATATATATATATATATATATATATATATATATATATATATATATATATATATATATATATATATATATATATATATATATGTCGTACCTAGTAGCCAGAACGTACTTCTCAGCCTACTATGCAAGGCCCGATTTGCCTAATAAGCCAAGTTTTCCTGAATTAATATATTTTCTCTTATTTTTTTCTTATGAAATGATAAAGCTACCCATTGTATTATGTATGAGGTCAATTTTTTTTTATTCGAGTTAAAATTAACGTAGATATATGACCGAACCTAACCAACCCTACCTAACCTAACCTAACCTGTCTTTATAGGTTAGGTTCGCTTAGGTAGCCGAAAAAGTTAGGTTAGGTTAGGTTAGGTAGGTTAGGTTGTCAAAAAACAATAAATTCATGAAAACTTGGCTTATTAGGCAAATCGGGCCTTGAATAGTAGGCCGAGAAGTGCGTTCTGGCTACTAGGTACGACATATGTCTATATATATATATATATATATATATATATATATATATATATATATATATATATATATATATATATATATATATATTACAAAAGACCAGAGAGCAAAAAGTTTCTTGTTCCAGCGCCTCAGTGTTGCGATTCAGAGGGGAAATGCCTGTTGCGTCTTGGGCACTAGTCCAACTTCAGAGGAATTCGAAGAAGTGTTTGACTTGCAACAATGATCGAACCCGTCTGTGACATTCATCAATGTTTCCCATTGTCGTGTTTTTCAAGAGATCCATAATCTTTAAGCACCTTTTTGCATTATTATTTTTGTATCAACCCATGTATATCTTGTAACCATCAAATGCATAATAAAGCACAAAAAATAAAAAAGGAAGGGGGTGATATATATATATATATATATATATATATATATATATATATATATATATATATATATATATATATATATATATATATATATATATATATATATATATATATATATATATATATATATGCAAGATATATATATATGCAAGTTTTCTTAAATTAATATATTTTTCTAAATTTTGTCTTATGAAATGATAAAGCTATCCATTTCATGGTGCATGAGTTAATTTTGTTCAATTTGACTTAAAGCTAATGTAGATATATGACCAAACCTAACCAACCCTATCTAACCTAACCTAACCTATCTTAACCTAACCTAACCTAACATAACTATGTCAATAATTTATGTTCTTAATATAATACAAAAATAATAATTAAAATAAACCAATTGGAAATTTGTTGTTGAAAATAAAGAAAATCACTCGGCCCATGAGACAAATCGGGCCTTGCATAGTAGGCCGAGAAGTGCATTCTGGCTACTAGGTACGACACTATCATTGGCTGGTAATTTAAGAGAGAGTTAAGTAAAGTATTCGAATTTTTAGAGATAGGGTAATTAGGGTTTAGGATGGGATTAGCAATTTGTGAAAAATGTTTGTGAAAAATGTTGAAGTATATAGTAATATTGTGAATATAGTTATGTTTACTTAGTGGTGTTTCTTTATGCTCTCACCTTTGTGTTCCTGCCAGTCGGTTGGCTTCCTTGTAGGAGGAATGGTGCTTGCAATTGAAGAGTTTTGCTGCATTTATGGGTATATAATTGGTGATAATATAATATGATAATATACTGCTATACTGAGGCAATATTTTAATACAGAACATATAAGTTATATCTGGTATTCTGAGTTACTACAGTAGTGGGCATCATTGGCACCAGTGGTGAAGACTCCTAGTTGGCATCACTCGCAACAGCAGTGATGATCACTAGGCGGCATCACTGCAGCAGCAGTGACGACTCCTGATCAGCATGAATGGCTGCAACAGCGACGACTCCTGGTAAGCATCGATGGCATCACCGGTGACGACTCCAACTGGCCATCACTGGCAACAGCAGTGATGACCACTTAGCGGCATCACTGGCAGCAGCAGTGATAATTCCTATTGAGCATCACTGGCAGCAGCAGTGATGGTCATTAGACAGCATCACTGGCACCTCTGTTAATGACTCCTACTGAGCATCACTAATACCAGTAGTGACGACTCCAAGTGATCATCACTGGCAGCAGTTGTGACGACTCCTAGTGACCATCACTGGCAGCAGTTGTGACGACTCCTAGTGACCATCACTGGCAGCAGTTGTGACGACTCCTAGTGACCATCACTGGCAGCAGTTGTGACGACTCCTAGTGACCATCACTAGCACCAGTGGTGACGACTCCTAGTGACCATCACTAGCACCAGTGGTGACGACTCCTAGTGACCATCACTAGCACCAGTGGTGACGACTCCTAGTGAGCATGACTAGCACCAGTGGTGACGACTCCTAGTGACCATCACTAGCACCAGTGGTGACGACTCCTAGTGACCATCACTAGCACCAGTGGTGACGACTCCTAGTGAGCATGACTAGCACCAGTGGCTAACGACTCGTAGTGACCATCACTGGCAGCAGTTGTGACGACTCCTAGTGAGCATCACTGGCAGCAGTTGTGACGACTCCTAGTGACCATCAATGGCGGCGGCCACGACCACTTGGAGCAAAACTGGCACTGGTGGGGGACGACCGCTAGTAGACAGGTTTCTCACACACAAACCATGCAGCTACCGAACAACCGAGGTCGAAAAATTTCTTCAAGGAGATGTCCAAGGCGAGGCAGTTCTCAGCGGTGCCGCCGCCAGGCTGACCAGAGACCCACGGCTGGTACGTCAGGAGCTCATCTGCAGGAAGAGGCAGACATTGCTGTCACTGTTGATCTCTAGTGTGGTCTTGGCAACTGTTATCATGAAGGTGCATGGTGATGGTGACCGCTGAAAGTGAATGGTGATGATGAATATGGATGGTATGGGAAATAAAAGTGAGGAACATTGTAATTATGACGAGGAATGAAGTTAAACTAAACATGACCATGGCGAGAAATATAATGATGGTGAGCGCATTGACTGTGAAGGTGACCTAGTATATATCAAGGATGACGATGATAAAGTTGTAAAGCTGGGTTAGTTCTCATCTCACAATCGATAATTCAGGGCATGGATGCCGAACAGTACAGAAATGGTTGGGCATGCTTCCTTTCACCTAATGCTGCTGTTCTGGCTACTAGCAGTAAATAGGTAACCAAGAGTTGGTCAGCTAGTCGTGGGGTTCCATCCTGTGGAGGATCAGTAATTCGACCTTGGAGGGACCTCGATATAAGCCTTACTCATAAATAAACACAAAAGCATTGTGACTAAATAATTTTATTTTGCATATTTTTAATTTACGCAAATATTTTTTATCATCTGGAGTGTGAAGAAACATTAGATAACCTCTCTGATGTGCCGAGTTTATTGTGACATTCTCCCTGTGCGCCGAAAATTAAGTGTGTACCCACAAATAGTTTTCTTAGTAAAATAATAAATTCTCTTCCCTGAACATGTAAAATATATATATATATATCAAATTCCACTTACTTTGTTTGTGGGGATGTAGACAAAGTGGTGTGTGACGTCATGAGGGGCTGGTCTCCCGTGTGTGAAACTCCCAAACGATCTCTGGGATCCGATCCTATTGGTCCATATTTCTTGATGCTTCTATATTGGAGCGGAGTCTTGAGGTGGGTAGAATATAGTTGTGCATTAATTGGCTGTTGATTGCTGGTGTTGACTTCTTAATGTGTGGTGCCTCGCAAACGTCAAGCCGCCTGCTATCGCTGTATCTATCGATGATTTCTGTGTTGTATACTAGGATTTCTCTGGCGATGGTTTGGTTGTGGGAAGAGATTATATGTTCCTTAATGGAGCCCTGTTGTTTATGCATCGTTAAACGCCTAGAAAGAGATGTTGTTGTCTTGCCTATATACTGGGTTTTTTGGAGCTTACAGTCCCCAAGTGGGCATTTGAAGGCATAGACGACGTTGGTCTCTTTTAAGGCGTTCTGCTTTGTGTCTGGAGAGTTTCTCATGAGTAGGCTGGCCGTTTTTCTGGTTTTATAGTAAATCGTCAGTTGTATCCTCTGATTTTTGTCTGTAGGCATAACGTTTCTATTAACAATATCTTTCAGGACCCTTTCCTCTGTTTTATGAGCTGTGGAAAAGAAGTTCCTGTAAAATAGTCTAATAGGGGGTATAGGTGTTGTGTTAGTTGTCTCTTCAGAGGTTGCATGGCGTTTCACTTTCCTTCTTATGATGTCTTCGACGAAACCATTGGAGAAGCCGTTGTTGACTAGGACCTGCCTTACCCTACAGAGTTCTTCGTCGACTTGCTTCCATTCTGAGCTGTGGCTTAGAGCACGGTCGACATATGCGTTAAAAACACTCCTCTTGTACCTGTCTGGGCAGTCGCTGTTGGCATTTAGGCACATTCCTATGTTCGTTTCCTTAGTGTAGACTGCAGTGTGGAAACCTCCGCTCTTTTCCATGACTGTTACATCTAGAAAGGGCAGCTTCCCATCCTTTTCCATCTCGTAAGTGAAACGCAGCACGGAACTCTGCTCAAATGCCTCCTTCAGCTCCTGCAGATGTCTGACATCAGGTACCTGTGTAAAAATGTCGTCAACATACCTGCAGTATATGGCCGGTTTCAAGTTCATGTCGACTAAGACTTTTTGCTCGATGGTACCCATGTAGAAGTTTGCAAACAGGACACCTAGGGGAGAACCCATGGCGACCCCATCTACTTGCTTATACATGTGCCCATGCGGGCTCAAGAAGGGTGCCTCTTTAGTACAAGCTTGGAGTAGTTTCCTTAGGATATTTTAGGGTATGTCAAGAGGAGTACAGGCTGGATCACGATACACTCTGTCGGCTATCATCCCGGTTGTCTCGTCCACAGGTACGTTGGTAAACAGCGATTCTACGTCCAACGAGGCTCTTATCCCTGTGGCCCGTGTGCCCCGCAGGAAGTCAACAAATTCCTTTGGAGACTTCAGGCTGAAGGCGCAAGGAACATAAGGAGTCAGCAGGCCGTTGAGTCGCTTCGCCAGTCTGTACGTGGGTGTGGGTATCTGGCTAATGATTGGCCGAAGTGGGTTTCTAGGCTTGTGTGTCTTGACATTTACATTCGCATATCCAGGTTTATATTCCCCAATGATCTTTGGCAGGTGGAGTCCGGATTTCTTGGCGTTCACAGTTTCGATCAGTTTGTTGACCTTTGCTTTCAATTCGGCTGTAGTGTCCTTCGTTACCCTTTGGAACTTAGTTTGGTCAGAGAGTATGAGGTTCATTTTCGCCAGATATTCGTCTTTTTTAAGAATGACATATATTGGCGACTTTGTCACCTCTCCTGACAACTATCTCCTTGTTCTCACGAAGGCTTTTAGCTGCCGCTTTGAGCTCGGGGGACAGTATGGTGCTTCTGTAATTGCCTCGATTCTTTCCTCCTTCTGCAATAAGTTCTGCTTGTAACGTATCTCTGGTAGTGACCTTTTTTTGTGTCTCGAGGTCGAATATGTCGTCCAACAGAATTTCCAACTCTACTTTCCGGGCCATCTCACTCGGTCTGGACATAACGTGACAGTTTATGCCCAGATTTAGGAGAGTAACTTGGTCCTCAGTGAGGTTAATTCCTGCAAGGTTCAGGAAGCCATCTCTTGGTCGTGGAATTGCCATAGGTCCTCCATATAATGTTGTAAGTTTCTGTGTTGGCATCGTTATGTTCTGGTCTTGTCCTTATTTTCATGGTGGGTAGAGTAAATAGTTCCGTGATTTGGGTGTTCATGGTAGGTTGTTCTATTCTTATGTGAATTGCTTCAAGAATTTGTAATCTTCTTGCATCTTGGGTTTTGTCTATTATACAGGTATTCTTGTTCAACATTTCTCTTGTTAGGGTGATGTCATGGGCTTGTCTCATGTGATTCCTAGGGGCACCGGATTGAAGATGGCATGTCAAACGCCTCGTCAGCTTGGTCGACGTCATACCTATGTACTTACATTGAAGGTTACATCCTTCGTGGGGGCAAGTGTACATGTATACAACGCTTGACTGCTGTAGAGGGTTCTCCGTCGGCTTCGGGCTGTTTTTGATAAGGAGTTCGGAAGTCTTCTTGGATTTGTAGAATATTATCAGGTTTATGTTTTGGTTAGGACTAGTGCTTTTTACTCCTTTATGGATTATTTCTTTCATTATTCTTTCCTCTTTTATATGTTCACTGTGCATGGTTGATTTGTAATATAATTTTATTGGAGGTGTTGTGGTTTCTGTTCTAGGTTCTGGATTATACCAACGGTCCAAGTGTCTTCTTATAGCAGCGTTTATTTCCGCGTTGCTATATCCGTTGTTCACCAATACCTGAGTTACTCTTTCAAACTCTCTACTCACGTTGCTCCATTCAGAGCAGTGGGTAAGCGCTCGACGAATATAAGCATTGAGAACACTGGCTTTGTATCTTTGGGGGCACTCACTTCTACCGTTCAGGCATAATCCTATGTTGGTGGGCTTGGTAGATACGTTGGTGTTTAAAGAGGTTCCTGTTTTTGTTATTAGTACATCCAGGAATGGCAGACTGTTATTTTCACTATTTTCATGTGTAAATCGGAGTACTGACTCTCTCTCTAGATGTCTTTTTTGGTCAATTAGTTCATCTGAGTCTTTTACTATTACGAATATGTCATTAACATAACGGCAATATACAGTTGGTTTTTGTCTGCTACTGAAGACTCTGTCTTCGATGGTTCCCATATAAAAATTAGCAAATAAAACTCCTAAGGGGGAGCCCATTGCTACTCCGTCTATTTGTAAATACATGTCTCCTTGTGGACTGATGAAAGGGGGCTTCCTTTGTACATGCTTCGATAACATAACGATGCCAACACAGAAGACAATGTTCAACATAACAGGCCAATTACACTTGATTAATCTTTGTATGTAGATAGAAACTGCCTCGTATGGGCCAATAAGCCTTCTGCAGTTACCTCTATTCTTATGTTCTTATGTTTCACCCCACATTTATCCCTTATGTATCCCCCCCATGTTTTCACCTTTATTATCTTATCACCTGACCCAGTGCGGGAATATAATCAACCAGCCCTGCAAAATCGCTTCACTTGAGAATGAACCATGGAGGTTCGAAACGTTGTGCAAATTGTATAAATAAGTGTAATACACTCTATAGTAAATCACTTCTTTTCTTCACCTTAAAAGTACGAAAATGAGTTCTGATGCTAAGCCCTGATGCTAAGAAAATAGTTAGAGGGATAGAAACCCTAAACCCGAAAATAATAAATACAGAATATACGGTCATATTCAATGAAACATGTTTCAAAGAAAACCTGCTGCCAGAATATATATATATATATATATATATATATATATATATATATATATATATATATATATATATATGTATGTGTTTGTGTACTAACCTAATCGTGCTTGCGGGTGATGGGCTTTGGCGTTTTGGTCCCACCTCTCAACTGTCAATCAACTGGTTATCTTGAGGTTATCTTGAGATGATTTCGAGTCTTTTATAGTGTCCCCGCGGCCCGGTCCTCGACCAGGCCTCCACCTCCAGGAAGCAGCCCGTGACAGCTGACTAACACCCAGGTACCTATTTTACTGCTAGGTAACAGGGGCATAGGGTGAAAGAAACTCTGCCCATTGTCTCTCGCCGGCGCCCGGGATCGAACCCAGGACCACAGGATCACAAGCCCAGCGTGCTGTCCGCTCAGCCGACCGGGTCCCCACTAGCCATTAAGTGTCCTTTGGTGTACAGATTCCTGAGCCTACTGGGCTCTATCATATCTACATTTAAAACTGTGTATGGAGTCAGCCTCCATCACATCACTGCTTAATGCATTCCACCTGTTAACTACTTTGACATTGAAAAAGTTCTTTTTAACGTCCCTGTGGCTCATTTGGGTACTCAGTTTCCACATGTGTCCCCTTGTTCGTGTACCACCAGTATTAAATAGTTTACCGTTGTCTACCCTGTCAATACCCCTGAGTATTTTGTAGGTAGTGATCATGTCTTCCCTTACTCTTCTGTCTTCCAGTGTCGTAAGGTGCATCTCTCGCAGCCTTTCCTTATAACTCATGCCTCTTAGCTCCGGGACTAGTCTAGTGGCATACTATACCTTTTTTCAGCTTCGTCTTGTGCTTGACAGAGTAGGTCTCCCTGCTAGGGCCGCATGTGTGTGTGTGTACTCACCTAGTTGTACTCACCTAGTTGTGCTTGCGGGGGTTGAGCTCTAGCTCTTTGGTCCCGCCTCTCAAACGTCAATCAACAGGTGTACAGGTTCCTGAGCTTATTGGGCTTTATCATATCTACACTTGAAACTGTGTATGGAGTCAGCCTCCACTACATCACTTCCTAATGCATTCCATTTGTCAACCACTCTGACACAAAAAAAGTTCTTTCTAATATTTCTGTGGCTCATTTGGGCACTGTTTCCACCTGTGTCCCCTAGTGCGTGTGCCCCTTGTGTTAAATAGCCTTTTCTTATCAACCCTTTCGATTCCCTTGAGAACCTTGAATGTGGTGATCATGTCCCCCCTAACTCTTCTGTCTTCCAACGAAGTGAGATTTAATTCCCGTAGTCTCTCCTCGAAGCTCATACCTCTCAGCTCGGGTACTAGTCTGGTGGCAAACCTTTGAATCTTTTCCAGTATAGTCTTATGCTTGACTAGATGTGGACTCCATGCTGGAGCCGCATACTTCAAGATTGGTCTGACATATGTGGTATATAACGTTCTGAAAGATTCCTTACACAAGTTTCTAAAGGCCGTTCTTATGTTAGCCAACCTGGCATATGCTGCTGATGTTATCCTCTTGATATGAGCTTCAGGGGACAGGTCTGCGTGACATCCCAGGTCATTCTCTCTCTCTGACTCTTGAAGTATTTCATCTCCCAAATGATACCTTGTATCTGGTCTCCTGTTTCCTACCCCTATCTTCATTACATTACATTTGCTTGGGTTAAACTCTAACAGCCATTTGTTCGACCATTCCTGCAGCTTTTCCAGGTCTTCTTGAAGCCTCGAGCTGTCCTCCTCTGTCTTAATCCTTCTCATAATTTTGGTGTCGTCAGCAAACATTGAGAGGAATGAGTCTATACCCTCTGTGAGATCATTTACGTATATCAGAAACAGGATAGCTCCAAGTACAGAGCCCTGTGGGACTCCACTGGTGACTTCACGCCATTCTGAGGTCTCACCCGTCACTGTAACTGTCTGCTTCCTATTGCTTAGGTACTCCCTTATCCACTGGAGCGTCCTACCAGTTAGTCCTGCCTGTTTCTCCAGCTTATGAATTCCTTTACCTTATATGTAGGTAAAGCTACAGCCTTTGACACAGTACCTTTTATGGGGTACTGTGTCAAAGGTTTCTGACAGTCCAAAAAAATGCAGTCCGCTCATCCTTCTTTTTCTTGTTTAATCTTTGTCACCTGATCGTAGAATTCTATCAAGCCTGTAAGGCAAGATTTACCGTCCCTGAACCCATGTTGATGGGTTGTCACGAAGTCTCTTCTCTCCAGATGTGTTACTAGGTTTTTTCTCACAATCTTCTCCGTCACCTTGCATGGTATATAAGTTAAGGACACTTGCCCTTTAAGGTATATAAGTTAAGGACACTTGTCACCCTTTTTGTTTATTGGCACTACATTAGCAGTCTTCCATATTTCTGGTAGGTCTCCCGTTTCCAGTGACCTACTATACACTATGGAGAGTGGCAAGCAAAGTGCTCCTGCACACTCTTTCAATGCCCATGGTGAGATTCCGTCCGCCCCAACAGTTTTTCTCACATCCAGCTCCAATAGGTGCTTCTTGACCTCATCTCTTGTAAATTTCGAACCTATCCAAGGTTAGACAGCTGACTAACTCCCAGGTACCTATTTACTGCTAGGTAACAGGGGCACTTAGGGTGAAAGAAACTTTGCCCATTTGTTTCTGCCTCGTGCGGGAATCGAACCCGCGCCACAGAATTACGAGTCCTGCGCGCTATCCACCAGGCTACGAGGCCCCCTAAGGTCACACGAGGTGTGTGTGTGTGTGTGTGTGTGAGTGTGTGTGTGTGTGTGTGTGTGTGTGTGTGTGTGTGTGTGTGTGTGTGTGTGTGTGTGTGTGTGTGTGTGTGTGTGTGTGTGTGTGTGTGTGTGTGTGTGTGTGTGTGTGTGTGTGTGTGTGTGTGTGTGTGTGTGTGTGAGTGTGTGTGTGTGTGTGTGTAAATTACGAAAATTTACTCGTGGTGAAAAATGTGACAGTGTCAGACCACGGAGGAAGAATTGAAACCAGGAATTTCCTTAAGTACTTTCCTATATTAATACATCTTCAGAAGGAATGATTTACAAGGCAAGTCTGGACAAATATAGGCAGGAGAGAGAGGTGAAGTGAAGTGAGGTACAATAACAAATATATGAAAGGGATTATGTGGATATAAAATAAAAGCTGAATCATATGGGCCAATAGGCCCATATATGGATAATAATAATAATAGCATAAGATTGAAGATATTAATAATAAATTAGTGAGACAAATGTGTATCAATGATCCTATTCAAATCACCCTTTAACTGATCAATCAAAAATAGATCTAAATTATACGAACCACTGCTAATGTTCAAATTACATGGTTCTGTAATCTGTATTAAAGCAGATTCAATTATGTTCCTACTGAAAGCGCTTTTTCAATTCGTTATTGAAGAAGCCATCTTCCAATAATTTTGGTGAGAATTTTCTGACAAATGAACATGCAAAGCATTAGGCCATTGGCCATGTCTTGCAGAGTATTTATGTTGCAAAATTATACATTTCAAATCTTTCGACGTTTGCCTAACATGGAACCTATAACAATCTTTACAAGGTATTTTATAAATGACACAATTGTCACTACGAGGGCTGTTTCTAACTAATAGTTTACCAACTGTATTTTCGTAATTAAACAATCCATGTATATCAAAAAGTTTCAAGGCCTTGACCATATTTTCAAACCCAGAAAAATATGGTAAACATAACACATTCTTTGGGCGAATTTTCTCACCTCACTTCCGGCCTCGCCCTGACCTCTTCCAAGTGCGAAATAACCTCCACCAACCAGCACGTATTAGAGCAAATACAGGTTGTTTTGCCTGACATTCATACAACCAACCCTGAAGACAGCACACTAATAGGTGCTTCTCTTGGAGGGAATGCCATCCACGAGGTCCTTGGTAAGATGATCACTGGCCTCAAGAGGATGATTGAGAGGATTGACGACATTGATGCTCTTGTTGCACTCTACCTCATCACCAGATGCTTGTCCCTTCCCAGGCTGACCTACTTTCTTAGATGTTTACCATATTTCAATAATATTAAATTAGAGGTGTACGATAGTCTGCTGAAATCAATGCTAGAAAAAGCCCTCAACAGCGACTCACAGTGGAAACAAGCCTCCCTTCCTGTCAGATTCGGGAGTCCTCGGCGTTTTCACAGCAACACAAATTGCTCTACCAGCGTTCCTGTCCTTTTCAGTGGCATTTGAAAACCTGGTGAAGGAAATCCTACCTGAGTACCTGGTTCAACCGGCAGAGATACATGATCCCAGCTTTACGATGTGGACCACCAAATGAGTCTCTCTCGCAGGACCAGCACCCCAACCTTCTGAAGCTCACAAGCAATTCAGCTGGGATCTCCCCATTTTCGACCAAGGTGCTGCGACAACACCATGTGACACTGCCCGACTTAGAGCTGTAGCAGCTCCTCCATGCAGGTGACTTCCTATTAGCAACCCGAATGTCAGCAATCTGCACGCATCTCACACCGTAGGCCTTCCGAATTGCCGTGGCTCTCCATCTCGCTGCCCCAGTCCACACCGAATACAGGTGTATTTGCGGCGAGGCAGTGGCCGACAGGTACAGACGGGATGGCCTTCTCTGCCGAAGGACAGGAGGATGGCACACAAGACACGGCGAGCTTAATGCCATTATTAAAACGGAAGCATTACCACAGCCGGTTGTCCAGCAGAGAGAGAGAGCCCCATTACCTAACGCCCCACAACTCTGATGAGCCTGTCGGTCGCCCAGACGGGATCACGGTGAAACCCTGGAAGAATTGTAGACAGTTGGTGTGGGACTACACATGCGTTTCAACTTTAGCCACCACCTATGTTGACTTCGGTGCTGCATAAGCAAGAGGTGCTGCCAATCAATCACCGGGAATCATCCAAGTCGCGTAAATACTGAGATCTTGATCACCACTATAATTATGTCCCCATTTCTTCAGAGACACTTGGTGCCTAGGGTAAAAGTGCTGCTAGTGTTTTGAAGGAGTTGGGTTACAAGCTCATTTAAACAACTAGAAACTCTAGGGCCGCCTGTTTCCTCTTTCAACTCTTTATTGTGGAGATCCAGAGAGGACATGCTCACTGCATAAATTGGTTTCTGCCCGCCATCTAAGGAGCAGGACGAACTCTACAACCTGTGACAAGTAACCTTGAATCCCTGCACGTAACCAATGTTGTAACCCTTTTTGTGTAATGAAATTTTAAAATAAAGTGAGATATATATATACACACATGCAAAACGAATAGGCGTGGTAGGGGAAGAAAATATCAAAGTGTTCTGTGAGAATCCACAAGGTCTTCTATGAGTACACTATATTTTCTTCTCCAAGGATATGGGTCCCTTCAATTGCACCAGCAGTGGTACCCCTTTTAGGTATATATATATATAAATATATATATATATATATATATATATATATATATATATATATATATATATATATATATATATATATATATAACTGAAAACTCACACCCCAGAAGTGACTCGAACCCATACTGCCAGGAGCAACGCAACTGGTATGTACAGGGACGCCTTAATCCGCTTGACCATCACGACCGGACATAAGGAAGTGATAGCCGAAGCTATTTGAACAACTTCCCCGCCGGCACTCGGATGGTAATCTTGGGCATAGCATTTCATCAAATCACCTCATTCTTTGGGGCACACGTGAGGAACACAAATGCAAACAAGCCTGAATGGTCCCCAGGACTATATACAACTGAAAACTCACACCCCAGAAGTGACTCGAACCCATACTGCCAGGAGCAACGCAACTGGTATGTACAGGGACGCCTTAATCCGCTTGACCATCACGACCGGACATAAGGAAGTGATAGCCGAAGCTATTTGAACCACTTCCTCGCCGGCACTTGGATGGTAATCTTGGGCATAGCATTTTATCAAATCACCTCATTCTTTGGGGCACACGTGAGGAACACAAATGCAAACAAGCCTGAATGGTCCTCAGGACTATATACAACTGAAAACTCACACCCCAAAAGTGACTCGAACCCATACTGCCAGGAGCAACGCAACTGGTATGTACAGGGACGCCTTAATCTGCTTGACCATCACGACCGGACATAAGGAAGTGATAGCCGAAGCTATTTGAAGCACTTCCCCGCCGGCACTCGGATGGTAATCTTGGGCATAGCATTTTATCAAATCACCTCATTCTTTGGGGCACACGTGAGAAACACAAATGCAAACAAGCCTGAATGGTCCCCAGGACTATATACAACTGAAAACTCAAATAGGAAGTGGTTCAAATAGCTTCGGCTATCACTTCCTTATGTCCGGTCGTGATGGTCAAGCGGATTAAGGCGTCCATGTACATACCAGTTGCGTTGCTCCTGGCAGTATGGGTTCGAGTCACTTTTGGGGTGTGAGTTTTCAGTTGTATATAGTCCTGGGGACCATTCAGGCTTGTTTGCATTTGTGTTCCTCACGTGTGCCCCAAAGAATGAGGTGATTTCATGAAATGCTATGCCCAAGATTACCATCCGAGTGCTGGCGGGGAAGTGGTTCAAATAGCTTCGGCTATCACTTCCTTATGTCCGGTCGTGATGGTCAAGCGGATTAAGGCGTCCCTGTACATACCAGTTGCGTTGCTCCTGGCAGTATGGGTTCGAGTCACTTCTGGGGTGTGAGTTTTCAGTTGTATATAGTCCTGGGGACCATTCAGGCTTGTTTGCATTTGTGTTCCTCACGTGTGCCCCAAAGAATGAGGTAATTTTATAAAATGCTATGCCCAAGATTACCATCCGAGTGCCTTCGGGGAAGTGGTTCAAATAGCTTCGGCTATCACTTCCTTATGTCCGGTCGTGATGGTCAAGCAGATTAAGGCGTCCCTGTACATACCAGTTGCGTTGCTCCTGGCAGTATGGGTTCGAGTCACTTCTGGGGTGTGAGTTTTCAGTTGTATATAGTCCTGGGGACCATTCAGGCTTGTTTGCATTTGTGTTCCTCACGTGTGCCCCAAAGAATGAGGTGATTTGATAAAATGCTATGCACAAGATTACCATCCGAGTGCCGGCGAGGAGGTGGTTCAAATAGCTTCGGCTATCACTTCCTTATGTCCGGTCGTGATGGTCAAGCGGATTAAGGCGTCCCTGTACATACCAGTTGCGTTGCTCCTGGCAGTATGGGTTCGAGTCACTTCTGGGGTGTGAGTTTTCAGTTGTATATAGTCCTGGGGACCATTCAGGCTTGTTTGCATTTGTGTTCCTCACGTGTGCCCCAAAGAATGAGGTGATTTGATAAAATGCTATGCCCAAGATTACCATCCGAGTGCCGGTGGGGAAGTGGTTCAAATAGCTTCGGCTATCACTTCCTTATGTCCGGTCGTGATGGTCAGGCGGATTAAGGCGTCCCTGTACATACCAGTTGCGTTGCTCCTGGCAGTATGGGTTCGAGTCACTTCTGGGGTGTGAGTTTTCAGTTGTATATAGTCCTGGGGACCATTCAGGCTTGTTTGCATTTGTGTTCCTCACGTGTGCCCCAAAGAATGAGGTGATTTGATAAAATGCTATGCCCAAGATTACCATCCGAGTGCCGGCGGGGAAGTGGTTCAAATAGCTTCGGCTATCACTTCCTTATGTCCGGTCGTGATGGTCAAGCGGATTAAGGCGTCCCTGTACATACCAGTTGCGTTGCTCCTGGCAGTATGGGTTCGAGTCACTTCTGGGGTGTGAGTTTTCAGTTGTATATAGTCCTGGGGACCATTCAGGCTTGTTTGCATTTGTGTTCCTCACGTGTGCCCCAAAGAATGAGGTGATTTGATAAAATGCTATGCCCAAGATTACCATCCGAGTGCCGGCGGGGAAGTGGTTCAAATAGCTTTGGCTCTCACTTCCTTATGTCCGGTCGTGATGGTCAAGCGGATTAAGGCGTCCCTGTACATACCAGTTGCGTTGCTCCTGGCAGTATGGGTTCGAGTCACTTCTGGGGTGTGAGTTTTCAGTTGTATATAGTCCTGGGGACCATTCAGGCTTGTTTGCATTTGTGTTCCTCACGTGTGCCCCAAAGAATGAGGTGATTTGATAAAATGCTAAGCCCAAGATTACCATCCGAGTGCCGGCGGGGAAGTGGTTCAAATAGCTTCGGCAATCACTTCCTTATGTCCGGTCGTGATGGTCAGGCGGATTAAGGCGTCCCTGTACATACCAGTTGCGTTGCTCCTGGCAGTATGGGTTCGAGTCACTTCTGGGGTGTGAATTTTCAGTTGTATATAATCCTGGGGACCATTCAGGCTTGTTTGCATTTGTGTTCCTCACGTGTGCCCCAAAGAATGAGGTGATTTGATAAAATGCTATGCCCAAGATTACCATCCGAGTGCCGGCGGGGAAGTGGTTCAAATAGCTTCGGCTCTCACTTCCTTAGGTCCGGTCGTGATGGTCAAGCGGATTAAGGCGTCCCTGTACATACCAGTTGCGTTGCTCCTGGCAGTATGGGTTCGAGTCACTTCTGGGGTGTGAATTTTCAGTTGTATATAGTCCTGGGGACCATTCAGGCTTGTTTGCATTTGTGTTCCTCACGTGTGCCCCAAAGAATGAGGTGATTTGATAAAATGCTATGCCCAAGATTACCATCCGAGTGCCAGCGGGGAAGTGGTTCAAATAGCTTCGGCTATCACTTCCTTTTGTCCGGTTGTGATGGTCAACCGGATTAAGGCGTCCCTGTACATACCAGTTGCGTTGCTCCTGGCAGTATGGGTTCGAGTCACTTCTGGGGTGTGAGTTTTCAGTTGTATATAGTCCTGGGGACCATTCAGGCTTGTTTGCATATATATTATATATATATATATATATATATATATATATATATATATATATATATATATATATATATATATATATATATATATATATATATATATATATATATATATATATGTCGTATCTAGTAGCCAAAACGCACTTCTCAGCCTACTATACAAGGCCCGATTTGCTTAATAAGCCAAGTTTTCACGAATTATTTGTTTTTCGACTGCCTAACCTAACCTAACCTAACTTTTTCGGCTACCTAACCTAACCTAACCTATAAAGATAGGTTAGGTTAGGTTGGGTACGGTTGGATAGGTTCGGTCATATATATACGTTAATTTTAACTCCAATAAAAAAAAATTGACCTCATTCATAATGAAATGGGTAGCTTTATCATTTCATAAGAAAAAAAATTAGAGAAAATTTATTAATTCAGGAAAACTTGGCTTATTAGGCAAATCGGCCCTTGCATAGTAGGCCGATTACGACTCACTTCTGAGTCAGAACTCACTTCTCAGCCTACTATGCAAGGCCCGATTTGCCTAATAAGCCAAGTTTTCATGAATTAAGGTTTTTTCGTCTACCTAACCTACCTAACCTAACCTAACCTAGCTTTTTTTGGCTACCTAACCTAACCTTACATATATATATAGGTTAGGTTAGGTTAGGTAGGGTTGGTTAGGTTCGGTCATATATCTACGTTAATTTTAACTCCAATAAAAAAAAATTGACCTCATACATAGTGAAAAGGGTTGCTTTATCATTTCATAAGAAAAAAATTATAGTAAATATATTAATTCAGGAAAACTTGGCTTATTAGGCAAATCGGGCCTTGAATAGTAGGCTGAGAAGTGAGTTCTGGCTACTAGGTACGACATATATATATATATATATATATATATATATATATATATATATATATATATATATATATATATATATATATATATATATATATATATATATATATATATATATATGTATATGTATATATATATATATATATATATATTTTCTGGTTTAGGGCTTCTATCCCTCTAACTATTTTCTTAGCATCAGGGCTTAATTGGAATAGGAGTTCTCCAAAACTCATTTTCGTACTTTTAAGGTGAAAAAAAGAAGTGATTTACTATAGAGTGTATTACACTTATTTGTATAATTTGCACGACGTTTCGAACCTCCATGGTTCATTCTCAAGTGAACAATCTTACAATACTAGTTGATTTTATACCCGCATTAGGTCAGGTGATAATACAATGAAGGTGGAAAACATGGGGGGATACATAAGGGATAAACATAGGGGCTGCAGAAGGCTTATTGGCCCATACGAGGCATCTCCTATCTAAACACAAAGATTAATCCAGTGTAATTGGCCTGTTATGTTGGACATTGTCTTCTGTGTTGGCATCGATATGTTCTTGTCTTGTCCTTACTCTCATGGTGGGTAGAGTAAATAGTTCCGTGATTTGGGTGTTCATGGTAGGTCGCTCTATTCTTATGTGAATTGCCTCAAGAATTTGTAATCTTCTTGAATCTTGGGTTTTGTCTATTATGCAAGTATTCTTGTTCAACATTTCTCTTGTTAGAGTAATGTCATGGGCTTGTCTCATGTGATTCCTAGGGGCACCAGATTGAAGATGGCATGTCAAACGCCTCGTCAGCTTGGTCGACGTCATACCTATGTACTTACATTGAAGGTTACATCCTTCGTGGGGGCAAGTGTACATGTATACAACGCTTGACTGCTGTAGAGGGTTCTCCGTCGGCTTCGGGCTGTTTTTGATAAGGAGTTCGGAAGTCTTCTTGGTTTTGTAGAATATTATCAGGTTTATGTTTTGGTTAGGAGTAGTGCTTTTTACTCCTTTACGGATTATTTCTTTCATTATTCTTTCCTCTTTTATATGTTCACTGTGCATGGTTGATTTGTAATATAATTTTATTGGGGGTGTTGTGGTTTCTGTTCTAGGTTCTGAATTATACCAACGGTCCAAGTGTCTTCTTATAGCAGCGTTTATTTCCGCGTTGCTATATCCGTTGTTCACCAATACCTGAGTTACTCTTTCAAACTCTCTACTCACGTTGCTCCATTCAGAGCAGTGGGTAAGCGCTCGACGAATATAAGCATTGAGAACACTGGCTTTGTATCTTTGGGGGCACTCACTTCTACCGTTCAGGCATAATCCTATGTTGGTGGGCTTGGTATATACGTTGGTGCTTAAAGAGGTTCCTGTTTTTGTTATTAGTACATCCAAGAATGGCAGACTGTTATTTTCACTATTTTCATGTGTAAATCGGAGTACTGACTCTCTCTCTAGGTGTCTTTTTAGGTCAATTAGTTCATCTGAGTCTTTTACTATTACGAATATGTCATCTACATAACGGCAGTATACAGTTGGTTTTTGTCTGCTACTGAAGACCCTATCTTCGATGGTTCCCATATAAAAATTAGCAAATAAAACTCCTAAGGGGGAGCCCATTGCTACTCCGTCTATCTGTAAATACATGTCTCCTTGTGGACTGATGAAAGGGGCTTCCTTTGTACATGCTTCGAGAAGACTTTTCAAGTGTGGCTCAGGTATGTCTAATTTGGGGGTGCTCTCGTCTCTGTATACTCTGTCCAGTATCATTCCTATGGTTGTGTCGACTGGGACGTTGGTAAAAAGGGATTCAACGTCCAGGGAAGCGATGATTCCATCGGGCTGGGTAGATTTGATCAATTCTAGGAAATCTGCTGATGATTGTAGACTAAACTTACTTGGAGTGTATGGAGTTAGGAGTTCATTGAGTTTTTTTGCCAGGTGATAAGTTGGGGTTGGTATTTGGCTGATTATAGGGCGTAGTGGGTTACCTGGTTTATGCGTCTTAACATTGCCGTAGGCATATCCTAAGCCATAGTCGCCTTGAAGTTTATTGAAATGCACACTACCTTTCTTTGCGTTGATTGCTGTAATTGTTTTGTTTACTTTCCGCTTAAGGTCTTCTACGGGGTTCCTCGTGATTCGTTGAAATTTGGAGTCGTCACTTAGGATGTCGCTAATTTTGTTCATGTATTCATGGGTAGGAATCAATACATATGCTGCTGTTTTGTCGGCTTTTCTTATTGTTACGTCTTTCAGATTTTTTAGTTGTTTCGCTGCTTCTTTGAGTCGTGGGGTTAAGATTGTAGATGAATATGTTCCTCGTTTTTTCCCTGCTTCTGCAAGTAGTTCAGCTTGAAGTGTGTCCGTGGTGATGACTTTTTTGTTGTCTTCTAGCTTATGGATATCGTCCAGAAGCATTTCGATTTCCAGGCGTTTTTTATGCATCTTTGGTTTAGATAAGAATTGACAATTTAGACCAAGATTTAAGAGGTCTCGTTGGTCCTGGGTAAGATCATAAGAAGTCAGGTTAAAGTAGCCATCTTTAGGACGAGGGATTTTTAGCTGTCCACCGTTTAGGGATGTTAACTTACGGAGTGTTTTTGTTTCTACTAGAGTTTTATGTTGTTGTTTCAGGTTAAATAGTTCACTGTTGATGGTTTGCTTGAGTTGGATAGGGATGTCGTACTGGGTCCATTTGTTTAACAGATGCTCCGCCTGCTCTATAAAGGTTTGGAGGGCTTCCTTCTTCTTGTTTAGTTGATGCCGAATGAGCTCTTGCCTATACCTATAGGTAAACTCTGTATTGCGGACTGCTGGGTCATGTGGGTTTATATTGGTGTATACTGGCAGCAGGTTTTCTTTCAAACATGTTTCATTGAATATGACCGCATATTCTGTATTTATTATTTTCTGGTTTAGGGCTTCTATCCCTCTAACTATTTTCTTAGCATCAGGGCTTAATTGGAATAGGAGTTCTCCAAAACTCATTTTCGTACTTTTAAGGTGAAGAAAAGAAGTGATTTACTATAGAGTGTATTACACTTATTTGAATAATTTGCACGACGTTTCGAACCTCCATGGTTCATTCTCATGGTTCATCACTCCTATTCCAATTAAGCCCTGATGCTAAGAAAATAGTTAGAGGGATAGAAGCCCTAAACCAGAAAATAATAAATACAGAATATGCGGTCATATTCAATGAAACATGTTTGAAAGAAAACCTGCTGCCAGTATACACCAATATATATATATATATATATATATATATATATATATATATATATATATATATATATATATATATATGTCGTATGTAGTAGCCAGAACGCACTTCTCAGCCTACTATGCAAGGCCCGATTTGCCTAATAAGCCAAGTTTTCCTGAATTAATATATTTTCCCTAATTTTTTTCTTATGAAATGATAAAGCTACCCATTTCATTATGTATGAGGTCATTTTTTTTTATTGGAGTTAAAATTAACGTAGATATATGACCGAACCTAACCATCCCTACCTACCCTAACCTAACCTATCTTTATAGGTTAGGTTAGGTTAGGTAGCCGAAAAAGTTAGGTTAGGTTAGGTAGGTTAGGTAGTCGAAAAACAATTAATTCATGAAAACTTGTCTTATTAGGCAAATCGGGCCTTGCATAGTAGGCTTAGAAGTGTGTTCTGGCTACTAGGTACGACATATATATATATATATATATATATATATATATATATATATATATATATATATATATATATATATATATATATATATATATATATATATAATATATATATATATATATATATATATATATATATATATATATATAATATATATATATATATATATATATATATATATATATATATATATATATATATATATATATATATATATATATATATATATATGTCGTACCTAATAGCCAGAACGCACTTCTCAGCCTACTATTCAAGGCCCGATTTGCCTAATAAGCCAAGTTTTCATGAATTAATGTTTTTTCGTCTACCTAACCTACCTAACCTAACCTAACCTAGCTTTTTTTGGCTACCTAACCTAACCTTACCTATAAATATAGGTTAGGTTAGGTTAGGTAGGGTTGGTTAGGTTCGGTCATATATCTACGTTAATTTTAACTCCAATAAAAAAAAATTGACCTCATACATAGAGAAAAGGGTTGCTTTATCATTTCATAAGAAAAAAATTATAGTAAATATATTAATTCAGGAAAACTTGGCTTATTAGGCAAATCGGGCCTTGAATAGTAGGCTGAGAAGTGAGTTCTGGCTACTAGGTACGACATATATATATATATATATATATATATATATATATATATGTCGTACCTAGTAGCCAGAACGTACTTCTCAGCCTACTATGCAAGGCCCGATTTGCCTAATAAGCCAAGTTTTCCTGAATTAATATATTTTCTCTAATTTTTTTCTCATGAAATGATAAAGATACGCATTTAATTATGTATGAAGTCATTTTTTTTTCATTGGAGTTAAAATTAACGTAGATATATGACCAAACCTAACCAACCCTACCTAACCTAACCTAACCTATCTTTATAGCTTAGGTTCGGTTAGGTAGCCGAAAAAGTTAGGGTAGGTTAGGTTAGGTAGTCGAAAAAACATTAATTCATGAAAACTTGGCTTATTAGGCAAATCGGGCCTTGCATAGTAGGCTGAGAAGTGCGTTCTGGCTACTAGGTACGACATATATATTGTGACGGAGTTCCCCCCCTTTATAATTCTCCCACGCCTGCAGTAAGAGTTATGTCTACTTTTCCCAAGCGTTCTCTACGTTGCAGGCTACAATTCGATATATGGGAGAGAGTGAAGTGTTCTCGGAGAGCCGAGAAATTTGTGAAATAGTAATATTTCGGCCTGTGGTTTAGGCCCTTTAGGGAGCCAAGATGGCGCTGGCCTCTCTGATTTCCCGCCAAAACCGTGTGACGTCAGTGGCACCGGATTGGTCACCGACAGCAATGTGGCACCGGGAGCCAATGAAAACCTCCTGTAGCAAAAGTGACGTCACGAAGGAAGGGGGTCCAGCCCGCGCGCCGAGCTGGCGCCAGCAGTCAGACACGACACGTCATAGAGGTCGGACGTGCGACGAGTGGTCCTGTCAGTTGGACAGTTGTTTCCCACTACCGTGGATTTACGCGTCACCTGAAGTCCGCCAGTACTCTGAGAAGTCTTCCCTAGTTCATGTGTTGAACCAGAAGAGGGAATTGACGGTTATTTGAGCAACAAGTGCTCCAGTCAGGTACTGTGCCAGTAGCAGTGAAGCAGTGCAGTGACGTATGTGGCGTCTGTGGCAATTCACCAGTTCGTGACAGCGTAGTGGCTGACAGAGCCACTGGGTAGCTGAGGAAGAGAAGACTATTTGGGGAAACTGGACGACTGTTGCTGAGACGTAGGCGACAGCCGTTGCTGGGAGAAGACGATGGCCAGGAGACCGACTCCAACCTTCAAGAAGTCAAGAAGGAGGACGGACCTGCAGTGAGGAGGCACGGAGACGACGCGCTAAACGGTGGGACGACGAGAGGCTCTGGTAGGACACGACGACGTGTAGTGTGGGGGCGTTCCCGACACGAGGACCAGGAGCTACATCTCGACTCTCATCGGAGGATAGGGTGAAGTAGGTGTTTCTAGTTCCCTCCCCATTCCCCTTTAGTTAGCTATATTATTCGGCTATATTACCTAGCCTGAGGATTTTATATGTCGTGAGCAAGTCTCACCCATGTCACGATAAAGCACCAGTGTGCTAGACAGTACTATCAAGAGTACTTGTAATATTCACGTTGATTATTGGTGTGTACAGGCACCAGGAACCAGTGATAAATTTACTGTGTTGTGTATATCTTTCTATAGATTTTGATATGAACATATAGTGGTAAATTATATATAAGATTATGCCAGTATTTGGAGGTTAGGCTATGTGCCCAGAAACTATTTATTTTCCATGTATTGATGATTGATTTATATACCATATATATGTCTATGTTCATTCAGTGAATAATCATTTGTGAGTACAGTGAATTATTGCGTTATCGCCAACAAGAGAAAGTACTGAAAACTCCAGTGTTAATAGTTCATAATATATTGTTGAGTGAAGAACAATGTGAAGCCATTACAGTGAGTCATTATAGCATTGATTGTAGAAAAGACTGTTTGAGCCTGAGTACAGTGTAACTGAGTAATCCGGTTTATTTAGCCAATATCGAGTGTGCGAGTTTCTAGTAATATTGGAGAATTTAACGAAACAGCGCGCGTGAATCTAGAAAACAAGCAAAGTTCGCGCGGAGAGGCCATTGCGATCAGCTGTTCTTGACACTTGATGAGGAGGGGAGTGTTGCCACCATAGTGATCGCATACTATCCGTGGGAACTTCCGGCCCCGTCGGGATCAGTTGACTTATTTGTTGTTGTTTGGTCTTTGTGACATCTTTCATACATTTTAAGTAAAATACAAAACTATCTTTGTGTTTTTATCATCCCCTCCATTGATCTTGTGGCTATACTATACCAGTAAACATAGAGTGATAACAATAAGTACCTGCCTGATTCCTGATCTTTTGAGTGTGACCTTGCCAAGGCTTCCACTGAATACACCAGTCCACTGATGGTGTTACTGGCCACCTTAAACACCAGTTGGCGACCTTGTGTTTAACCGTAGAGCCCTATTGTTGGGGAGGGCACACGACAGTCAAGTGAACGAGCCGTGTTCTCACTCTTTCTTAATAAGAGGCCGTTAAGATTGACTGGGAGACTCTCCTGGCGTGCAGTGGCGCCGTGAAGATCGAGTGAAGACCCGCAGGGCTACGGTGAGTGACCTTGAGCATAACACTTGCTCACCCCAAACTAGAGAGAAGAGAGGTGAAACCCCAACAATATATATATATATATATATATATATATATATATATATATATATATATATATATATATATATATATATATATATATATATATATATTAGTATACACCAATATATATATATATATATATATATATATTAGTATACACCAATATATATATATATATATATATATATATATATATATATATATATATATATATATATATATATATATATATATATATATATATATATATATACATATATATATATATATATATATATATATATATATATATATATATATATATATATATAAGTAACGACAGATTTTCTGAAGGCAGCAACAACCCCCAGTGATCGTGCACGCCTCACAGCTGTGGAGGCTCCCCATGCAGGGGACTTCCTTTTGGCAGTCCCTATGTCTGCAACAGGCACACGTCTTGATCCGCAGGAACTCCGTATTGCAGTCGCTCTCCGCCTTGCTGCCCCTATCCACACTGTTCATAGGTGTATTTGTGGCGAGGCAGATGCTGACGAATATGGATTGTATGGCCTTCACTGTGGAAAATCTGACGGTTGGCACTCTAGACACGACGATGTCAAATACATCATTAGGAGAAGCCTTACCTCTGCCCAGTGTCTAGTGGAGAGAAAGAGCCCCACAATCTATTGAACAGTGAATCTGTTCGCTTTGCCGGCCGACCAGACAGAATCACACTGCGCCTTTGGAATGGTGGCAGACAGTTGGCGTGGGACTATCCTTGCGAATCCAACAACATACATGAACCTCTCTGCCGGCCAAGCAGGAGCTGCGGTGACACACAGAGAAAGATACACGTAAACCAAGTACAGGGAATTAGATCATCGGTACAACTTCGTTCTAATAGGATCTGAAACCCTAGGCCCATGGGGAGAAAGTGCACAAAGGTTTCTTAAGGATCTTGGTTCCAGGCTCAATGACACTACATGGGACCCTATTGCGGCAAGTTTTGTCTTCCAGCGCCTCAGTGTCGCGATCCAGAGGGGAAATGCCCGCTACGTCCTCGGTTCCTGCCCGACGTCGGAGGAATTCGAAGAAATCTACAGCCTCTAGGAAACAAACTTCCACTAAAGTCCTTTTAAAGTTCGTTTTTTTTGTAAAAATCATATATGTAACTGTATAACCTTGTATAATGAAGTGTACAACATAAACAAAAAGGGGTGGTAGGAGAAGTGAACACTCATACTTAAATGGAACAATGGAAATAACTGCAAAGGGCCAATTGGCCCATATTTCTTGATGCTTCTATATTAGCATCGACCCTATATCTCCCCTAGGTGTCCTGTTTGCGAACTTCTACGTGGGTACCATCGAACAAAAGGTCGTAGTTCGACATGAACTTGAAACCGGCCATATACTGCAGGTATGTTGACGACATTTTTACACAGGTACCTGATGTCAGACATCTGCAGGAGCTGAAGGAGGCATTTGAGCGAAATTCTGTGTTGCGTTTCACTTACGAGCTGGAGAAGGATGGGAAGCTGCCCTTTCTAGATGTAATAGTTATGGAAAGGAGCGGAGGTTTCAACACTGCAGTCTACACTAACGAAACAAACATAGGAATGTGCCTCAATGCCAACAGTGACTGCCCAGACAGGTACAAGAGGAGTGTCGTTAACGCTTATGTCGACCGTGCTCTCAGCCACAGCTCAGGATGGAAGCAAGTCGATGAAGAACTCTGTAGGGTAATGCAGGTCCTAGTCAACAACGGCTTCTCCAATGGTTTCGTTGAAGACATCATAAGAAGGAAGGTGAAACGCCATGCAACCTCTGAAGAGACAACTAACACAACACCTGCACCCCCTATTAGACTATTTTACAGAAACTTCTTTTCCACAGCTCATAAAACGGAGGAAAGGGTCCTGAAAGATATTGTTAATAGAAACGTTATCCCTACAGACAAAAATCAGAAGATACAATTGACGATCTACTATAAAACCAAGAAAACGGCCAACCTACTCATGAAAAACTCTCCAGACACAAAGCAGTACGCTTTAAAAGAGATCAATGTCATTTATGCCTTCAAATGCTCACTTGGGGACTGTGAACCTCAAAGAATTCAGTATATAGGCAAGACAACAACATCTCTTTCCAGGCGATTAATGATGCATAAGCAACAGGGCTCCATTAAGGAACATATAATCTCTTCCCACAACCAGACCATCACCAGAGAAGTCTTAACAAAAAACACGGAAATCATCGATAGATACAGCGATAGCAGGCGGCTAGATATCTGCGAGGCACTACACATTAAGAAGTCGACACCAGCAATCAACAGCCAATTAATGCACAACTATATTCTACCCACTTCAAGACTCCGCACCAATATAGAAGCATCAAGAAATATGGGCCAATAGGCCCTCTGCAGTTACTTCCATTCTTCCCTTTAAACTTACAAAATATTATACCCATTGTTTCGTGTTCTGTCTTGTGTTGAAAGTTTGTTTTCACCTCATCCAAAACTGTTGTAACATATCACCTCACCCAAATGCAGGTATAAAAAATCGAAACAGTTTAAACTCTGTTCAGTTACAGTTGTGTGTGTGTAAACTAAACTCTTTGAAAATGTAATAACTTTTACGAAACGCGCTCAAGTGTCGCGTCAGACTAGAAATAAAAATGAATTTTGGAGAATTGATTTTTCAGTTACCATCAACAGTGAAAAAAAATATAAGAAACATTGAGAAAATTCGTGTTAGAATTATTAATCTTACTTATTTGGTCATATTTAATAATATATATATATATATATATATATATATATATATATATATATATATATATATATATATATATGTATATATATATATATATATATATATATATATATATATATATATATATATATATATATATATATATATATATATATATATATATATATAACTGAAAACTCACACCCCAGAAGTGACTCGAACCCATACTCCCAGAAGCAACGCAACTGGTATGTACAAGACGCCTTAATCCACTTGACCATCACGACCGGACATAATGAGGTGATAGCCGAGGCTATTTGAACCACCCCACCGCCGGCACTCGGATAGTAATCTTGGGCATAGCATTTTACCAAATCACCTCATTCTTTGGGGCACACGTGAGGAACACAAATGCGAACAAGCCTGAATGGTCCCCAGGACAATATGCAACTGAAAACTCACACCCCAGAAGTGACTCGAACCCATACTCCCAGAAGCAACGCAACTGGTATGTACAAGACGCCTTAATCCACTTGACCATCACGACCGGACATAATGAGGTGATAGCCGAGGCTATTTGAACCACCCCACCGCCGGCACTCGGATAGTAATCTTGGGCATAGCATTTTACCAAATCACAAGCGTTGCTTCTGGGAGTATGGGTTCGAGTCACTTCTGGGGTGTGAGTTTTCAGTTGCATATGTCCTGGGGACCATTCAGGCTTGTTCGCATTTGTGTTCCTCACATGTGCCCCAAAGAATGAGGTGATTTGGTAAAATGCTATGCCCAAGATAACTATCCGAGTGCCGGCGGTGGGGTGGTTCATATAGCCTCGGCTATCACCTCATTATGTCCGGTCGTGATGGTCAAGTGGATTAAGGCGTCTTGTACATACCAGTTGCGTTGCTTCTGGGAGTATGGGTTCGAGTCACTTCTGGGGTGTGAGTTTTCAGTTGCATATGTCCTGGGGACCATTCAGGCTTGTTCGCATTTGTGTTCCTCACGTGTGCCCCAAAGAATGAGGTGATTTGGTAAAATGCTATGCCCAAGATAACTATCCGAGTGCCGGCGGTGGGGTGGTTCATATAGCCTCGGCTATCACCTCATTATGTCCGGTCGTGATGGTCAAGTGGATTAAGGCGTCTTGTACATACCAGTTGCGTTGCTTCTGGGAGTATGGGTTCGAGTCACTTCTGGGGTGTGAGTTTTCAGTTGCATATGTCCTGGGGACCATTCAGGCTTGTTCGCATTTGTGTTCCTCACGTGTGCCCCAAAGAATGAGGTGATTTGGTAAAATGCTATGCCCAAGATAACTATCTGAGTGCCGGCGGTGGGGTGGTTCATATAGCGTCGGCTATCACCTCATTATGTCCGGTCGTGATGGTCAAGTGGATTAAGGCGTCTTGTACATACCAGTTGCGTTGCTTCTGGGAGTATGGGTTCGAGTCACTTCTGGGGTGTGAGTTTTCAGTTGCATATGTCCTGGGGACCATTCAGGCTTGTTCGCATTTGTGTTCCTCACGTGTGCCCCAAAGAATGAGGTGATTTGGTAAAATGCTATGCCCAAGATAACTATCCGAGTGCCGGCGGTGGGGTGGTTCATATAGCCTCGGCTATCACCTCATTATGTCCGGTCGTGATGGTCAAGTGGATTAAGGCGTCTTGTACATACCAGTTGCGGTGCTTCTGGGAGTATGGGTTCGAGTCACTTCTGGGGTGTGAGTTTTCAGTTGCATATGTCCTGGGGACCATTCAGGCTTGTTCGCATTTGTGTTCCTCACGTGTGCCCCAAAGAATGAGGTGATTTGGTAAAATGCTATGCCCAAGATAACTATCCGAGTGCCGGCGGTGGGGTGGTTCATATAGCCTCGGCTATCACCTCATTATGTCCGGTCGTGATGGTCAAGTGGATTAAGGCGTCTTGTACATACCAGTTGCGTTGCTTCTGGGAGTATGGGTTCGAGTCACTTCTGGGGTGTGAGTTTTCAGTTGCATATGTCCTGGGGACCATTCAGGCTTGTTCGCATTTGTGTTCCTCACGTGTGCCCCAAAGAATGAGGTGATTTGGTAAAATGCTATGCCCAAGATAACTATCCGAGTGCCGGCGGTGGGGTGGTTCATATAGCCTCGGCTATCACCTCATTATGTCCGGTCGTGATGGTCAAGTGGATTAAGGCGTCTTGTACATACCAGTTGCGTTGCTTCTGGGAGTATGGGTTCGAGTCACTTCTGGGGTGTGAGTTTTCAGTTGCATATGTCCTGGGGACCATTCCGGCTTGTTCGCATTTGTGTTCCTCACGTGTGCCCCAAAGAATGAGGTGATTTGGTAAAATGCTATGCCCAAGATAACTATCCGAGTGCCGGCGGTGGGGTGGTTCATATAGCCTCGGCTATCACCTCATTATGTCCGGTCGTGATGGTCAAGTGGATTAAGGCGTCTTGTACATACCAGTTGCGTTGCTTCTGGGAGTATGGGTTCGAGTCACTTCTGGGGTGTGAGTTTTCAGTTGCATATGTCCTGGGGACCATTCAGGCTTGTTCGCATTTGTGTTCCTCACGTGTGCCCCAAAGAATGAGGTGATTTGGTAAAATGCTATGCCCAAGATAACTATCCGAGTGCCGGCGGTGGGGTGGTTCATATAGCCTCGGCTATCACCTCATTATGTCCGGTCGTGATGGTCAAGTGGATTAAGGCGTCTTGTACATACCAGTTGCGTTGCTTCTGGGAGTATGGGTTCGAGTCACTTCTGGGGTGTGAGTTTTCAGTTGCATATGTCCTGGGGACCATTCAGGCTTGTTCGCATTTGTGTTCCTCACGTGTGCCACAAAGAATGAGGTGATTTGGTAAAATGCTATGCCCAAGATAACTATCCGAGTGCCGGCGGTGGGGTGGTTCATATAGCCTCGGCTATCAACTCATTATGTCCGGTCGTGATGGTCAAGTGGATTAAGGCGTCTTGTACATACCAGTTGCGTTGCTTCTGGGAGTATGGGTTCGAGTCACTTCTGGGGTGTGAGTTTTCAGTTGCATATGTCCTGGGGACCATTCAGGCTTGTTCGCATTTGTGTTCCTCACGTGTGCCCCAAAGAATGAGGTGATTTGGTAAAATGCTATGCCCAAGATAACTATCCGAGTGCCGGCGGTGGGGTGGTTCATATAGCCTCGGCTATCACCTCATTATGTCCGGTCGTGATGGTCAAGTGGATTAAGGCGTCTTGTACATACCAGTTGCGTTGCTTCTGGGAGTATGGGTTCGAGTCACTTCTGGGGTGTGAGTTTTCAGTTGCATATGTCCTGGGGACCATTCAGGCTTGTTCGCATTTGTGTTCCTCACGTGTGCCCCAAAGAATGAGGTGATTTGGTAAAATGCTATGCCCAAGATAACTATCCGAGTGCCGGCGGTGGGGTGGTTCATATAGCCTCGGCTATCACCTCATTATGTCCGGTCGTGATGGTCAAGTGGATTAAGGCGTCTTGTACATACCAGTTGCGTTGCTTCTGGGAGTATGGGTTCGAGTCACTTCTGGGGTGTGAGTTTTCAGTTGCATATGTCCTGGGGACCATTCAGGCTTGTTCGCATATATATATATATATATATATATATATATATATATATATATATATATATATATATATATATATATATATATATATATATATATATATATATATATATATATATATTATATATACCTGTGAAAGGTTGCCTGTCTGCGACCTAAGTCGTTTGATTAATTTCAAGATGATGGTTCTCATAATTACGATAAACGAGATGAAGACAGTAAATATATTAGTTAAGAGACTCACTTCTGTCAGGGTTCATCCAGATGCCTTCGGTGACCACATCAGAGCCAAGGATCCAGAAAGCACCACTGGGATTAAAGCTGGCAACTGCGTCCCTCTCGAAGTTGTTCTGTGGAGTACAGTGCCTGATGAAATGTTCACAGGAGAGTCTGATACATCTTCAGAAATGTTCAGTTGTGTGTTCCTATTCATTACCTACTGTGTTATGGTATTGAGAGTCTCTGTTCAGCCCCTGATGGAATGTTCTATAGAGAGTCTCAATACATCTGCTGTCAATACGAAGACATCTGCTGTCAATACGAAGACATCTGCTGTAATGTTCTGTTTGGAGTTCTAGTACATTACCTGCTGCAATGTTCTAGGAACTCGCAGTACAGTACCTTCATATATGTTATATGTAGAATGACAGTATATCTTCTGCAATATTATGCATAGACTCATTACAGTACCCAATATAATGGGAGGAACTTTTAAGGTGGTATCGAAGCAGCGTCCCAGGTAACCCCAGAATCACACATTACCAACTTGACCATGATGTGCGTGCTTAAAGTAACAACCTAAAGTCCACCCACATTTAGAAACAGATTGGAGGCACTGAACTTATTCCAAACCAATATGTACATGTTACCCGCACGTGCACTCTTGTATTGAAGTTCTCCACAAACTTTTAGCATCAAATACGCGAGTGAATCATAATAGCATTATATATGTATAACAAATCTGTGGAAGATGAACAATGAATTGAAACCCCCCGTTCAAGGTCACGACAGATGCACACGTTGCCCACTGGACTGCCATGTGCTTCAGGATAACACACACTGAAGTCCATCTAAACTTAATTTAAATTAAGATTGTGAATACAAGAGACTAATGCAAATGTTGGAGATGCAGGCAGGAGTGAATGGGAAGGTGCTCCATTAGATAAGGGAGTACCTAATTAACAGAAGACAACGAGTCATTCTGAGGGGTGAGACCTCAGATTGGCGAGGCGGCACCAGTGGAGTCCCGCAGAGTTCAGTCCTTGGACCTATACTGTTACTGATATATGTAAATCATCTCTCAGAGGGTATAGAATCGTTCCTCTTATTGCTTGCTGATGATGCCAAAATTATGAGGAGGATCAGGACGGAGGAAGATAGTATGAGGCTACAAGATGACCTAGACAAACTGAAAGAATGGTCCAACAAATGGCTACTAAAGTTTTACCCGAGAATATGTAAGGTTAATGAAGCTAGGCAGTGGAAACAGTAGGCTAGACACAGGATACCGAATGGGAGATGAAGTCCTTCATGAAACGGACAGAAAGATCTAGCAGTTGATATCACACCAAATCTGTCTCTCAAAGCCCACATATGAAGAATAACATCTGCGGCCTGTGCAAGGCTGGCTAACATCAGAACTTCCTTCAGGAACCTGTGCAAAGATTCATTCAGAACCTTGTATACTACATATGTGAGACCACTCCTGGAATATGCGGCTCCAGCATGGAGCCCGTATCATGTCAAGCACAAGACGAAGCAGGAAAAGTTTAGAGGTGTGCCACTAGGCTAGTCCCTGAACTAAGAGACATGAGTTACGAGAAAAGGCTGTGTGAAATGCACCTCACAACACTGGAAGACAGAAGAGTAAGGGGATACATGTTCACTACCTACAAAAATCTCAGAGGAATTGACAAAGTAGATAAAGATAATCTGAATAACACGGGTGGTACGCAAACAAGGAGACACAGGTGGAAACTGAATGCCCACATGAGCCACAGGGACGTTAGAAAGAACTTTTTCAGTGTCAGAGTAGTTAACGGATGGAATGCATTAGGCACTGATGTGGTGGAAGCTGACTCCATACACAGTTTTAAATGAAGATATGATAGAGCCCAGTAAGCTCAAGAATCTGAACACCAGTTGATTGACAGTTGAGAGACAGGGCCAAAGAGCCAGAGCTCAACTCCCGCATGCACAACTAGGTTAGTACAACTAGGTGAATACTTTGTGGGGTGAGTGTCGGTCGTGTGAGGAAGTGATGTAACGGTCGACCGACGAGGGAGGAGACTATCAGCAGCAGGATGCCGACCCAGACATCTTCGACCATTGAGGAGTTACACTTCGCATCTACGGTCATTGGGGTCTACACAGGCATGCCAAACTGAGGATTCCCTGAGGGCCATATGGGTCACATTTGTGTTGTCATGAGGGCCACACAAGACAACTAATTGAAGCCATTTAATAATAATTATTGCAGAATATTTTTATTACTTAAACTTAGCAACATACAATGTGCATACAAATGTTTTAGCGGCTAGCCAAATTCGTGAAAGCAAAATATTGAAGTAGTCTAACTTCTGATATAGTTCACTGTTTTTGTGACCAAACTAAGCACATGATCCCATTTTAAAATCATTTAATAAAAATTTGGCTGATGACTAATGCAGTGAAAATGTGGAAATAATGAATCTGTATGTGAGTTTCCTATTGTTGTTCGTAACTTTGCAGCAACATCATTATGTTTGCCAACTATATTCGCCGTACCGTCAGTAGAGAAGCATGCGAGTTTACTCAAATCCAAACTCTAGTCATGCAGAACCTGCTCGACTTTCTCAAGGATGTCCTGGTTGTTGTCATGCATGGGGATCAGTTCAAGTTCACGCAGTTTTTCACAAATATTAAATCCACTGTCACAGGCCTTGATGAAGACCGCAAGCTGTGCTATTCCAGTGATGTTAACGGTCAGATCAATAGCAATAGAGAAAAAAAAATAAAATCTTAATGATGCAGCCTCCAACTGTTGTTTTAAATTACTTTACATTACATCAATCCGATCAGCAACAGTTTTCTGATTAATTAAATAGCTTTGACTACACAGTATCCTTTGTGCGGGGGCCGCAGGTCTGCTTCTAAAGAGCCGCATGTTTGACATGCCTGTCTACAATCTTCAGTGTCGGTATATAAGGTAGTTAAAATTGTCCTTTTATTTCTCCCGTGTGGTAGGAAAGGCATTATATAAATTATAATGTGAAAGAAAATAAATTATTATTTAAATTTAATACACCGATAGGGATATTTAATAGGAAGCCGGTCGGCCGAACGGACAGCACAATAGATTTGTGATCCTGGGTTCGATCCCAGGTGCCGGCGAGAAACAATGGGCAGAGTTTCTTTCACCCTATGCCCCTGTTACCTAGCAGTAAAATAAGTACCTGGGTGTTAGTCAGTTGTCACTGGCTGCTTCCTGGGGGTGAAGGCCTGGTCGAAGACCGGGCCGCGGGGACACTAAAAGCCTCGAAATCATCTCAAGATAACCTCAAGATAATCACATTAAATTAGAATGTGTGTGGTCTGACGCCTAGAAGCGTTTTGCAAGACTTCTCAAATTTTCAAAGACTAATTTTTATGAACTCCGTTTCATGCTTATATTTATTTTTGGATGTGGTGATAGGATACAAATGTTTTTAGGTGAGGTGACAGGAAACAAACAAATGGGAAAAGACAGAACACGAAACAATGGGTATATAACCATGGGTATACATTTTATCTGCTTGCTTCTGAGCTGGTTTGAGGTCTTGAAGTGTACAGAATGTAATTATGTGTTAAAACCAGCCATCAACAGCCAATTGACTTTTTGATGTGTAGGGGCTCGCTGATGTCGAGTCTCCTGTTACTGTTGTATCTATCAGAAATTTCTGTGTTTCTTGTTAAGATTTCTCTGGTGATGGTCTGGTTGTGTGAGGAGATTAAATGCTCCTTAATGGAGCCCTATTGTTTATGCATTGTTAATCGCCTGAAAAGAGACGTTGTTGTCTTGATTATGTACTGAGATCTTTGGAGGCTGACAGTCCCCAAGTGGGCATGTGAAGGCATAGACGACAATGGTTTCTTCAAAGCGTTCTGTTTGGTGTTTGGAGAGTTCTTCATGAGTAGGTTAGCCGGTTTCTTGTTTTTAAAGTTAATTGATAATTGTATTTTCTCTTTTGTGTCTGTGGGGATAACGTTCCTATTAAAAATATCTTTCAGGACACTTTCCTCCGTTTTGTGAGCCATTGAAAAGAGATTCCTGTAAAACAGTCTAATAGGAGGTACAAGTGTTGTGTTGGTTGACTCTTCAGAGGTTTCATTGCGTTTCACCTGTCTTTTGATGACGTCTTCAACATAACCGTTAGAGAAGCCATTATTGACTAGGACCTGCCCTACTCTGCAGAGTTCTTCGTTGACCAGGTCGACGAAGATCTACATATACATACATATATATATACATACATATATATATATATATATATATATATATATATATATATATATATATATATATATATATATATATATATATATATACATATATGTATATATATACATATATGTATATACATATATATATATATATATATATATATATATATATACATATATGTATATATACATATATGTATATATATACATATATGTATATATATATATATATATATATATATATATATATATATATATATATATATATATATATATATATATATGTCGTACCTAGTAGCCAGAACGCACTTCTCAGCCTACTATGCGAGGCCCGATTTGCCTAATAAGCCTAATTTTCATGAATTAATATGTTTTCTCTATTTTTTTCTTATGAAATGATAAAGCTACCCATTTTATTACGTATGAGGACAATTTTTTTTTATTGGAGTTAAAATTAACGTAGATATATGACCGAACCTAACCATCCCTACCTAACCTAACCTAACCTATCTTAATAGGTTAGGTTAGGTTAGGTGGCCGAAAAAGTTAGGTTAGGTTAGGTTAGGTAGGTTAGGTAGTCGAAAAACAATTAATTCATGAAAAGTTGGCTTATTAGGCAAATTGGGCCTTGCATAGTAGGCTGAAAAGTGCGTTCTGGCTACTAGGTACGACATATATATATATATATATATATATATATATATATATATATATATATATATATATATATATATATATATATATATATATATATATATATATATATATAATGTTGTACCTAGTATGCAACTGAAAACTCACACCCCAGAAGTGACTAGAACCCATACTGCCAGGAGCACTCTGCTGGCGTACAGGATCCCTTAACCAATCGACCAACACGACCGGACAAAAAAGGATGGTAGCCGAGGCTATTTCCATCCCCCCCGCCGGCACTCGGTAGGTAATCTTGGGCATGGTATTTTATCAAATCACCTCATTCTGTGGTGATTTGTCGAGCTGTTAAGAGATCCTGAAAGATATTGTTGATAGGAACGTTATCCCTACAGACAAAAATCAGAAAATACAATTGACAGTTTATTATAAAAGCAAAAAAAAAAAAACGGCCAATCTACTCATGAAAAACTCTCCAGATACCAAGCAGAACGCCTTAAAGGAGACCAACGTCGTCTATGCCTTTAGATGCTCACTTGGGGACTATAAGCCCCAGAGAACTCAGTATATAGGCAAGAAAACAATGCTCTTTTCAGGCGATTAACAATGCATAAGCAACAGAGGCTCCATGAAGGAACATATAATCTCTTCTCACACCCAGACCATCACCGGAGAAATCTTAACAAACAACACAGAAATCATCGACAGATACAGTGATAGCAGGTGGCTTGATATCAGTGAGGCACTACACATCAAAATTCAACACCAGTAATCAACAGCCAATTAATGCACAACTATATTTTACCCAATATATGACCTCGAACTAATATGGAAGCAAGAAGAGGAATTATGGGCCAATAGGTCTTCTGCAGTTCTCATATCCAATTTATACCCATTGTTCCGTGTTTTCTCTAGTGTTTGTCATAAGTTTGTTCACCTCATACAAAACTTTGTACAATATCACATCACCCAAAATGAGAATAAGTTCGATGAATCTGTGTGTAAATTAAGTCCTTGAAAATGTAATAAGCATTACGAAACGCATTCAGGCGTCAGACAATTAAAAAAGGAATTTTGGAGAATTAATATTTTTATTACCACCAACAATGAAGAAAAACATAAGAAATATTGAGAAAATTCGTAACAGAATTATTATCTTACTTCGTGGTCATATTCAACAACATATGTTTACAAAAAAGACTTTTACCAAAATATATTAATTATATATATATATATATATATATATATATATATATATTATTAAATATGACCGAAAAAGTAAGATTAATAATTCTAACACGAATTTTCTCAATCTTTCGTACATTACGCTTCACTGTTGGAGGTAAATCAAAAATCATTTCTCCAAAATTCATTTTTATTTCTAGTCTGACGCGACACGAGCGCGTTTCGTAAAACTTATTACATTTTCAAAGACTTTAGTTCACAAATACACAACTGAATAGAACTTACGCATCTCCGATATTATATCTACATTTGAGTGAGGTGGAAGGGGTGATGTGGCATTAACACAAGACAGAACAAGATGTGGTATTAATAGGGTATTAATTTCATCAACACAAGACAGAACAAGAGTATTAATAGGGTATTAATTTCATCAACACAAGACAGAACACGAAACAATGGATATTGAATAGAAGTGTTTGTAGAAAGCCTATTGGTCCATATTTCTTGATGCTTCTATATTGGAGCGGAGTCTTGAGGTGGGTAAAATATAGTTGTGCAATAATTGGCTGTTGATTGCTGGTGTTGAGTTCTTGATGTGTAGTGCCTCGCAAACGTCAAGCCGCCTGCTATCGCTGTATCTATCGATGATTTCTGTGTTGTTTACTAGGATTTCTATGGCGATGGTTTGGTTGTGGGAAGAGATTATATGTTCCTTAATGGAGCCCTGTTGCTTATGCATCGTTAAACGCCTAGAAAGAGATGTTGTTGTCTTGCCTATATACTGGGTTTTTTGGAGCTTACAGTCCCCAAGTGGGCATTTGAAGGCATAGACGACGTTAGTCTCTTTTAAAGCGTTCTGTTTTGTGTCTGGAGAGTTTCTCATGAGTAGGCTGGCCGTTTTTCTGGTTTTATAGTAAATCGTCAGTTGTATCCTCTGATTTTTGTCTGTAGAAAAACAGACTATAAAACCAGAAAAACGGCCAGCCTACTCATGAGAAACTCTCCAGACACAAAACAGAACGCTTTAAAAGAGACTAACGTCGTCTATGCCTTCAAATGCCCACTTGGGGACTGTAAGCTCCAAAAAACCCAGTATATAGGCAAGACAACAACATCTCTTTCTAGGCGTTTAACGATGCATAAGCAACAGGGCTCCATTAAGGAACATATAATCTCTTCCCACAACCAAACCATCGCCAGAGAAATCCTAGTAAACAACACAGAAATCATCGATAGATACAGCGAAAGCAGGCGGCTTGACGTTTGCGAGGCACTACACATCAAGAAGTCAACACCAGCAATCAACAGCCAATTATTGCACAACTATATTCTACCCACCTCAAGACTCCGCTCCAATATAGAAGCATCAAGAAATATGGACCAATAGGCTTTCTACAAACACTTCTATTCAATATCCATTGTTTCGTGTTCTGTCTTGTGTTGATGAAATTAATACCCTATTAATACTCTTGTTCTGTCTTGTGTTGATGAAATTAATACCCCATTAATACCACATCTTGTTCTGTCTTGTGTTAATGCCACATCACCCCTTCCACCTCACTCAAATGTAGATATAATATCGGAGATGCGCAAGTTCTATTCAGTTGTGTATTTGTGAACTAAAGTCTTTGAAAATGTAATAAGTTTTACGAAACGCGCTCGTGTCGCGTCAGACTAGAAATAAAAATGAATTTTGGAGAAATGATTTTTTATTTACCTCCAACAGTGAAGCGTAATGTACGAAAGATTGAGAAAATTCGTGTTAGAATTATTAATCTTACTTTTTCGGTCATATTTAATAATATATGTCTACAGGAAAGACTGCTACCAAAATATACTAATATATATATATATATATATATATATATATGCGAACAAGCCTGAATGGTCCCCAGGACAATATGCAACTGAAAACTCACACCCCAGAAGTGACTCGAACCCATACTCCCAGAAGCAACGCAACTGGTATGTACAAGACGCCTTAATCCACTTGACCATCACGACCGGACATAATGAGGTGATAGCCTAAGCTATTTGAACCACCCCACCGCCGGCACTCGGATAGTAATCTTGGGCATAGCATTTTACCAAATCACCTCATTCTTTGGGGCACACGTGAGGAACACAAATGCGAACAAGCCTGAATGGTCCCCAGGACAATATGCAACTGAAAACTCACACCCCAGAAGTGACTCGAACCCATACTCCCAGAAGCAACGCAACTGGTATGTACAAGACGCCTTAATCCACTTGACCATCACGACCGGACATAATGAGGTGATAGCCTAAGCTATTTGAACCACCCCACCGCCGGCACTCGGATAGTAATCTTGGGCATAGCATTTTACCAAATCACCTCATTCTTTGGGGCACACGTGAGGAACACAAATGCGAACAAGCCTGAATGGTCCCCAGGACAATATGCAACTGAAAACTCTAAATATATATATAAATATAAACTATATATAGAAAATATATATATAAACTATATATATATATATATATATATATATATATATATATATATATATATATATATATATATATATATATATATATATATATATATATATATATATATATATTGTGACGATAATCTCCTTCAAGAGATTGAGCCTGCTCTTCCCTCCACAAATACATCGCAACAAATATATATAACTACTATGGAAGAAATGTCCAACAACGACAACAACACCAGCAAGGTTTGCCAGCGAGCAAAACGTATGCAGCCAGAGACACCTGTTCAGACTCAAACCGCCAAACTACCTGTTGATCGCTACCGGCTCCGCTGATTGGTCGCCGGCCGGGCTGCAACTGCACTCCACCCCCCCGTACTACTTGATGTCTGGGGTCGCCACGACCTCAGACCTCAGAATATTCTGTGCTTCCGCAGTTACCACTCCTCCCGGCTAGACGTTAGCGTATACTGAGAGAGGTGGTAGCTTAAAGCCAATATTCCAGCACCTCACATTTATTTTGTATTGCACTTCTTGTTATTTTGTCTTAACGTAACTTTTCATTGTGTCATTTAATTATTCTTATTATTTTGATTGATTGATTTTATTATACGAATTTGTTTGTCCCTTTTATTCATGTTTTGATTTATTTAACGTAATTAAAATTTCATTGTTAAAATTTACTTGTGTTTTGTGTGTCTTCTCCAAACCTTACCACAGACGAAGTTCCAGTTTTTTCTATTTTTTTTTTATAACTATGTGACGAGGCCATACCCCTAGCCTTAAACAGCCGAACACCAACGCGTTACCGTCACAAGTTATATGGGGGCCTGTCCTAGGAGCTTCACTCAGGTACTGGTGCCAAGTGGTAATTTATGGTAAGCGTATTTAACTTTGTTAACGTAGCTTTACTATTTTTCATTCAATTTCATTTTTTATAAGGTGCGGTGTATTGTGCATTACGAGAGTAACATATAGTGAAGGTGAGACAACTTTGGATTACGTGGTGACTGTAGGCCGCAGTCATAATCTTAATTGGTCATCTCTCCCTCCTTGTTATTACTCGTGTTTACCATCTTTGTCCCTTGAATATTTCTCATTTTTGACAGATCATCATATTGGTACCCTGGTACTGTGGTCTGCCCCGGGTCAAGAGTACCCAAACTTCTGCAATCTGACTGTAGGAGGACAAAGAGGGCCATAGTTCCTCTAGCTCGAACTTTAGTTGCTGAATTGGGACCTCAGCAGCAGTTCTCGTCACCAGTTGACACCTCGCACCCCTACACGTCAGTCAGAGATGATGATACATACAACGGTAGGGAATTAGCTTACTTTTCAGAGCACAAAAGTTCGCTAATTCTGTAAGTATCATATTAAATTCAGTAGGAAAAACTTGCTTTATGTCCTATAGAGACTTGGCAAGGTATGCCTACATCCTTGGACTACCAATTTTACTTTTGAGACAATTTACTGTTTCATTTGTTAGTAGGATTTTCTTGCCCTTATTCTCTTACATGAGTACCGGGTACAAGATTTCCTGCGCCCTTGATTTAATTTAATCATTTAACATCTTTTTACTTAACTTTAATTGTTAAAGATCTCACAGGATAGGTACCAGTTGCCACGTTGTCCTGTTTCTGACATTCACTATTGAATATTCGTGTACCTTTATTTGCTAATTTCACCATGTTTCGTCTCCAAGCTTTCCGTACAAATCCAGCAGGTGAAATAGGGACTTTAAGTCGTGCCAAGAAGACTGAATTACAAACTCTTGCACATGAGTATCAATTAGAAGTTCCCTACCAAGCCAACAAAAATGACCTACACAACCTGTTGCTGGATTACTATTTAGAGCAAGGTAAGATAGACTCTCAAACTCATGAAACTTACTATATTGCAGAAAAAACTGATTTGGCAACGCTGAAACTCAAACTAGAGCTGGCCTAGATTGAAGAACGAACAGCTGCCATACGGAGGGAAGAACACGAACGCGAAGCCGCTTTGAGGAGAGACGAACAAGAATGCGATGCTGCTATGAGAAGAGAAGAACAAGAACGAGAAATCACCCTCAGAGAACGCGAAGCTGCCTTGAGAAGAGAAGAACACGAACGTGAGGTCGCATTACTCCGTGAACGTGAAAGAGTACAGCTTGAAACCAAACAACGCGAGTTGGAAATACAACGCGAACATGACAAGCAACAAGCGACTCTGGCTCTAGAGTGTCGTCAACGTGAAATCGCCTTGGAAACTTCACACTTCACTCAACGCCAGCAAGCTACTGCCAATCTTCCCGTCAGTTTTAATATATCACATGCAAGTAAGTTAATGCCATCCTTTGTAGAAGCAGAAGTTGATGTGTTTTTCACCACCTTTGAAACCCTTGCTAATCAACTCAGTTGGCCTGTCGACCAATGGGCCACACTTCTCAGAGTCCATCTTACAGGTAGAGCTGCAGTCACACTCAGTACTCTGGCGTCTGAGAATGACTACCCGACTCTGAAACAAGCAGTGTTGGACGCCTACCTACTTTCCACCGAAAGTTATAGAAGGAAATTCCGTGACCACCTGAAGGCAAGTACCACTACCTTCCTTGAGTTTGCTAACACGAAACGGAGGTATTTCATGAAATGGCTGGAAGCAGCACATGTCTCTACTTTTACAGAACTCGTCAACCTGATGCTTGTTGAAGAATTCTTGAGGCGTGTGCCGCCTCCTGTCCGCCTCTACTTAGCAGATAAAGAAGAAACCGACTACCTGAAGTGTGCTAAGTCGGCTGACACTTACAGCCTCATCCACCGGCTGACACCCGAACCATCCTCCAGTAAGAAGTCGTGGTACAGTTACGAGAAGGTGAGCCCCGATCAAGCTGGTTCACAACTGTACTGCAAGTATTGTAGACTCTATGGACATACCATAGACAAGTGTGGTAAGTCTCAATACAAGGGAACCACTGACCAACAAAGACCCAAACCAACTCCTCCTAAGTCCGGTAAGCCTGTGATGAATGTTGGTGTTAAGGTTAATGATCTTTCTCTTTTCAGTAACCACCTGTATACTGGAACTGTCTCTGCCAACGGTTCAAATCCGGAGGGACGGTTCAAATTGAAGATCTTGAGGGACACAGCGGCTCTTCAATCGATCATCTTGAAGTCGGCTGTGCCCAACATCACCTACACCGGAGAAACTGTCTTCATCACTGACCTCACTGCTACCACTCCATACCCTCTCGCCAGAGTCCACCTGGATTGTCCCTACGTGAACGGGGAAGTCCAAGTCGCCGTCAGGGAAAAGCCTTTTCCCATGCCTGGAGTGCAACTTCTCCTAGGCAACGACTTGGCAGAAGACCTGCAACCGACCAACCTGATCGTCATGGACAAACCCCAGGTGTGTAACTCTGTGCCAATAAACCCTATTCTAGAGTATGTTCCAGCAGAGGTTCAAGAGAGTGATGAAGTTTCTCCTCCGGTTCTCGTGACCACCCGTGCACAAGCCGCCCGTCCACAGCCAGCTGACTCTACTGCTACCGCTGTCCCTCAAGACCCTCAGAAACTCCCCCCGCATCTGACCAAGTTGGAGTTCCGTAAGTTGCAGAGGGAAGATCTTACTTTAACACCATTGTTTTTCCAGGCTGAGACTCAACCCGACAGTATTCCTGGGTTCTTCCTGGAGAACGACTTGCTCTACCGCAGATATAGACCCAGTAAACTGAAGGAGGAGGACGATTCGGCCAACATCGAACAACTTGTGATTCCTACCAGCCTGCGGCCCACTATTCTACACCTGGCCCACGGAGCATTCTCCCACTACGGCTTCAACAAGACTTACCATGGAATTCGTCAAGACTACTACTGGCCAGGTATGGTAAATAACGTCAAACAGTACGTAAAACAGTGTCATACATGTCAGATGGCAGGCAAACCGAACATCTCCATTCCCAGAGCGCCACTGATTCCCATACAGGTGCCTGCGGAACCTTTCCACAGACTCATAATAGACTGTGTTGGTCCTTTACCTCGGACCAGTTCAGGTAACGCCTACATCCTAACCATCCTGTGTCCTACCACCAGATTTTCCATAGCAGTTCCAGTGAAGAACATCACGGCTGCTACGGTTATCAAACATCTATTGAAGATCTTCACTCAATACGGATTTCCCAGGGAGATTCAAAGTGACTGTGGTACCAACTTCACCAGTGATCTCTTCAAAAGGACACTGGAGGAGTTCAACATCAAACAGGTATTGTCCAGCCCCTATCATCCTGCTTCACAGGGTTCTCTTGAACGTAGTCATCAGACCATCAAAGCACTCTTGAAAAAGTTTTGTAGTGAAACCTCGCAGGATTGGGATAAACAGATTGACCTTATAATGTGTATTTTCAGAAGTCTCCCCAATGAGTCCCTAGGAGTATCTCCTTATGAGATGCTCTTCGGCCGTAAGTGCCGTACTCCCCTTAAGGCTTTCAAAGACTCTCTCCGAGATGCCACCTTCAGTGAGCATCAGAATGTGCCCCAGTTTCTTCAAAACCTTCAACACATTCTCGAGAGAGTCCACCGTTTTGCCCATGATAATCTATTGAAAGCCCAGGTGAGAATGAAGACTCATTACGACCAGACCAGCAAAGTAAGAAAATTCAAGCCGGGAGACTTCGTCCTTGCCTATTTTCCTATCCCAGGTTCACCTTTACAAAACAGGTTTTCAGGACCCTACTGCGTCAAAGAGTGCAGGAATAATAACAACTACTTAATAGAGACTCCAGATAGGCGGCGGAAGACCCAGCTGTGCCACGTCAACCTCCTGAAGCAATATAATGGTACTCCTCCCACTGTCCTGACTAATTGTTCTACCTTCACAGAGCCCTACATCCACAGTGAGACCTTCCCAGCTTCTCCTCCCGAAAGCACTGACAAGGAGTCAGCGCTTTCTAATTCCGAAATCCTTAATGATCTTCCCAAATGCTTTCAGGATAATAATCGTGCTCCTTTGCCCTCTTCTAATTCCACTCTCACCTCGTCAGATAAGCCCTTCATCCTCCATGTCGACGCCAATGGTACCGACGTTGGTGGTGTCGTGATGCAGCAACGAGGCGAGAAGAATACACCTGTCAGCGACTACTGCTACAAGGAACTACGGAACAATTGGCAAGGAGCTACTCTTCCTCATCCTGAAGCTTCAGCACTTCACTCCACACCTGAAAAGTGCTCGGTCCTCCATCAATACGGACCACACCACCCTACACCTCCTGCAGCACGCCCACTTCTCATCTCAACGTCTTCTACTATGGGCTTGCTAACTGCAGAAATTCAACCTAGAGACAAGCTATACCAAGAGTCTGACAACATCTTAGCCCATGATCTCTCCAGAGTTTATGAAGTAGAAGCAACTCCATCTACTACTCCACCACATAACGACGTACTTCTTCCAGAACCGCAGGCTTCGGGGGAGAGTTGTGACGATAATCTCCTTCAAGAGATTGAGCCTGCTCTTTCCTCCACAAATACGTCGCAACAAATATATATAACTACTATGGAAGAAATGTCCAACAACGACAACAACACCAGCAAGGTTTGCCAGCGAGCAAAACGTATGCAGCCAGAGACACCTGTTCAGACTCAAACCGCCAAACTACCTGTTGATCGCTACCGGCTCTGCTGATTGGTCGCCGGCCGGGCTGCAACTGCACTCCACCCCCCCCCCCATACTACTTGATGTCTGGGGTCGCCACAACCTCAGACCTCAGAATATTCTGTGCTTCCGCAGTTACCACTCCTCCCGGCTAGACGTTAGCGTATACTGAGAGAGGTGGTAGCTTAAAGCCAATATTCCAGCACCTCACATTTATTTTGTATTGCACTTCTTTTTATTTTGTCTTAACGTAACTTTTCATTGTGTCATTTAATTATTCTTATTATTTTGATTGATTGATTTTATTATACGAATTTGTTTGTCCCTTTTATTCATGTTTTGATTTATTTAACGTAATTAAAATTTCATTGTTAAAATTTACTTGTGTTTTGTGTGTCTTCTCCTTACCTTACCACAGACGAAGTTCCAGTTTTTTCTATTTTTTTTTTATAACTATGTGACGAGGCCATACCCCTAGCCTTAAACAACCGAACACCAACGCGTTACCGTCACAATATATATATATATATATATATATATATATATATATATATATATATATATATATATATATATATATATATATATATATATATATGAATGAAAACTCACACCCCAGAAGTGACTCGAACCCATACTCCCAGGAGCAACGCAACTGGTAACTACAGGGCGCCTTAATCCACTTGACCATCACGGCCGTCAAAAGGAAGTGATAGACGAGGCTATTTGAGCCACTTCCCCGACGGCAACTCGGATGGTAATCTTGGGCATAGCATTTCACCAAATCACCTCATTCTTTGGGGCACACGTGAGGAACACAAATGCGAACAAGCCTGAATGGTCCCCAGGACTATATGCGAATGAAAACTCACACCCCAGAAGTGACTCGAACCCATACTCCCAGGAGCAACGCAACTGGTAACTACAGGGCGCCTTAATCCACTTGACCATCACGGCCGTCAAAAGGAAGTGATAGCCGAGGCTATTTGAGCCACTTCCCCGACGGCAACTCGGATGGTAATGAGGTGATTTGGTGAAATGCTATGCCCAAGATTACCATCCGAGTTGTCGTCGGGGAAGTGGCTCAAATAGCCTCGGCTATCACTTCCTTTTGACGGCCGTGATGGTCAAGTGGATTAAGGCGCCCTGTACTTACCAGTTGCGTTGCTCCTGGGAGTATGGGTTCGAGTCACTTCTGGGGTGTGAGTTTTCATTCGCATATAGTCCTGGGGACCATTCAGGCTTGTTCGCATATATATATATATATATATATATATAAATATATATATATATATATATGTATATATATATATATATATATATATATATATATATTATTAAATATGACCGAAAAAGTAAGATTAATAATTCTAACACGAATTATTGTAACACATGGGTACCATCGAGCAAAAAGTCTTAGTCGACATGAACTTGAAACCGGCCATATACTGCAGGTATGTTGACGACATTTTTAAACAGGTACCTGATGTCAGACATCTGCAGGAGCTGAAGGAGGCATTTGAGCAGAGTTCCGTGCTGCGTTTTACTTACGAGATGGAAAAGGATGGGAAGCTGCCCTTTCTAGATGTAACAGTCATGGAAAAGAACAGAGGTTTCCACACTGCAGTCTACACTAAGGAAACGAACATAGGAATGTGCCTAAATGCCAACAGCGACTGCCCAGACAGGTACAAGAGGAGTGTTGTTAACGCATATGTCGACCGTGCTCTCAGCCACAGCTCAGAATGGAAGCAAGTTGACGAAGAACTCTGTAGGGTAAGGCAGGTCCTAGTCAACAGCGGCTTCTCCAATGGTTTCGTCGAAGACATCATAAGAAGGAAAGTGAAACGCCATGCAACCTCTGAAGAAACAACTAACACAACACCTATACCCCCTATTAGACTATTTTACAGGAACTTCTTTTCCACAGCTCATAAAACGGAGGAAAGAGTCCTGAAAGATATTGTTAATAGAAACGTTATCCCTACAGACAAAAATCAGAGGATACAACTAACGATTTACTATAAAACCAGAAAAACGGCCAGCCTACTCATGAGAAACTCTCCAGACACAAAGCAGAACGCTTTAAAAGAGACCAACGTCGTCTATGCCTTCAAATGCCCACTTGGGGACTGTAAGCTCCAAAAAACCCAGTATATAGGCAAGACAACAACATCTCTTTCTAGGCGTTTAACGATGCATAAGCAACAGGGCTCCATTAAGGAACATATAATCTCTTCCCACAACCAAACCATCGCCATAGAAATCCTAGTAAACAACAAAGAAATCATCGATAGATACAGCGATAGCAGACGGCTTGACGTTTGCGAGGCACTGCACATTAAGAAGTCAACACCAGCAATCAACAGCCAATTAATGCACAACTATATTCTACCCACCTCAAGACTCCGCTCCAATATAGAAGCATCAAGAAATATGGACCAATAGGCTTTCTACAATCACTTCCATTTCAATACCCATTGTTTCGTGTTCTCTCTTGTGTTGATGAAATTAATACCCTATTAAATACCACCTCACCCCATCCACCTCACTCAAATGTAGATATAAACAAATCGGAGATATATAAGTTCTATTCAGTTGTGTATGTGTAAAGTCTTTGAAAATGTAATAAGTTTTACGAAACGCGCTCAAGTGTCGCGTCAGAATATGACCGAAAAAGTAAGTAAGTAAGTAATTATCAAAAGAAGGCACCAAACCGGGAAGGCTATGTAGCACCATCAAATACGCAAAATAATCAGAGGGCGCTAAATATCACCAAGGATGCCAATACGAGAACAAAAACGCATAAGGCGAACGATATCAAAAGTATCCGAATCACCAAGAATCCTATTGAGGGACAGTTGACCGCGAGGGGCGGTCGGAAAGCAAGACACACGCTCGTCCTGGAAGTCAGGATATTCAAGAAGGACATGCACGACCGTAAGAGGGACAATGCAACTAGGACAATAAGGAGCAGGGCGGCGCTCCATCAAGTGACCATGGGTTAAGCGAGTATGGCCAATACGCAACCTCGCCAGAGCTGTTTCCCACCGCCGGTTACGGTGCAAGGAGGACGGCCACAAGGAAACACAACATTTAAGAGTACGTAGCTTGTTACCAGTAACAGACAACCAAGAAGCCTGCCAACGGGTAAGGACTGAGGAATGGATAACCGGGTAAAAGTCGGAATACGGAATGCCTTTACGAGAGATGGGACAAGAGCGGACAGCTTCCTTAGCGGCAGCATCCGCACGCTCATTTAAAGACACACCAATATGGCTGGGAACCCAACAAAACTCAACCGACTTAAATTTACTGTGAACGAGAAACAGCCAATGCTGGATCTCGACAACTACTGGATGAACCGGATTAAAGGACCCGAGAGCCATGAAGGCACTACGAGAGTCAACAACAACCACAAAGGAAGACTGACAACGAGAAAGCAGGAGACGAAGAGCATAGAGAATAGCATAAAGTTCCGCTGTAAAGATGCTAGTCTCCGGAGGCAAGCGACACATATAAGTGCGATCAGGAAAAACAACAGAGTAGCCAACACCGTCCGCTGACTTAGACCCATCGGTGAAGACAGAAACGGAGCGGGAGTAAGAAGAAAAGTGCTCGAGGAAAAGGCGTTTTAGAACCGTAGGAGGGGTAAAAACTTTAGTGATACGGGTCAAGGAAGTACAAAACCGCGGAAGAGGGACCCTCCACGGGGGCAAAGAAGGAACAACACGAGGAGAAACATCAGAAATACGAACGGAGAGAGAATCCTGTAGGCGAAATAACCGGACAGAAAGAGGGAGGTGGTGAAGAGGAACAGGAACCACAGGAGGGGTAAAAGTTAAAGCACGACAGAGGCGAGAGGAAGGATGTTGTAAGGACCGCGCAAGATAGCGAAGACAGTAGCGATCACGGCGGTCCTGGAGAGACAGGAAGCCAGTGTCAACATACAAGCTAAGGATGGGAGTCGAACGTAAGGCACCAGAACTGAGGCGCAACCCAGTATGGTGCAAAGCATCAAGACGGCGAAGAGTAGAAGGAGAAGCAGACGAGTAAGCAGGGCAACCATAATCGAGCTTAGACAGGACGAGAGACGAATGTAAAGCAAGGAGAGTGCGCCTATCTGCCCCCCAAGAAGTATGGGACAAGACCCGAAGGAGGGTAAGGGCCTTAGAGCACTCAACACGGAGGTAAGAGATATGGGGAGACCAAGACAAACGAGTGTCAAGGAATAACCCCAAACACTTCGCGGAATCTTTGTATTCAAGGGGATGACCATAAAGTGACAAAGAGGGACGAAGAACAACCCGTTTCCGCGTAAAAGTCATGGCACAAGTCTTAGAAGTAGAGAACTTGAAGCCATGACCTGTGGCCCAAGACGACACGGCATCAATTGCAAGTTGAAGCCGGCGTTGAAGGAGAGGCGAATCATCACCCTGACAACAAAGGGTAAGATCATCGACATAGAGAGCGGAGAAGACACCAGAAGGAAGAGAGGAAAGAAGACCATTGAGGGCAACCAGAAAGAGTAGTGCTCAGAACACTACCCTGGGGCACACCTTCGTATTGCTGAAAAGAGGGAGAGAGAGCGGTACCAAGGCGCACCCGAAAGGAACGACGAGAGTGGAAGCTGCGGAGAAAGAGAGGGAGATGACCACGAAGGCCAAAAGAATGAAGTTGAGATAGGATATGATAACGCCAAGTGGTGTCGTAAGCCTTTTCTAGGTCAAAAAGGACGGCAACAACGGAGGTCTTCGCAGCAAAAGCAGTACGAATATAGACATCCAAGTTCACCAGGACATCTGTCGTGCTGCGGCACTTGCGGAAACCAAATTGAGAAGGGGAGAGGAGGTGATGGTGTTCCAGGAACCACATCAGACGAACGTTAACCATACGTTCAAAGAGTTTGCAGACACAACTTGTGAGAGCAATAGGGCGAAAGTCCTTAGGGGAAGTACCCAGAGACCCCGGTTTGCGAACAGGGAGGACAACGGCATCGAGCCAGTCCTCAGGGACTGACGACAACTCCCAGATCCGATTATACAGACTCAGTAAATACTGAGACGTGCTCGGAGGGAAATGGCGAAGCATCTCATAATGAATACCATCGGAGCCCGCCGCCGTAGAACCGCAGAGGGCCAGGGCAGAACGAAGTTCAGAGAGAGAGAAGGGATCATTATAGGGAAGCTGAAGATGAGTGCAGAAATCTAAAGGACGAGACTCAAGGACAGGTTTACAAAGAAGGAAAGATTGGGGAAGATGAAGACCAGAGCTAACAGAAGAAAAGTGGGAACCCAGTTCGGAAGCGACCTGCAACGGGTCTGCCACAAGAGTATCATGGAGGTGAAGGACCGGTGAAACATCGGGAACGAACTTACCCGCTATCTTGTGGATACGCTTCCAGATCTGGGCCAGAGGGGTCTCGGACGTAATTGTTGAGACATAAGATGCCCAACATTCACGTTTAGCCGTACGGATGGCCCTACGGGCCACCGCACTCGCTTTCCGAAAGAAAAGAAAAGAATCGGTCGTCTGCCTACGGCGGTGCCTCTTCCAGGCTGCACGCTTACAGCGGACAGCCCGAGCACAGTCCGCATTCCACCAGGGAACGCACTTCCGTGGACCCCGAGAGGAAGAGCGAGGAATAGAGCGGAGGGCAGCGTTGAAGACAGTGTCATGAAAAAGGAGAAGAGCGCGAGAGAGAGGCAGAAGGGAGAGGTCAGAGAGAGCAGCACTGAGGGTAAATAGGGTCCAGTCTGCCTTAGCAAACTGCCACCTAGGGAAAGAGAGGGAAGGGCGAAAAGAGAAAAAGGAAACAAGGATGGGGAAATGATCACTTCCCTGGAGGTCATCCAGAACCTGCCACGTGAAATCTAAGTAAAGAGAAGAAGAGCAGAGAGAAAGATCAAGACAAGAAAGGGTGCGAGTCCGAGAGTCCAAATGAGTGGGCTCACCAGAATTCAGAAGAGACAGGGAAGAAGAGAGGAGAAACGGCTCAAGGAGGCGACCCCGGGTATTCGTCAGAACGTCACCCCAAAGAGAAAGACGACAATTGAAGTCACCCAGCAGGAGCACAGGCTTTGGCAAGGAGTCTAGGAGGTGTTTCAAATCAGGAAGAGAGAGCGGGACACTCGGGGGGAGATAAATGGAACAAACTGTGTACCATTTCCCCACAAAGATACGAGCAGCAGAACAATGGAGAAGCGAAGGAAAAAGTAAAGGAACAAAGGGAACATCAGCCCGAATCAAGAGAGCAGAAGAATTAGAAGCCCCAGCAATGGCTGGGGGGGAGGAGAGAAAGGAATAGCCACGAAAACGACCAGGACGAGCACCAAGCATTGGCTCCTGGAGACAGACACAAAGGGGCGAAAACCGCGAAATCAGAAGTTGGAGTTCGAGGAAATTGGCGTAATAACCTCGAACGTTCCAATGAAGAATGGACAACGACGAGAAGAGAAAGGACAAAAACAGAGAACAAGGAAGAAACAAAGGCGAAAGAGCAACAGAGCACGTTAAAGAATATCAGGGTCGGGATCAGGGTCAGCAAAGTCAGGGTTAGGGGGCATGGGTAAACTGAGCAAAGACGGAGGGAAGGAAACGGGAGAACAGATCAGAGGTGGGCGGGCAGGGTCCGGAGGAGGAGGAGGAGGAGGAGGAGCAGGAGACAACGGAGAGGAGCAGTCAAGGACAGCAGCAGGAAGAGGGGGAGTAGAAAGAGGGGAGCGCACCCCAGCAAGAGCAGCAACCGAAAGGGAAGCAGGGGCCAAAGAAACCTCCATAGCAGGAACAGGGGGCGCAAGCACTGAAACGGGAGGGGAAGGAGCAACAGAGCCAGAAGGAGGAGCTGAGGAAGAAAGCGAAGCCTTCTTACCCGCCGGGGAAGAGGAAGGAGAGGAGCCAGGCTTACGCTTCTGACTTAAAGAGACCGGTGTCCCAGCAACTACGTACCGGGCAACGGATTCCAGTGTCTCAACAGGAGAAGCCGAACGAGAGCACACACGACGGCCGTTAGGAGAGCGATGGACATCCGCCCGCACCGACAGGCGGTGGGGAGAGCCGATAGATGGAGGAAGAGGATGGGAAGGAGGATCGGAGGGGGACGAGGAAGAAGACACAGGAGACACGACAGACCGGGTAGAAGGAAGGGGAACCCCGGACAGAGGACCAGGAGGATCCTTCGGGAGAGAACCCAAAGGAACAGAGGAGGGGGCAGTGGGCGCATCAGGGTCCAAGGCCCGGAAACGGTTGTGAGTCTGAGGAAGGCGGGAAGGACGAGGAGAGGAAGAGCGCAACACGCGAGCATAAGAGATATTAGCATAAGGCGGGAGCCGGCGAACCTGGCGCCTCGCCTCAGGAAAAGATAAACGCTCCCGGTGCTTGAGGTTGAGGACGGCTGCCTCAAGCTTGTAATGGACACACGCACGGGAGAAGGTAGGATGGGCCTCACCGCAGTTGAGGCAACGAGCCTGGGGAGAAGTGCACTCCGACTTAGAGTGACCTTCGCCACCACACAAAGGACAGAGAGAGACAGTCCCGGAGCAGCGGAGGGCACCATGCCCAAACCTCCAGCACTTGTTGCAGAGCCGAGGAGAAGGAATGTACTCCTGGACAGAGCACCTGGCACCAGCAAGAATGACAGAGGGTGGAAGGGTCCTACCATCAAAGGTAATCTTCACAACCCGGAGGGATTGACGGCGACTACCACGAGGGGGACGAGTAAACGTGTCCACCTGGAGAATAGAATGGCCCTGGGCAGCAAGGATATGTCGAATATCGTCGTGGCAGTCGCGCAGGTCCCGAACACCGGTCGCAACATGGGGCGGGAGCAGAATAGTGCCAACACTGGCATTCAACTGAGCGTTCTTCGAGACCCGAACAGGGGTCTCGCCAAGGCAGGATAAGGCAGCCAAGCGGGAAGCAGCATCCTGAGAAGGAGCAGCAACGACACGTGTACCGAGACGAGTGGGGTTGAAAGTAATGGAGGCATCCACGGAATCAATGAGATGTCGATGGAGGGAGAAATCGTCAGGAGGTGCAGAATCAAGAGGGAGGAGATCAAAATATTTGGCCCACGAAGCGGGAACAAACAAGGCTTGATAGGTAGCAGAACTGGAAGGAATCGAGCGAGGGCGGCTGTGACGAGGACGGCGGTGAGAACCCCCAGAGAGAGAGGGGTTAAAAGGCGCAGTAGTTACAACTAGAGAAGGAGCCGCGCCAGGGGACGAGGTAGTCACCACTGGGGGCTTGGGGCTCGACCCAACCACAGAGGAGGGAGGGGAGCCAGGGGAAGGAGTCAGAGAGGCCAAAGGAGGAGCAAGGTCGGGGCCCAAAGCAGCGGAGGCTACAGAGCCCGGTCTTCCAATACGGACCGACTCGGGGGCTTGGTCGCCCACCCCATGAGCCTGAGAATTTAAGCCAGAAGCAGCCGAAACAGGGGTTATCATCTTGACGAAAAGAAGAATTCATTCACGAATGTGCCCCCACACCCACCATGGAGCCACAATTAGAGGCAGGACACCCAACAAGAAGCTATCGCCGATCTTGTCGGGGCCTCCTAGGGGTGCGTCGTGAGTATACGCCCCACAAACGCCACCTTAAGAAACCGACAGTCCGTCGAGATCGGGTTCAGTGACGAAAGGTGGATTGACAATAAAAGGTTCCCCTTGCTCTCAACGTCAGGTACTACAGTTCTACGGGTGCAAGAGTATGCCTCCTCAAGCACCCGGGCGTCAAAATAGAAGAAGTCCAAGGGAAGAACCAGAACGAGCAAAAGGTCGGCAGGAAACGGCAAGCAGATAGGAGAAGAGGAGGGAGAAAAACGAAACAGAAGGAAAAGGAAAAGATGCCCAGCAGAATTGGAGAGGACGGCAGCAGGAGCACAAGGCTAGAAAAGGACAGAGGACTGTCCCAAGGAGCGTCACACTCTGGCAGCCGCCCACGAAGCCCCCACACGGCGACAACGAGCTGAGCGGGGAGGGGGGCCGAAAAAGTAAGATTAATAATTCTAACACGAATTTTCTCAATGTTTCTTATATTTTTCTTCACTGTTGATGGGAACTGAAAAATCAATTCTCCAAAATTCATTTTTATTTCTAGTCTGATGCGACACTTGAGCACGTTTCATAAAACTTATTACATTTTCAAAGACTTTAGTTTACACAGACACAACTATAACTGAATAGAGCTTAAACATCTTCGATTTTATACCTGCATTTGGGTGAGGTGATATGTTACAACAGTTTTGGATGAGGTGGAAACAAACTTTCAACACAAGACAGAACACGAAACAATGGGTATAATATTTTGTAAGTTAAAGGGAAGAATGGAAGTAACTGCAAAGGGCCTATTGGCCCATATTTCTTGATGCTTCTATATTGGTGCGGAGTCTTGAAGTGGGTAGAATATAGTTGTGCATTAATTGGCTGTTGATTGCTGGTGTCGACTTCTTAATGTGTAGTGCCTCGCAGATTTCAAGCCGCCTGCTATCGCTGTATCTATCGATGATTTAAGTGTTTTTTGTTAAGACTTCTCTGGTGATGGTCTGGTTGTGGGAAAAGATTATATGTTCCTTAATGGAGCCCTGTTGCTTATGCATCGTTAATCCCCTGGAAAGAGATGTTGTTGTCTTGCCTATATACTGAATTCTTTGAGGCTTACAGTCCCCATGTGGGCATTTGAAGGCATAGACGACATTGGTCTCTTTTAAAGCGTTCTGCTTTGTGTCTGGAGAGTTTCTCATGAGTAGGTTGGCCGTTTTCTTGGTTTTATAGTAGATCGTCAATTGTATCTTCTGATTTTTGTCTGTAGTGATAACGTTTCTATTAACAATATCTTTCAGGACCCTTTCCTCCGTTTTATGAGCTGTGGAAAAGAAGTTCCTTAAAATAGTCTAATAGGGGGTACAGGTGTTGTGTTAGTTGTCTCTTCAGAGGTTGCATGGCGTTTCACCTTCCTTCTTATGATGTCTTCAACGAAACCATTGGAGAAGGCGTTGTTGACTAGGACCTACTGAGTTCTTCATCGACTTGCTTCCATCCTGAGCTGTGGCTGAGAGCATAGTCGACATAAGCGTTAACGACACTCCTCTTGTACCTATCTGGTCAGTCACTGTTGGCATTGAGGCACATTCCTATGTTTGTTTCCTTAGTGTAGACTGCAGTGTGGAAACCTCCGCTCCTTTCCATGACTGTTACATCTAGAAAGGGCAGCTTCCCATCCTTCTCCATCTCGTAAGTGAAACGCAAAACAGAATTCCGCTCAAATGCCTCTTTCAGCTCCTGCTAATGTCTGACATCAGGTACCTGTGTAAAAATGGCGTCAACATACCTGCAGTATATGGCCGGTTTCAAGTTCATGTCGACTAAAACCTTTTGTTCGATGGTACCTATGTAGAAGTTCACAAACAGGACACCTAAAGGGAGAACCCATGGCGACCCCATCTACTTCCTTATACATGTGCCCATCCGGGCTCAAGAAGGGTGCCTCTTTAGTACAAGCTTGGAGTAGTTTCCTTAGAATCTTTTCTGGTATGTCAAGAGGAGTACAGGCCAGATCACGATACACTCTGTCCGCTATCATCCGGATTGTTTCATCCACAGGTACGTTGGTAAACAGTGATTCTAAGTCCAACGAGGCTCTTATCCCTGTGGCCCGTGTTCCCCACAGTAAGTCAACAAATTCCTTTGGAGACTTCAGGCTGAAGGTGCAAGGGACATAAGGAGTCAGCAAGCCATTGAGTCGCTTCGCCAGTCTATACGTGGGTGTGGGTATCTGGCTAATGATTGGCCAAAGTGGGTTTCCAGGCTTATGTGTCTTGACATTTCCATACGCGTATCCAGGCTTATATTCCCCAATAATCTTTGGCAGGTGGAGTCCGGATTTCTTGGCGTTCACAGTTTCGATCAATTTGTTGACCTTTGCCTTCAATTCGGATGTACTGTCCTTCGTTACCCTTTGGAATTTAGTTTGGTCAGAGAGAATGAGGTTCATTTTCGCCAGATATTCGTCTTTTTTAAGAATAACGTATATTGGCGACTTGTCACCTCTTCTGACGACTGTCTCCTTGTTCTCACGAAGGCTCTTCGCTGCCGCTTTGAGCTCGGGGGACAGTATGGTGCTTCTGTAATTGCCTCGATTCTTTCCTCCTTCTGCAATAAGTTCTGCATGTAAGGTATCTTTGGTGGTGTACAAGCAGAACTTATTGTGGCGTGGTTTAGTGGCGTGGTGTAGTAGCATAATGTAGTGGCATGGTGTAGTAGCGTGTTGTAGTGGCCTGGTGTAGTAGTCTGGTGTAGTGGCGTGGTGTAGTAGCGTGGTGTAGTAGCCTGGTGTAGTAGCGTAGTGTAGTAGCCTGGTGTAGTGGCGTGGGGTAGTAGCCTGGTGTAGTGGCATGGTGTAGTAGCATGTTGTAGTGACCTGGTGTAATAGTCTGGTGTAGTAGCCTGGTTTAGTAGCCTGGTGTAGTAGCGTAGTATAGTAGCGTAGTGTAGTAGCCTGGTGAAGTGGCGGGTGTAGTAGTGTGGTGTAGTAGCATGGTGTAGTAGCGTGGTTTAGGAGCTTGGTGTAGTGGCGTGGTGTAGTAGCGTGGTGTAGTAGCATGGTTTAGTAGCATGGTGTAGTAGCCTGGTGTAATAGCCCGGAGTAGTAGCCTGGTGTAGTAGCGTGGTGTAGCAGCCTGTTGTAGTAGTGTGGTGTAGTGGCCTGTGGCCTGGTGCAGTAGTGTGGTGTAGTAGCCTTTTGTAGTAGTGTGGTGTAGTGGCATGGTGTAGTAGCCTGGTGTAGTAGTGTGGTGTAGTGGCGTGGTTAAGTAGCCTGGTGTAGTGGCGTGGTGGTAATGGTGGTAATGGTGCAAGCAGTGGAAGTGGTGGTGAGGTAGAGGTGGTAGTGATAGTGTGGTAGTGGTTGAGTGGTCGTGGTCGTGTGGTAGTGCTGGTAGTATTGATGTGATAGTGCTAGTAGTGGTGGTGTGGTAGTGGTGGTAGAGGTGGTGTTGTAGTTGTGGTAGTGATTGTGTGGTTGTTGTGATGTGGTAGTGGTAGTGGTGGTGGTAGTGGTATGGTATTAGTGGTAGTAGTAATGTGGCAGTGATGGTGTGGTAGTGGTGGTGCTGTAGCAGTGGTGTGGTAGTGGTGGTGTCGTACTGCTGGTTGTGGTGGTATTGGTAGTGTGGTAGTGGAGATGTAGTGGTGGTGTGGTTTTGGTGGTGTGGTTGTAGTGGTGAGGTTGTGGTGCTGTGGTAGTGGTGGTGTGGTAGTGTGGTAGTGTAATGTGGTAGTGGTGGTGTGGTAGTGGTGGTGTTATAGTGGTTGTAGTGGTGTGGTGTTGTAGTGGTTGTAATGGTGTGGTAGTGGTAGTGTGGAAGTGGTGGTAGTGGTTGAGTGGTAGTGTTGGTGTGGTAGTGGTGGTAATGGTAGTGGTGTTGTGGTAGTGGTGGTGTGATAGTGTTGGTGTGGTAGTGGTGGTGTGGTAGTGGTGGTGTAGTAGTGGTGGTAATAGTAGTGTAATAGTGGTAGGTTTGTAGAGGTGGTGTGATAGTGGTGGTAGTGATAATGTGGAAGTGGTGCTGTGGCTGTGTGGTAGTGGTGGTGTGGAAATGGTAGTGTGGTAGCGGTGGTGTGGTAGAGATGGTGTGGAACTGCTGGTAGTGGTGGTAGTGGTAGTGTAGTAGTGGTGGTGTGGTAGTGGTGGTAGTTATAGCGTGGTAGTAGTGATAGACATAGTGTGGTAGTGGTTGTGTGGTAGGGGTGATAGACATCGTGTGGTAGTGGTGGTAGTGGTTGTGTGGTAGTGATGGCGTGGTAGTCATCGTGTGGTACTGCTGGTAGTGATAGTGTGGTAGTATGGTAGTGGTGATGTGATAGTGTAATTATGGTGGTAGTGGTGGAACTGTGGTAGTGTGGTTGTGGTGGTAGTAATAGTGTGAATAGTAGTAGTGTTGTTGTGGTAGTGGTTGTAGTTGTAGTAGTGGTTGTAGTTCTGGTAGCAGTGGTAGTTGTGGTATGGGTGGTAGTGATAGAGTGGTTGTGGTGATGTAGTTGTGGTAGTGGCGGTGTTGTTATGGTGGTGTGGTAGTGGTGGTGTTGTAGTGGTGGTGTGGTAGTGGTAGTGTGGAATTGGTGGTGAGGTAGTGGTGGTGTGGAATTGGTGGTGAGGTAGTGGTGGCTGTGATGTGGTTGTGGTGGTGTTGGGTGGTGTGGTGGAGAGAAGGGGTGTTGGGTGGTGTTGGGTTGAGAGAAGGGGTGTTGGGTGGTGTGGTGTTGAGAGGCGGTGTTGGTAGTGTGGTGTTGAGAGGGGATGATGGGTGGTGTGGTGTTGAGAGGGGGGTGTTTGTGGTGTGGTGAGGTGTGGTGTTGAGAGGGGGTGTTTGTAGGGTGGTGTTGAGAGGGGGTGTTGAGTGGTGTGGTTGTGAGAGGGGATGCTGGTGGTGTGGTGTTGAGAGGGGGTGTTTGTGGTGTGTGGTGTTGAGAGGGGGTGTTGGGTGGTGTGGTGTTGAGACGGTGTGTTTATGGTGTGGTGTTGAGAGGGAGGTGTTGGGTGGTGTTGTGTTGAGATGGGGGTGTTGGGTGGTGTGGTGTTGAGAGGGGGGTGTTGGGTGTTGTGGTGTTGAGAGGGGGTGTTGGGTGGTATGGTGTTCAGAGGGGGGTGTTGGGTGTTGTGGTGTTGAGAGGGGATGTTGGGTGGTGTGGTGTTGAGAGGGAGGTGTTGGGTGGTGTTTTGTTGAGAAGGGGGTGTTGGGTGGTGTGGAGTTGAGAGGGGGTGTTTGTGGTGTGGTGTTGAGAGGGGGAGATACCAGATACCAGCAGCACTTAAATCTGCAGATATAGTTCCGTTGCACAAGGAGGGAGTAAAGCCTTGGCAAACAATTATAGGCCAGTTGCTCTAACATCACACATAATAAAAGTGCTTGAAAGAGTGATTAGGAATCAAATTTCTAGTTTTATGGAAAACAATGAATTGCACAATCCAGGACAACATGGATTTAGAGCGGGAAGATCCTGTCTGTCACAGTTACTCGACCACTATGACAAAATCACAGAAGCCCTAGAAGAAAAGCAAAATGCAAATGTTGTATACACAGACTTTGTAAAGGCGTTCGACAAATGTGACCATGGGGTGATAGCTCACAAAATGAGGTCAATGTGAATAACTGGAAAAGTAGGACGCTGGATATTAAATTTCCTGTCGAACAGAACACAAAGAGTAACAGTCAATCAGATAAAATCGAGTCCAAGCGATGTTAAAAGCTCTGTACCTCAAGGTGGAGAGCTTCACCGCTACTGTTCCTTATTCTCATATCTGATATAGACAAAAATACACGTCACAGCTTTGTGTCGTCCTTTGCAGATGACACAAAAATCAGCATGAAAATTACCTCTGCTGAAGACATTGAAAAACTACAAGCAGATGTCAACCAAGTTTTCGATTGGGCAGCAGAAATTAATATGATGTTTAACAGTGATAAATTTCAGGTACGATAAAAATGAGGATCTGAAACATAATACAGGGTACAAAACACAATCGAATCTTCCCATAATAGAAAACAGCATGTCAAGGATTTGGGAATAATGATGTCCGACGATCTAACGTTTAGGGAGCAAACCAAGCAAATATCGCGTCAGCCAGAAAAATGATCGGATGGATTACGAGAACTTTCAAATCCAGGGATCCCATCACAATGGTTGTACTCTTCAAGTCACTTGTGTAGTCCCGTCTCGAGTACTGCTCAGTACTCACTTTCCCCTTCAGAGCAGGAGAGATTGCTAAAATAGAAGGAATACAGAGAACATATACGGCAGGCATAGACGAGATAAAACATCTAAATTATTGGGATCGTCTCAAAGCTCTCCAAATGTACTCTCTAGAAAGGAGACGAGGGAGATACCAAATAATATACACATGGAAAATACTGGAGGGCCATGTCCCAAATCTACACAGTAAAATAACAACGTACTGGAGTGAACGATATGGAAGAAAAATCAGGATTGAAACAGTGAAGAGCAGAGGTGCCATAGGCACAATCTGAGAGCACTGTATAAACATAAGAGGTCCGCGGTTGTTCAACACCCTCCCAGCGATTATAAGAAATATTGCCGAAACAACCGTGGACATCTTCAAGAGGAAACTGGACTGTTTTCTAAGTAAAGTTCCGGATCAGCCGGGTTGTGGTGGGTATGTGGCCCTGCGGGCCGCTCCAAGCAACAGCCTGGTGGGCCAAACTCACACAAGTCGAGCCTGGCCTCGGGCCCGGCTTGGGGAGTAGAAGAACTCCCAGAACCCCATCAAGCAACAACATTAAGCAGGTGTTTGTGGTGTGGTGTTGAGAAAGGGTGTTGGGTGGTGTGGTGTTGAGAAAGGGTGTTGGGTGGTGTGGTGTTGCGGGGGTGTTGGGTGGTGTGGTGTTGAGAGGGGGTGTTTGTGGTGCGGTGTTGTGAGGTGGTGTTTGTGGTGTGATGTTGAGCGGGGGTGTTAATGGTGGTTGGGTGGTGTGGTGTTGAGAGGGGATGTTGGTTGGAGTGGGGTTGAGGGGAAGTGTTAGATGGTGTGGTGTTGAGAGGGGGTGTTTTTGGTTATTTTGTGGTGTTGAGAGGGAGGTGTTGGGTGGTGTGGTGGTGAGTAGGGGTGTTGGGTGGTGTGGTGTTGAGAGGGGGGTGTTAGGTGGTGTGGTGTTGGGTAGTGTGGTGTTGAGATGGGGTGTTTGTGTTTTGTTGTTGCGAAGGGGAGTTGGGAGGTTTGGTTTTGAGAGGGGGGTGTTGGGTGGTGTGGTGTCGAGAGGGAGGTGTTGGGTGGTGTGGTGGTGAGTGCGGTTTTGGGTGTTGTGGTGGTGAGTGGGGGTGTTGGGTGGTGTGGTGTCGAGAGGGAGGTGTTGGGTGGTGTGGTGTTGAGAGGGGGTATTGCGTGGTGTGAAGTTGAGAGGGAGGTGTTGGGTCGTGTGGTGTTGAGAGGTGGTGTTGGGTGGCGTGGTGTTGAAAGGGGGGTGTTGGGTGGTGTGGTTTTGAGATGGCGGTGTTGGGCGGTGTGGTGTTGAGAGAGGGTGTTGGGTGGCGTGGTGTTGAAAGGGGGGTGTTGGGTGGTGTGGTTTTTGGGAACGGGTGTTGGGTGGTGTGGTTTTGAGATGGGTGTTGGGTGGTGTAGTGTTGAGAGGGAGGTGTTGGGTGGTATTGTGTTGAGAAGGGGATTTTGGGTGGTGTGGTGTTGAGAGGGGGTGTTTGGTTGTGTGGTGTTGAGAGGGGGTGTTGAGTGGTGTGGTGTTGAGAGGGACGTGTTGCGTGGTGTGTGTTGAGAGGGGGGTGTTGGGTGGTGTGTGGTAAGAGGGAGGTGTTGGGTGGTATGGTGGTGAGAGAAGGGGGTGTTGGGTGGTGTGTTGTTGAAAGGGGGGTGTTAGGTGTTGTGATGGTGAGAGGGGGGGGTTGTTGGGGGTTTCGTGCTGAAAGGGAGGTGTTGGGTGTTGTGGGTGTGAGTGCGATTTTGGGTGTTGTGGTGGTAAAGTGGGCGTGTTGGGGGGTGTGGTGTTGAGAGGGAGGTGTTGGGTGGTGTGGTTTTGAGACGGGTGTTGGGAGGTGTGGTGTTGCGAGGGAGGTGTTGGGTGGTGTGGTGTTTGGGAGGGAGGTGTTGTGTGGTGTGGGGGTTGTTTGGTGGTGTGGTGTTGAAACGGGGGTGTTGGGTGGTGAGGGGCGGATGTTGGGTGGTGAGGGGCGGATGTTGGGTGGTGAGGGGCGGATGTTGGGTGGTGTGGTGTTGAGAGGGGGTGCTGCTGGGTGTGGTGTTCAGAGGGGGTGTTGGGTGGTGTCATGTTGAGAGGGGGTGTTTGTGGTGTGATGTTGAGAAGAGGTGTTTGTGGTATTGTGTTGAGAGAGGGTGTTGGGTGGTTTGGTGTTGAGAGGGGGGGTGTTGGTTGGTGTGGTGTTGAGAGGGGATGTTGGGTGGTGTGGTGTTGACAGGGAGGTGTTGGGTTGGTGTGGTGTTGAGAAGGGGATGTTGGGTGGTGTGGAGTTGAGAGGGGGTGTTTGAGGTGTGGTGTTCAGAGGGGGGTGTTGGGTGTTGTGGTGTTGAGAGGGGATGTTGGGTGGTGTGGTGTTGAGAGGGAGGTGTTGGGTGGTGTTTTGTTGAGAAGGGGGTGTTGGGTGGTGTGGAGTTGAGAGGGGGTGTTTGTGGTGTGGTGTTGAGAGGGGGAGATACCAGATACCAGCAGCACTTAAATCTGCAGATATAGTTCCGTTGCACAAGGAGGGAGTAAAGCCTTGGCAAACAATTATAGGCCAGTTGCTCTAACATCACACATAATAAAAGTGCTTGAAAGAGTGATTAGGAATCAAATTTCTAGTTTTATGGAAAACAATGAATTGCACAATCCAGGACAACATGGATTTAGAGCGGGAAGATCCTGTCTGTCACAGTTACTCGACCACTATGACAAAATCACAGAAGCCCTAGAAGAAAAGCAAAATGCAAATGTTGTATACACAGACTTTGTAAAGGCGTTCGACAAATGTGACCATGGGGTGATAGCTCACAAAATGAGGTCAATGTGAATAACTGGAAAAGTAGGACGCTGGATATTAAATTTCCTGTCGAACAGAACACAAAGAGTAACAGTCAATCAGATAAAATCGAGTCCAAGCGATGTTAAAAGCTCTGTACCTCAAGGTGGAGAGCTTCACCGCTACTGTTCCTTATTCTCATATCTGATATAGACAAAAATACACGTCACAGCTTTGTGTCGTCCTTTGCAGATGACACAAAAATCAGCATGAAAATTACCTCTGCTGAAGACATTGAAAAACTACAAGCAGATGTCAACCAAGTTTTCGATTGGGCAGCAGAAATTAATATGATGTTTAACAGTGATAAATTTCAGGTACGATAAAAATGAGGATCTGAAACATAATACAGGGTACAAAACACAATCGAATCTTCCCATAATAGAAAACAGCATGTCAAGGATTTGGGAATAATGATGTCCGACGATCTAACGTTTAGGGAGCAAACCAAGCAAATATCGCGTCAGCCAGAAAAATGATCGGATGGATTACGAGAACTTTCAAATCCAGGGATCCCATCACAATGGTTGTACTCTTCAAGTCACTTGTGTAGTCCCGTCTCGAGTACTGCTCAGTACTCACTTTCCCCTTCAGAGCAGGAGAGATTGCTAAAATAGAAGGAATACAGAGAACATATACGGCAGGCATAGACGAGATAAAACATCTAAATTATTGGGATCGTCTCAAAGCTCTCCAAATGTACTCTCTAGAAAGGAGACGAGGGAGATACCAAATAATATACACATGGAAAATACTGGAGGGCCATGTCCCAAATCTACACAGTAAAATAACAACGTACTGGAGTGAACGATATGGAAGAAAAATCAGGATTGAAACAGTGAAGAGCAGAGGTGCCATAGGCACAATCAGAGAGCACTGTATAAACATAAGAGGTCCGCGGTTGTTCAAAACCCTCCCAGCGATTATAAGAAATATTGCCGAAACAACCGTGGACATCTTCAAGAGGAAACTGGACTGTTTTCTAAGTAAAGTTCCGGATCAGCCGGGTTGTGGTGGGTATGTGGCCCTGCGGGCCGCTCCAAGCAACAGCCTGGTGGGCCAAACTCACACAAGTCGAGCCTGGCCTCGGGCCCGGCATGGGGAGTAGAAGAACTCCCAGAACCCCATCAAGCAACAACATTAAGCAGGTGTTTGTGGTGTGGTGTTGAGAAAGGGTGTTGGGTGGTGTGGTGTTGAGAAAGGGTGTTGGGTGGTGTGGTGTTGCGGGGGTGTTGGGTGGTGTGGTGTTGAGAGGGGGTGTTTGTGGTGCGGTGTTGAGAGGTGGTGTTTGTGGTGTGATGTTGAGCGGGGGTGTTTATGGTGGTTGGGTGGTGTGGTGTTGAGAGGGGATGTTGGTTGGAGTGGGGTTGAGGGGAAGTGTTAGATGGTGTGGTGTTGAGAGGGGGTGTTTTTGGTTATTTTGTGGTGTTGAGAGGGAGGTGTTGGGTGGTGTGGTGGTGAGTAGGGGTGTTGGGTGGTGTGGTGTTGAGAGGGGGGGTGTTAGGTGGTGTGGTGTTGGGTAGTGTGGTGTTGAGATGGGGTGTTTGTGTTTTGTTGTTGCGAAGGGGAGTTGGGAGGTTTGGTTTTGAGAGGGGGGTGTTGGGTGGTGTGGTGTCGAGAGGGAGGTGTTGGGTGGTGTGGTGGTGAGTGCAGTTTTGGGTGTTGTGGTGGTGAGTGGGGGTGTTGGGTGGTGTGGTGTCGAGAGGGAGGTGTTGGGTGGTGTGGTGTTGAGAGGGGGTATTGCGTGGTGTGGTGTTGAGAGGGAGGTGTTGGGTCGTGTGGTGTTGAGAGGGGGTGTTGGGTGGCGTGGTGTTGAAAGGGGGGTGTTGGGTGGTGTGGTTTTGAGATGGCGGTGTTGGGCGGTGTGGTGTTGAGAGAGGGTGTTGGGTGGCGTGGTGTTGAAAGGGGGGTGTTGGGTGGTGTGGTTTTTGGGAACGGGTGTTGGGTGGTGTGGTTTTGAGATGGGTGTTGGGTGGTGTAGTGTTGAGAGGGAGGTGTTGGGTGGTATTGTGTTGAGAAGGGGATTTTGGGTGGTGTGGTGTTGAGAGGGGGTGTTTGGTTGTGTGGTGTTGAGAGGGGGTGTTGAGTGGTGTGGTGTTGAGAGGGACGTGTTGCGTGGTGTGTGTTGAGAGGGGGGTGTTGGGTGGTGTGTGGTAAGAGGGAGGTGTTGGGTGGTATGGTGGTGAGAGAAGGGGGTGTTGGGTGGTGTGTTGTTGAAAGGGGGGTGTTAGGTGTTGTGATGGTGAGAGGGGGGGGTTGTTGGGGGTTTCGTGCTGAAAGGGAGGTGTTGGGTGTTGTGGGTGTGAGTGCGATTTTGGGTGTTGTGGTGGTAAAGTGGGCGTGTTGGGGGGTGTGGTGTTGAGAGGGAGGTGTTGGGTGGTGTGGTTTTGAGACGGGTGTTGGGAGGTGTGGTGTTGCGAGGGAGGTGTTGGGTGGTGTGGTGTTTGGGAGGGAGGTGTTGTGTGGTGTGGGGGTTGTTTGGTGGTGTGGTGTTGAAACGGGGGTGTTGGGTGGTGAGGGGCGGATGTTGGGTGGTGAGGGGCGGATGTTGGGTGGTGAGGGGCGGATGTTGGGTGGTGTGGTGTTGAGAGGGGGTGCTGCTGGGTGTGGTGTTCAGAGGGGGTGTTGGGTGGTGTCATGTTGAGAGGGGGTGTTTGTGGTGTGATGTTGAGAAGAGGTGTTTGTGGTATTGTGTTGAGAGAGGGTGTTGGGTGGTTTGGTGTTGAGAGGGGGGTGTTGGTTGGTGTGGTGTTGAGAGGGGATGTTGGGTGGTGTGGTGTTGACAGGGAGGTGTTGGGTTGGTGTGGTGTTGAGAAGGGGATGTTGGGTGGTGTGGAGTTGAGAGGGGGTGTTTGAGGTGTGGTGTTGAGAGGGGGTGTTTGTGGTGTGTGGTATTGAGAGGGAGTGTTAGGTGGTGTGGTGTTGAGAGGGGTTTTTGGGTGGTGTGGTGTTGAGAGGGGGGTGTTGGGTGGTGTGGTGTTTGGGAGGGAGGTGTTGGGTGGTGTGGTGTTGAGATGGAGGTGTTGGGTGGTGTGGTGGTGAGTGGGGGTGTTGGGTGGTGTGGTGTTGAGAGGGGGGTGTTGGGTGGTGTGGTGTTGAGAGGGGGTGTTAGGTGGTTTGGTGTTGAGAGGGGGTGTTAGGTGGTGTGGTGTTGAGAGGGGATGTTGGGTGATGTGGTGTTGAGAGGGAGGTGGTGTGGTGTTGAGAAGGGGTGATTGAGGTGTGGTGTTGAGAGGGGGTGTTTGTGGGGTGGTGTTGAGAGGGGGTGTTAAGTGGTGTGGTGTTGGGAGGAGGTGTTTGTGGTGTGTGGTGTTGAGAGAGGGTGTTGGGTGGTGTGGTGTTGAGAGGGGTTGTTGGTTGGAATGGTGTTGAGAGGGAGTGTTAGGTGGTGTGGTGTTGAGAGGGGGTTTTAGGTGGTTTGGTGTTGAGAGGGGGGTGTTGGGTGGTGTGGTGGTGAGACGGAGGTGTTGGGTGGTGTGGTGGTGAGAGGGAGGGGTGTTGTGTGGTGTGGTGTTTAGAGGGGGGTGTTGTGTGGTGTGGTGGTGAGGTGGGCGTGTTGGGTGGTGTGGTGTTGAGAGGGGGTGCTGGGTGGTGTGGTGTTGAGAGGGGGTGTTGGGTTTTGTGGTTTTTAGAGGGGGGTGTTGGGTGGTGTGGTGGTGAGAGGGGGTGTTGGGAGGTGTGGTGTCGAGAGGGGGTGCTGGTTCGTGTGGTGTTGAGAGGGGGGTGTTGGGTGGTGTTATGTTGAGAGGGGGTGTTTTGTGGTTTGGTGTTGAGAGGGGGGTGTTAGGTGGTGTGGTGTTCAGAGGGGATGTTGGGTGGTGTGGTGTTGAGAGGGAGGTGTTAGGTGGTGTGGTGTTGAAGGGGGGGGGGAGGTTTGTGGTTTGGTGTTGAGAGGGGGTATTTGTGAGGTGGTGTTGAGAAAGGGTGTTGAGTGGTGTGGTGTTGGGAGACGGTGTTTGTGGTTTGTGGTGTTGAAAGGGGGTGTTGGGTGGTGTTGTGTTGAGAGGGGGTGTTTTGTGGTTTGGTGTTGAGAGGGAGGTGTTAGGTGGTGTGGTGTTCAGAGGGGATGTTGGGTGGTGTGGTGTTGAGAGGGAGGTGTTAGGTGGTGTGGTGTTGAAGGGGGGGGGGGTTTGTGGTGTGGTGTTGAGAGGGGGTATTTGTGAGGTGGTGGTGAGAAAGGGTGTTGAGTGGTGTGGTTTTGGAAGAGGGTGTTTGTGGTTTGTGGTGTTGAAAGGGGGTGTTGGATGGTGTGGTGTTGAGAGGGGGGTGTTGTGTGGTGTAGCGTTTAAAAAGGGGTGTTAGGTGGTGTGGTGTTGAGAGAGGGTGTTGGGTGGTGTGGTGTTGAGAGGGAGGTGTTGGATTGTGTGGTGTTCAGAAGGGGAGGTGTTAGGTAGTGTGGTGTTGAGAGGTGTGTGTTGGGTGGTGTGGTGTTGAGAGAGGGTTTTGGGTGCCGTGGTGTTGAGAGGGAGTGTTGGGTGGTGTGGTTTTGAGAAGGGGTGTTGGGTGGTATGTTATTGAGAGAGGGGGTGTTGGGTGGTGTGGTGTTGAGAGGGAGGTGTTGTGTGGTGTAGTGTTGAGAAAGGGGTGTTAGGTGGTGTGGTGTTGAGAGAGGGTGTTGGGTGGTGTGGTGTTGAGAGGGAGGTGTTGGATGGTGTGGTGTTGAGAGGGGGGTGTTGGGTGGTGTGGTGTTGAGAGAGGGTGTTGGGTGGTGTGGTGTTGAGAGAGGGTGTTGAGTGGTGTGCTGTTGATAGGGGGTGTTTGTGGTGTGTAGTGTTGAGAGGGGGTTTAGGGTGGTGTGGTGTTGAAAAGGGGTGTTGGTTGGAGTGGTGTTGAGAGGGAGTGTTGGGTGGTGTGGTGTTTAGAGGGGTTGTTGGGTGGTGTGGTGTTGAGAGGGAGGTGTTGGGTGGTGTTGTGTTGAGAACGGATGTTGGGTGGTGTGGTGTTCAGAGGGGTTGTTTGTGGTGTGGTGTTAAGAGGGGGTGTTGGGTGGCGTGGTGTTGAGAGTGGGTGTTGGGTGGTGTGGTGTTTAGAGGGAGGTGTTGGATTGTGTGGTTTTGAGAGGGGGTGTTGGGTGCTGTGGTGGTAACAGGGGGGTGTTGGGTGTTGCGGTGGTGAGAGGGGGTTGTTGGGTGGTGTGGTGGTGAGAGGGAGGTGTTGGGTGGTGTTGTGTTGAGAACGGATGTTGGGTGGTGTGGTGTTCAGAGGGGTTGTTTGTGGTGTGGTGTTAAGAGGGGGTGTTGGGTGGCGTGGTGTTGAGAGTGGGTGTTGGGTGGTGTGGTGTTTAGAGGGAGGTGTTGGATTGTGTGGTTTAGAGAGGGGGGTGTTGGGTGCTGTGGTGGTAACAAGGGGGTGTTGGGTGTTGTGGTGGTGAGAGGGTTTTTTTGGGTGGTGTGGTGTTGACAGGGGTTGTTTGTGGTGTGGTGTTGAGAGAGGGTGTTTGTCGGGTGGTGTTGTGAGGGAGGAGTTGGGTGGTGTTGTGTTGAGAGGGGGTGTTGGGTGATGTGGTCTTAAGAGGCGGGGTGGTGTGGTTTTGAGAAGGAGTGTTGGTTGGTGTGGTGTTGAGAGGAGGGTGTTGGGTTGTGAGGTGTTGGGAGGGAGGTGTTGGGTGGTGTGGGGATGAGAAGGAGGTGTTGGGTGGTGTGGTGTGTAGAGGGAGTGTTAGGTGGTATGGTGGTGAGAGGAGGGTGTTGGGTGTTGTAGTGATGAAAGGGGGGGTGTTTGGTAGTGTGGTGTTGAGAGGGACACGTTTGGTGGTGTGGTGTTGAGAGGGGGGTGTTGGGTGGTGTAGTGTTGAGAGGGAAGTGTTGGATGGTGTGGAGTTGAGAGGGGGGTGTTGGAGGTGTGGTGTTGAGAGGGGCTGTTGGGTGATGTGGTATTGAGAGAGGGTGTTGGGTGGTGTGGTCTTGAGAGGGGGGGGGTGTGGTTTTGAGAAGGAGTGTTGGGTGGTGTGGTTGTGAGTGTGGGTGTTGGGTGGTGTTGTGTTGAGAGGGTGGTGTTGGGTGGTGTGGTGTTGGGAATGAGGTGTTGGGTGGTGTGGTGTGGGGAGGAAGGTGTTGGGTGGTGTGGGGATGAGAGGGAGGTGTTGGGTGGTGTGGTGTGTAGAGGGGGTTTTAGGTGGTGTGATGGTGAGAGGAGGGTGTTGGGTGGTGTGCTGATGAAAGGGGGGTGTTGGATGGTGAAGTGGTGAAAGGGGGGTGTTGGGTGGTGTGGTGTTGAAAGGGGGGTGTTGGGTGGTGTGGTGGTGAGAGCAAAGTTTTGGGTTGTGTGGTTTTGAATAGGGGGTGTTGAATGGTGTGGTGTTGAGAGGGAGTGTTTGTGGTGTGGTGTTGATAGGAGGGTGTTGGTTGGTGTGTTATTGAAAGGGGTGTGTTAGGTGTTGTGATGGTGAGAGGTGGGTGTTGGGTGGTGTTGGAAATTTCCAACACTAAATACAACCCTGTTGTATTCTCATTAATTATTACTAATTCTACTAATCATTGTAGTGATAAAATTAACCCAACGTAGAGTTCACATGTACTAATAATTACATCTGTACAATAAGGCTAGAATTCTTACGTCACCCGATGCCAGTATTGCGTCAGATTCCATTGTAATAAACACATTTATATCCAATGTGTCTGAGAATTGAATTTGATTCTCTATAAACAACGGTGTTCTGTGTGATAATTAATTACAGATAAACTGATCTCCAACTAAAGCCAAATAGAGCGTTTATAGTTATAGCTGTTATCTAGTAATAAAATTAACGTCACGCGTGAATGCCCTGGAGAGACTTTAATTCTTCTCCCTTGTTCGTTTACTATCATAAAACGGGCAAATAATAATATTTAACTCCTCCAAATAATAAACCCGTCCTAACCCGAGCATTTCAAGAACAACTGCGAGAAATGATAATATCCATAATAAATAATTTGGGAACAAACGCGGGACGCGGAGCGGGGCGGAAGAGACGCCATTCCACGTGTAGAAACGTTCACGAGCAGACGTGTTCACGTGGCGAAGCGCTCACGAGGAGACGCCATTACCCAGCCATCAGGGTAGACGCCATCAAATCTCTAGACGAAAGTCGCCACTGTGAGGTGTGAAGAACCTTTGCAGACAATACCTTCACTGGTGTCAGTGTCATTTACGGAACCTGTTAAATTTGGTTCTATGTAACTCCACGTGACCGGCCAGTGAAGCGCGTCAGTATCTAGGATAGGCTAGACCGGAACCTAGGACGCGACCTTCGGCAAGCCTTAACTTACACAGTGCCCATATTAGCTAAGTACCTTGATCCTTATTTGATGCATCATATAGGGGGTGGGTTTATAGCTGGGTAGCTTGTCGTGACGCCGTGCGACAATAAAAAACTACAGGTCATTATTTTCTCCTGTTTTTAATCTCGTTTTCTTGAATATAGATTTCTAGTAGCTTAATTTGTTACTACTGAAACCAATTTGATTTACAGCGTGTGTGAAGAATTCTCCGAGCTGTCATTTCCCATGTTAATCAACTCCCAGTGTTCTATGACGAGTCCAGGAGAATCAGAAGACGAGTCGTGACTAACTTCTGGGGAATCGTCATTAAGCTAAGATTCCTTGTGTATTCCTTGATTATTATCTGTACTCCTTTACATGCAGAACTCTGTTCATTGGATTAACATGTGTTTATTATACTTATTATTTCATGTTCGTAGTCTATGTTCTTTTTGATGATAAAGATAATGACTCTATAAATATTCATAGGATTAGATTATTATACATTGGACTGGTGAACGAACCACACTAGTTCCTGGACGTATTGAGTTCCAGTAATACCCCCCCAATGTAGGTGTTTGAGGCTTTGATTCATTTAATTATACAGCCTATTAATAATTTCAGTGATCATATTCTCTAGTATTTTATCCATAGTTACTGGTTCATCTAGGAATTTTCTAATGATCATATTTTCTCAGTTTCCCTCTTTACTACAAAAGCGGGTGGTCCTTCGTAATTGATTTTACTATATTAATATTTAAATAATTAGAGTCAAGCCCCAAATGTCCCACCTTATGGTCCTTATCGAACCGGATAGGCATAAAATTATAATTACAAATACTAATTATTAATAACTAATCCTTGTGTGATGTAATCAAGACTAACCATTTTAATTAATTGTGTCTACTAACAACGTAACACATAGATTAGTGTAAGTCACACCAACATATTGCTACTTTCACCTCATGTATAAGGTAGCTTTAGTGGGACACAGTTAATTACCCACAACACTTAGACCTATACCTCATACAGAAGTATGAATCTTTAGGTCACCAGGAGCATCAGCTCATAACCTTTATATGTTTTCACTTGTGTGTGCAAGTACACCCTTATAAAAACAAAAAAACAAAAAATACAGCACAATTATATTCACCTTACTGCACCACAATAATCTTTACCAATCTTATTAGGTAGAATTTAGGCTGAGATTGTGCTGAATTTGGTACAAGCCCAGACTAAATAAATTTATAGTTCTTAGTTAGGAATTATCACGACTAGACTTAAGCTAGTCAGTAGTGTATGTACTATTTGTGCTGACCCTATCCAGGGTGGGATTAAACTTTAAGACAACTCTGATTGGAGTGTCTCCATAATATTTCTCTTGTATTCATTATTTTGTGTATCTATTTTGTGTATTGCTGGATAATCTCCATTAACTCTGATGGTGATATAGATGAGCTAACCGGACGAAAACTAATGGTGAAGTTCAGACAGTGCACAAAATATCTAGCTATTTCGTGTTAGGTAGGTAAAACTATAGTCTATTCAAGTATATTAGGCTATTCTCATTGATATTGAACTCCACTGAATGAGTCAATATCCCAGTTATCTCAGTAATAAATATTTACTGACCAATCAGCCTTTACCCAACAAAATGGACACGGCTACCAAAATGAAAAGGACCCTTATCGGTCTGAAAGGTCATTTGACCCGAAAGATTAATAAATGCCAAAATCTGTCACAACAGTCAACTGTTGATTACTTTGAATTAGAAGATTTATTACAAGTTGCTGAAAGTAAATTTGCCCATATTAAGCAACACATGAATTTGTATTTGACAGAACTTCACTCAACTTCTGTAGAAAGTAGTGAACTTGAGGAGGTTATAGATGAGTTAGCTCAGTATGAAGAAGATATACGAGTTAAGCTTCTACCCTATAAGAAGCAAATTGCTAAAAACAAGCTGACAGTAGCTTCTGCTGTACGTACAGATCCTGAGGTTAAATTACCTCAAATCAATATACCCACATTCTCTGGTGATGAGAATGAAAGTTGGGATGACTTTTGGAGTAAATTCGTAGATGCAGTAGACTCTAAAGCTAACATTCCTCAAACCACCAAATTCACTTATTTACAAGGCTTGTTAAGAAATGAAGCCTTGAAAGTAATCTCTAATATAACACTGACCAGTGATGGTTACACATTGGCTGTTCAATTGCTCAAAACCAACTACGATAACACGGAGAGAACTGTTACTGTCTTAGTTCAAAAATTGCTAGATTTACCTTCTGCTAATAATTCCACAGATTCTCTCCAAACCTTCAGACTAGAGTTAGAGTCTTTACTCAAGACCTTAAGCCTTAAAGTCTAAGTTCAGTCAGCCGAATGGATGACCAAAGTAGTTGTTAAGCGAAAATTGCCAAGAGAAACTTTAGATAAGTTGTGTACTATGTACAATAAGACCTTTTTGACTTTGAAAGAGATCACAGAAGGTCTACATACCTTAGTCGAAAGACAAAGAGCCAACCAAGACGGGGAGAAAGTTTCAAACTCCTCTACTAACTCCCATCGTAACTCAGCTCAAGTTGACACTTCAGTCAAACCAAAAATGACTTTTGGCAAATAAGTCTAATAAATTTACATCTAGAACTACTCCATCCACTGGGAAAAGAAGTGGAAATGTAGGTACATATTCGGTGTCTCCTTCTGAGATAACCAATGACTTGTCTACTAAAGAGAACAAGTCAAACAAAGAGAGAAGGTGTCTGCTCTGCAATCAAGGGCATACCGCCTACCAATGCTCTGTTTATCCTACTTATAATGCTAGGATTAAAAGGTTGCAAGAACTACGCAAGTGCACCAAGTGCATGGGCTCTCATGATCCCAAAAAATGTGTAGTGCAGCTACATCCCTGCAACAGATGCAACCAAGGTGTACATCACTACGCCTTATGTAGAAAATCTTCTACACCAACCATTACCACTGGGGAGAATTCCACTAATTCTACCGCAGTGCAATATTGCAAAGTGCATCAAGAAGTAAATGTACTTACTACTGAGTCAGGCAATAATACTACTCTGCCTACAGCTCAACTTAGACTAATAAACCGAAGATCTAGAATTAACGCTAGAGGTCTTTTTGATCAAGGTTCACAGAAAACCTTCATTACACAACAGTTGGTAGATGAATTAAATTTAAAACCTGCCAAAAGTGTGAGGTTAAATATTTCTGGTTTCTTGGCAAATAGTGGACCTCGTGACTACAAGGTAGTTAAGGTATTAGTGAGACTCGGATCTTCTACTAGTCCAATACAAGCGGTAGTAGTAGATAAACTTCCTACAGACTTACAAGTCACTGGGTTAGCTCGCACTGCGAGACATCTTAGACGAAACCGCATGAGGATAGCAGATTATAAAATAAATTCTGACTGCCTCACAGATGTTGGAATACTTATAGGCGCGGATCATTATTACAAGTTTATAACTGGATGCACTAGACAACACGGAATGAATTTGTTGTCGTCTGCAGGAGGCAAATTGCTTACGGGACCAGGTGCTTTTCAGACAAAATCCAGCGTCCACAAACCAACAATCTAATAACATAATAGTGGCGTGACTAGGCTTGGAACAGTCACCCCTACGTTTCAGAGAAATATCTGAGGATAGTGAGTCTGACCCACCAATACATCGTTTGTGGGATTTAGACACTTTAGGTATTATCCCTGAACAACCAAGTCCTGATGATACGTGGACTTACCAGCAATACCTGGATACAGTTGTCTATGAAAATAAACAATACTGGGTAAGACTCCCATGGAAGTTGGATCATCCACAACTTCCAGTTAATTATTTTATGGCAGCCTCACAATTGCAGTCTCAATTAACACGACTACAGAAGCAGCCAGACAAACTAAACATGTATCATCAACTCATCCAACAACAACTTAACAGTAAATTTATTGAAGTTGTTGATAACGATGACCGAAAGATAGGTCATTATTTACCTCATCACGCTGTGGTGAAAGACTCATTGACAACACCTATTCGTATTGTCTTTAACTGTAGTGCTAAAGTAAAGCCAAACAGTGTGTCTTTAAATTAATGTCTCCAAACGGGACCTAGCCTAACACAAAGGCTACATGATGTGCTGTTACGATTTCGCACTGGTATTTTCGCCTATACTGCTGATATCAGCAAAGCTTTCCTCCGAGTAGGTTTGCAGGAGGAAGATCGTAACTACACAAAATTCCTCTGGATTAAGGATCCACTGGATCCTAACCGTGAAGTCATCACATATCGTTTTGCCTCAGTATTATTTGGAGCTACGTCCTCACCGTTTCTTTTGCAAGCAACATTAGACACACATTTGAGGAAATCAAACAGCCCCTATAAGGCAGACATTAGCGACAACTTGTATGTCGACAATTTCCAGGGAACCACTAATGATCAAACTGATCTGGTAGAAATCTACCATGAGGCTAACCGTGAACTATTAGGAGCCAATATGCCACTACAATCATGGGCCTCAAATAATGAATTACTCAACCAGGTAATCGAGAAAGAATTTCCAGGTTATCAGGTACCCAATCAATTAAAGGTTCTAGGTGTGGAAAGGAACACCAGTACTGACGAGATGAATGTCAAGTCAGTACAAACTGATAACTCAACCCTTACCATGAGAACACTGCTCTCGTTTGTCAGTCAACCATTTGACCATTTAGGCCTACTTAGTCCTATATTAATAAGGGGCAAACTCCTAATGCAGGAGTGCTGGCAGAAACATATGGGATGGGATGATTGGTTACCAAGTGAGTTACAAGCTAAATCGCAGATACTCTCAACGGATTTTAATCAGTTAGGCGTTTTGAAATTTCCTCGTAATACTTCAGGACCAAACTTACCCACCAATTTGCACGTTTTCTGCGATGCCTCTGGCAAAGCATATGGCGCAGTAGCCTACCTAGTTAATAGTGCACAATCAATTTTGCTCACATCTAAAGCAAGAGTTGCTCCCATTAAGAAGAGATCTTTGCCTCAAATGGAGTTGACTGCATTGCTGGTGGGAGTAAGATTGGCTCATTGCCTGGCAAAGACACTCAATAATATCCACTTTGGTGAGATTGTAGTGTGGTCAGACAACGAGGCAGTCTTACAATGGGTAAGAAACAACAACAACAAGACTCCCTACGTCAGTAATCGTGTCAGGAAGATTCATGAGTTATCTGTTAGATATAAATTCAGACATGTTCCTACTAAGGACAATCCTGCAGATTATTTATCTCCAGGGTTAACACTAAAACAACTTATCAAGTCTTCGCTGTGGTTCAATGGACCTTCATGGCTTGTTGGTGGTCAGTGGCCCAAACAAAAGCCACAAGTCATAGTGACCAATATCACCACTCCCAAGAAAGAACCAGAACCTCAACGAATCTTAGCCATTGATCCTCACAATTATTCTAACTTAAGCAAGTTATTAAGAGTGACTGCACATGTGTTTGATTTTCTTGCTAAGATGGGAATTCGACATAAGTTTCCCAATCCTATCCTCTACTGGATCAAACGTGCACAACAAGAGACATATGGAAGCGAATATGAAAATCTTCCAGATAAATTAACTAAGTCTCTAGGTATCTGGTATGATGCCAACACTCATAATATACTACGATGTGGAGGACGTTTGCTTCATGCAAAAATTGATTTGGACACAAAGAATCCAATTCTTCTACCTCGTCACCACATCATCACTAAACTTCTTGTTTTACATCACCATCAATATGGTACTTTACATGGTGGAGTGTTAGATACTCTCACCGACCTTAGACAAAAGTACTGGCTTCCTCAAGGTCGTCAGACAGTTAAGTCAATTATTAAATCTTGTGTAATCTGTAAAAGATACGATGCTAGAGTATGTCCTTACCCAGGACCTCCACCACTCCCTGAAGAAAGAGTGGTTCATCTTCGTCCTTTCGAAACCACTGGTGTTGATTACACAGGAGCCTTACTTCTCACTGGCAACCCAGATAATATACCAGTGAAAGCATAAATTTGTCTCTTTACGTGTGCTACAACCAGAGGTGTACATTTAGAAGTCACTTCAGACATGAGTGCTGAAGCCTTCATTCAGGCCTTCCGCAGATTTCCTGCTCGCAGATCTTGTCCCAAATTAATGATATCGGACAATGGTTCCAATTTTGTGGCAGGAGAAGCTTGTTTGCGAGAAGTCTGGAATCACCCAGACGTACAGTCGGTCCTACAGAGACGACAATGTCACTGGAAATTCATAGCACCGAGAGCCCCTTGGCAAGGTGGGTTCTATGAGCGAATGGTAGGCACAGTCAAGAAGTGTCTAAGGAAAACTTTACACAGACAAAAGGTCAGTTACTCCGAACTCCAAACTATTGTTTTGGAAATCGAGGCGCGAGTCAATAACCGCCCAATAACCTACCTGTCTGATGATTTCACCCAGAGGGAACCTCTGAGTCCCTCACACTTGATCCATGGAGGTCTACTGAGCCCTCTCATCCCTTTATCCGAAGAGGACCCCGTAGACCCGTCACATGTGACCAGAGGTGACTTGGTGGAAAGCTACCAGCATCTCTCCAGAGTTATTAACAGGTGGAATGAGGTGTGGACTCGAGAGTACCTCACAGCTCTACGAGAGTACCACTACGGAGCTTCGAGTCCTTACAATAAAGTGCAATTAAAACCAGGGGACCTAGTACTAGTCGACAGTGATGGACCAAGGTCAGAGTGGCCCATAGGCAAAATTGTTGCCATTCATCCAGATCATCAAGGTGTCCTGAGAGTAGTGAAAGTTTTATGCCGAGGCAACACTACTCTAAAAACTTCAGAGAAGCTGGTTCCTCTTGAATTGGCTGAGCGAGAATATCAGCCGGATCCAGTTTCCCCAGTAATTTCCGAGGACAGTAATTCTGATCCTCAGAGCAACCGCCCCACTAGAGCTGCTGCTCAACAATGTAGGCGGAATCTGCAAGCCTATTACAACTCTGAACAAGAGTAATTCCTTTTACACCCAATTTAGATAACTATGATGATACTGCGGTGTGATGTCATGCAACAAACCATTACAAGTCACTATGACCCAGGACATTCCCATCACAGTAGATTCTGTTGTTTAAATTGTGTGATTTAAAATCTTTAATTATTGTGTAGGCAATAAATAACATGTTTCATTTGACATGAAATTAGCAAGACTTAAGTTTCTTGTAAGTCCTTGACAAATACGGGACATTCGTTATGTGTGTACTAACATACTAACATACTAATATTGATACCAACTTCGGGATAGGTGTCAGTACTCCACATTACACTACGACCCTAGAATCCTCCCCGCGGAGTTATGTTGAAAATTTCCAACACTAAATACAACCCTGTTGTATTCTCATTAATTATTACTAATTCTACTAATCATTGTAGTGATAAAATTAACCCAACGTAGAGTTCACATGTACTAATAATTACATCTGTACAATAAGGCTAGAATTCTTACGTCACCCGACGCCAGTATTGCGTCAGATTCCATTGTAATAAACACATTTATATCCAATGTGTCTGAGAATTGAATTTGATTCTCTATAAACAACGGTGTTCTGTGTGATAATTAATTACAGATAAACTGATCTCCAACTAAAGCCAAATAGAGCGTTTATAGTTATAGCTGTTATCTAGTAATAAAATTAACGTCACGCGTGAATGCCCTGGAGAGACTTTAATTCTTCTCCCTTGTTCGTTTACATTCATAAAACGGGCAAATAATAATATTTAACTCCTCCAAATAATAAACTCGTCCTAACCCGAGCATTTCAAGCACAACTGCGAGAAATGATAATATCCATAATAAATAATTTGGGAACAAACGCGGGACGCGGAGCGGGGCGGAAGAGACGCCAGTACACGTGTAGAAACGTTCACGAGCAGACGTGTTTTCGTGGCGAAGCGCTCACGAGGAGACGCCATTACCCAGCCATCAGGGTAGACGCCATCAAATCTCTAGAAGAAAGTCGCCACTGTGAGGTGTGAAGAACCTTTGCAGACAATACCTTCACTGGTGTCAGTGTCATTTACGGAACCTGTTAAATTTGGTTCTATGTAACTCCACGTGACCGGCCAGTGAAGCGCGTCAGTATCTAGGATAGGCTAGACCGGAACCTAGGACGCGACCTTCGGCAAGCCTTAACTTACACAGTGCCCATATTAGCTAAGTACCTTGATCCTTATTTGATGCATCATATAGGGGGTGGGTTTATAGCTGGGTAGCTTGTCGTGACGCCGTGCGACAATAAAAAACTACAGGTCATTATTTTCTCCTGTTTTTAATCTCGTTTTCTTGAATATAGATTTCTAGTAGTTTAATTTGTTACTACTGAAACCAATTTGATTTACAGCGTGTGTGAAGAATTCTCCGAGCTGTCATTTCCCATGTTAATCAACTCCCAGTGTTCTATGACGAGTCCAGGAGAATCAGAAGACGAGTCGTGACTAACTTCTGGGGAATCGTCATTAAGCTAAGATTCCTTGTGTATTCCTTGATTATTATCTGTACTCCTTTACATGCAGAACTCTGTTCATTGGATTAACATGTGTTTATTATACTTATTATTTCATGTTCGTAGTCTATGTTCTTTTTGATGATAAAGATAATGACTCTATAAATATTCATAGGATTAGATTATTATACATTGGACTGGTGAACGAACCACACTAGTTCCTGGACGTATTGAGTTCCAGTAATACCCCCCCAATGTAGGTGTTTGAGGCTTTGATTCATTTAATTATACAGCCCATTAATAATTTCAGTGATCATATTCTCTAGTATTTTATCCATAGTTACTGGTTCATCTAGGAATTTTCTAATGATCATATTTTCTCAGTTTCCCTCTTTACTATAAAATCGGGTGGTCCTTCGTAATTGATTTTACTATATTAATATTTAAATAATTAGAGTCAAGCCCCAAATGTCCCACAGGTGGTGTGGTGTTGAATGGGGGGGGTGTTAGGTGGTGTGGTGTTGAGAGGGGGGGGTGTTGGGTGGTGTGGTGTTGATAGAGGGTGTTGGGTGGTGTGGTGTTGAGAGGGAAGTGATGGATGGTGTGGAGTTGAGAGGGGGGTGTTGGGTGGTGTGGTGTTGAGAAGGGGGTGTTGGGTGATGTGGTATTGAGAGAGGGTGTTGGTGGTGTAGTGGTGAGAGTGGGTGTTGGGTGGTGTGGTGTTGAGAGGGAGGTGTTGGGTGGTGTGGGGTTGAGATGGGTGTGTTGTGTTGTGTGGTGTTGAGAGAGGGGTGTTGGGTGGTGTGGTGGTGAGTGGGGGTGTTGGGTGGTGGTGTGTTGAGAGGGGGGTGCGGGGTGGTGTGGTGTTGGGAGGGAGGTGTTGGGTGGTGTGGTGTGGGGAGGGAGGTGTTGGGTAGTGTTGTGTTGAGAGGGAGGTGTTGGGTGGTGTGGTGTTGAGAGGGAGGTGTTGGGTGGGGTGGGGTTGAGATGGGGGTGTTGTGTTGTGTGGTGTTGAGAGAGGGGTGTTTGGTGGTGTGGTGGCGAGTGGGGGTGTTGGCTGGTGTGGTGTTGAGAGGGGGTGTTGGTTGGTGTGGTGTTGGGAGGGAGGTGTTGGGTGGTGTGGTGTTGAGATGGAGGTGTAGGGTGGTGCAGTGGTGAGACTGTGGTGATGGGTGGTGTGATGTTGAAACGGGGGAGTTGGATGGTATGGTGTCGAGAGGGGGTCTTGGGTGGTGTGGTGTTGAGAGGGAGGTGTTGGGTGGTGTAGTGTTGAGAGGGAGGTGTTGAGTGGTGTGGTGTTAAGAAGGGAGGGTGTTGGGTGGTGTGGTAGTGAGAGGGAGGTGTTGGGTGGTGAGGTGTTCAGAGTGAAGTGTTGGGTGGTGTGGTGGTGAGAGAGGGGGGGGGTAGTGGGTGGTGAGGATTTGCGAGGGGGTGTTGGGTGTTGTGATGGTGAGAGGGGTGTGTTGGGTGGTGTGTCGTTGAGAGGGGGGTGTTAGGGGGTAAGGTGTTGAGAGGGATGAGTTGGGTGGTGTGGTCTTGAGAGGTGGGGGGTGTGGTTTTAAGAAGGAGTGTTGGGTGGTGTGGTTGTGAGAGGGGATTTTGGGTGGTGATGTGTTGAGAGAGGGGTGTTTGGTGGTGTGGTGGCGAGTGGGGGTGTTGGCTGGTGTGGTGTTGAGAGGGGGTGTTGGGTGGTGTGGTGGTGGGTGCGGGAGGTGTTGGGTGGTGTGGTGTGGGAAGGGAGGTGTTGGGTGGTGTAATGGTGAGTGGGTATGTTAGGTGGTGTGGTGGTGAGAGGGGGTGTTGGGTGGTGTGGGGTTGAGAGGAGGGTGATGGGTGGTGTGGTGTTGAGAGAGGGGTGTTGGGTGGTATGGTGGTGAGTGGGGGTGTTGGGGGGTGTGGTGTTTAGAGGGAGGTGTTTGGTGGTGTGGTGTTGAGAGGGGGGCGTTGGGTGGTGTTGTGGTGAGTGTTACCTATCGTTTGTTACGGCTCGTGACCCTACAGCAGCCAACTTTAATTACGTCTAGGGATACGACACAACTGCTGTTCTCAATAGCGAATCACCAGTATAACCCCTTGATAAGTAATGAGCACAAAAATAAAATCTTCGTTTAGGACTGAAGAATAGATAAACAATATTACATAAATATATTCAAAACAGTATAATATAAAAACACAGATGGTAAAGTTAACTTGTAGCATATATGAAAGTATTGTCATGGCACGTAATATATAATAGTAATTATGGCACAAAATGAATGTAATAGACTTATCTCCGACATGTTACTCTCCTGGTCCAGTATCAGCTACTGAACTCTCGCTCTGCCGCCACCCACATTCTCACCTCCCGTCTGCCTCATCCCAGGATGAGGGATGGAAACTAAGGACTTTTAAATATTATAAACTAATTGAACAACCACTTGTTTTCAAAACACATAAGACTGCAAGTTACATATAATAGTTACTTACAAAATATATAAGTACAATGACACCTGTTTGATTACAGTATATAAAACAATTTCTAACTAAAATAAAGTGACATCTGGAACTCTCAACTGAACAGGTCCAGCTTTCCCGTATCAATCAGGAAATAGACTTGTGCAAAGGCAACCGCGCTCCTGTCCACTGACGCTGCCACCCCATACGACAATTTACCCAAAAACACAAGGTGTGAACATATACATGCAATGATAAAATAAAATAAAATTTATTTTAAATTTATATACGTATTCTGCTAGGAGTACGTAACAGTGAGAGAGGTGTTGGGTGTTGTGGTGGTGGTGATAGGGGGGTGTTGGGTGGTGTGGTGGAGAGAGAGGTGTGTTGGGTTGTGTGATGGTGAGAGAGGGGTGAGTGTTGGGTGATGAGGTGTTGAGAGGGAGGTGTTGGGTGGTGTGGTGTTGAGTGGTGGTGTTGGGTGGTGTGATTTTGAGAGGGGTTGTTTGTGGTGTGGTGTGGTGTTGAGACAGGGTGTTGGGTGGTGTGGAGTTGAGAGGGGGTGTTTGTGGGGTGTGGTGTTGAGAGGGGGTGTAAGGTGGTGTGGTGTTGAGAGGGGTTGTTGGTTGGAGTGGTGTTGAGAGGGAGGTGTTGGGTGGTGTGGTGTTGAGAGGGAGGTGTTGGGTGGTGTTGTGTTAAGATGGGATGTGGGGTGGTGTGGTGTTGAGAGGGGTTGTTTGTGGTGTAGTGTTGAGAGGGGGTGCTTGTGGTGTGGTGTTGAGAGAGGGTGTTGGGTGGTGTGGAATTTAGAGGGGGTGTAGGGTGATGTGGTGTTGAGAGGAGGTTGTTGGTTGGTGTGTTGTTGAAAGGGGGTGTTTTGTGTTGTGACGGTGAGAGGGGAGGGGGTGATGGGTGGTGTGGCGGTGAGAGGGAGGCGTTCGGTGGTGTGGTGTTGACAGGGTGGGTGTTGGGTTGTGTGGTGGTGAGGGAGGAGGGTGTTGGGTGGTGTGGTGTTTTGGAGGGAGTGTTTTTTTTTTTTTTTTTTTTTTTACATGCAAACATGCTTATAAGTACAATAAAAGGAAAAGTTACATCATAAAACAGAACAAAAAGACAAAGCACAAACGGGCAAAACTAAGGAACAAAAGTACTAAACACAATAACGCCGGCCGGAAGGGCCGATCACAAAACAACAATAATTACACACAGAATACAATAATTAAGTGAAAAACAGCAGAATACAAAACAGAAATAACACACCAAAACCTGAAACATACAGAACAAGGCTACCAGCACCGCAAACACACACGGAGAGGCACCAACATAAAAACAAAAAAGTAAATAATAAATAACTAACAATACAACAACATATTTATACAATAAACAAAAGGAAAAGCTCAACGGCAAAACCCGACAAAAAGCATAAACCCAGACCAGGTCACGCCAACAGCCTGAAGGGCACTCAACACCACACAAACAAGCGCACAAACAGCATCATACAACCATAAAACCACAAAGCATAACATAAGCACATGACACCCACAACCAGACACACAAACCAAACCCCGGACCGCACAGGAACCGGATACATACACACAAGCCACACAAAAAACCCACAACCACAAACCGGAGCACGCAGGACCGGGAAACAAACCCGCCCCACCCACTCACACACACCTGACCCGCACCCCACACCCATGCACACTAATGGAAACAACCCATAACACACAAAGGAATCACGAGTGAGGAACACATTCCTCAGAGACAAGACCATACGTCTCCGCAGCCCAGGGATACCGTCGCTTGTAGGCCTCCCAAATCATATATTCCCTGTCGGTAGGGGGACAATCCCCCTGCCGCCGCGGGCCCTTCATAAACTCGGGAACCACCAGATCAGGTGGAAACGGCCACTCCTTAAGCTCACTGACGCAAGTCGCATAACGAGGCTGGGGAGCGCAACCCACGTCCTTTGAGGTAGCAGACGACACCGCTGAAGCGTACGAGGGCTGCCGAGACGGCCGCGTCGCCGTACGCACAGGAGCACAGGACAATCGACGAGATGGCAACTCCACCGAGACCGCAGGAGACACTGAAGAGACGGCCGGAGACGGAAGATGCGTCGAGACCGCAGCCGATGAAACGGGGACCGAGGAAGGGGTTACAGAACCCCCAGAACGAGCAGTCTTTTTCAACACCATCACCAGGCCACCCCGCTCACCACGAACCTCGGCAGGGGGAACCACCCCCCATGAAGAACCGGAGCCATCCGATGCAGGCGACGCACCCGAAGCAGGAACCTCAGTCACCATATCTGCAGTGGAGGCCGAAACACTGGCACGGGCATCCTCAGGCAAATGCACCTCCGCCGTCACCGTAGTACGCAACATAACCGGAGCCACCCCTCCGTCGCCGGCAGATTCACAAGCGATGAAGTCGCCAACATCTGTCCATGCTGAAGACGAACGCCGAGAACGCTTAGGCTCGGGCCGCACATCATCCGACCCGGAGGCAGATTCCGAGACACACGCAACACAAGCAGGGCGAACCGATGCACGTCGCAGAACGGCAGCATCCTCAACCACATGGGGCACCAGGCCAGGCACAGGAGGAAGCGCCGGATCCACCCCAACACCCATCACAGCCGGCGAAGGTGCAGGGACAGGGTCAGACGCAGCAGAGGACGAACTGGAAGACAGGGGAATCGTGCAGCAGGCAGTCTGAAGAACCCTAGGGACACAAGTCGGCGCAGGACTGGCCTCGTAGCCTGGTGGATAGCGCGTAGGACTCGTAATTCTGTGGCGCGGGTTCGATTCCCGCACGATGCAGAAACAAATGAGCAAAGTTTCTTTCACCCTGAATGCCCCTGTTACCTAGCAGTAAATAGGTACCTGGGAGTTAGTCAGCTGTCACGGGATGCTTCCTGGGGGTGGAGGCCTGGTCGAGGACCGGGCCGCGGGGACACTAAACCCCAAAATCATCTCAAGATAACCTCAAGCACGATCACCCTGCGACGCCACCACCTCTTTAGGAGAGGCGACAACAACAGGGGGCCCACCAGGCGACACAGGGGGCACATCAGGGGCTGAAGAGACGGCCACATCCACTGAATCCTCCTCCACAGGAAGCGGTGGAAAATCCACCTCACTGAAGAGGTTCACGGGTGCAACGGCAGGCGCAGAACAGTCAGCAACCTGATGGCCCAAGAGGCCACAACGATAACATGGCCGAGGCTGGCGAGTGTAAAATACCCGAACGTTGTAGCCCATAAACCGCACAGAGGACGGAATATCTTCCCGGAGCCTCATGCTCAGGGTGCGAATGTTGGTTCTCACACCCTTAAGTGGACTGGAAGACACCACGTTCACCCGCACACTAATCAGTGCGCCATACCGGCCGAAGTACCGCCGTAGCAGACTCTCTGGAAACTCCAATGGAGCCCCATGCACACTGACGTATGTGAGGGCACCACTCCGATCAGAGAGTGACACAGTGCCCGCACCATCCGGCAGGGGAAATGTCCGCCCCTCGTAACGACGGAGAAACTCGCGATATGCCAATTCCTCGGTAAATTTCAATATCGCTCGACGAGCCGTCACCAGCTCGACACCATAAATGTCGATCACAGGGACATGAACCACCTCACACACCAGCGCTATCTCTGGGTACCCAGCCCGGCCGGAAAATTCGAGGCCCACAGACTGAGCCCACAGGACAGGGGGGAGGGGGACCCCCATCGTTAACTCCACGTCAGCACAGGCAGACAGAGACACACCCGCCCTCAACCGGCCAAATTGGTAAACACCACCAACAGCCGGAGCGCCGATTCACCACGTCCTTCCCCTACCGAAGCTAGGGCTAGACTCACTTGGAGGGAGTGTTGGGTGGTGTAGTGTTGAGAGGGAGGTGTTGTGAGGTGTGGTGGTGAATGAGGGTGTTGCATGGTGTGGTGTTGAGAGGGGGGTGTTGGGTGGTGTGGTGTTGGGTGGTGTGGTGTTGAGAGGGGATGCTGGATGGTGTGGTGTTGAGAGGGGGTGTTTGTGGTGTGGTGTTAAGAGGGAGGTATTGGTGGCGTTGCGTGAAGAAAGGGGTGTTGGGTGGTGTGGTGTTGAGAGGGGTGTTTGTGGTGTGGTGTTGAGAGCGGGGTGTTTGTAGTGTGGTGTTGGGTGGTTTGGTGTTGAGACGGGGTGTTGGGTGGTGTGCTGTTGAGAGCCAATGTTTGTGGTGTGAGAGTCTAGCCCTAGCTTTGGTAGGGGCGGACGTGGTGAATCGGCGCTCCGGCTGTTGGTGGTGTTTACCAATTTGGCCGCTTGAGGGCGGGTGTGTCTCTGCCTGCCTGTGCTGACGTGGAGTTAACGATGGGGGTCCCCCTCTCCCCTGTACTGCGGGCTCAGTCTGTGGGCCTCGAATTTTCTGGCCGGGCTGGGTACCCAGAGATAGCGCTGGTGTGTGAGGTGCTTCATGTCCCTGTGATAGACATTTATGGTGTCGAGCTGGTGACAGCTCGTCGAGCGATATTGAAGTTTACCGAGGAATTGGCATATCGCGAGTTTCTCCGTCGTTATGAGGGGCGGGCATTGCCCCTGCCGGATGGTGCGGGCACTGTGTCACTATCTGATCGGAGTGGTGCCCTCACGTACGTTAGTGTGCATGGGGCTCCGTTGGAGTTTCCAGAGAGTCTGCTACGGCGGTACTTCGGCCGGTATGGCGCAGTGGTTAGTGTGCGAGTGAACGTGGTGTCTTCCAGTCCACTTAAAGGGTGTGAGGACTAACATACGCACCCTGGGCATGAGGCTCCGGGAAGATATTCCATCCTCTGTGCGGCTTATGGGCTACAACGTTCGGGTGTTTTACGCCCGCCAGCCTCGGACGTGTTATCGTTGTGGCCTCTTGGGCCATCAGGCTGCTGACTGTTCTGCGCCTGCCTTGCACCCGTGAACCTCTTCAGTGAGGAGGATTTTCCACCTCTTCCTGTGGAGGAGGATTCAGTGGATGTGGACGTCTCTTCAGCCGCGGATGTGCCCCCTGTGTCGCCTGTTGCGCCGCCTGGTGCGCCCCCTGTTGTTGTCGCCTCTCCTCATGATGTTGTGGCGTCGCAGGGTGATCATCCTGCTCCGACTAGTGTCCCTGGGGTTCTTCCGACTGCCTGCTGCTCGATTCCCCTGTCTTCCAGGTTTTTTTTTTTTTGTTTTTATTTTGATAAAAGAAATATACAAAGTATAGCACAATATATACATGACATGAACCTAAGAACAGAACATAACAACAAAAACATAATCATAAACAGGCATAGAAGAGAACATTGCATAATAAGACCCCAGAAACTCCAGGTACACAAGTCCAAATACACATAAACATAGAAACGGACACACAACAAACGGACGCATACGGACATGGAAAGACACAACTAACATATAAAGAATAAACCAGACACACATATAAATACACAATGCACACAATTACAGAAATAACACAAAGCATAAGCACATCGCACACAAATCATATAAGTAACAAAAACAAACCATGGCCAAGGCCCAGGCACTACTATATGACAACCCCAAGAAAGAATCCGGGGCGAACAATGAAACACAGAGATACATGTACCCTAAACAAACACACTTCCAGGAAGAACAGCAATCAAACCAACAAAAAGAGTAACAAACAGCCGCATGCAACTCACTCAAGGTACAAGCAACGGCCCACGCAGGAGCCAACATAGAAGCAAACCCACACTCACACTCAACCCCACACACCAAACCGAACACACAACCACAGGAGCAACCACACACACACCCAGCACAACTCCCCCGAGGAGGCCCACCGGAGGGCCGGGGATCTAGGATGAAAACAGAAGACCACTCACCCAAAAGCAACCCCACGCACATACCCACCCGTGAACCAACCACGGAACTCGCTCGGAAACGCACGCTGCATCCATCACCACGTGAACCGCAAACGACCCCACAAAAACCCCAAAAGCCTAGCAACCCCATAACCCTCCCTCCGACCCACCCACACACAATACACAAAGTCAGCAACAAGAAGACAAAGCGTATTACGAACACGGCGCGACCTCCGCGGAAAGGAAAAAAACAAAAATCTCAAAAGGTCACCCCGACACCCAGGTCCACAAACTCCAACCAACACGTCCCGAAACCAATCAAGCAAACCCCGCAACCGCCCGCAAAAATAAAAGACATGCAACTGCGTCTCAGGGAGCCCACAGTGCACACACGCATCAGAGGCACGCAAACCCAGCATGCACAACCGTGCATTAGTCGCCAACGACAAATGCAAGAGCCGAAACAACAATTCCCGCTGTTGCGGAGCCAGAAACCGAGCCCCCAGCGCCACCCACACATCCCCCCAATCCCAACACGGGAACAAACCCTCCACCCGCGGTGGAACACGACGAAACAAAACCCGATACACCGCCTTGACCGACAAGGACAGGAACCCCGGACAACAGCATACCTCCCGAAGAATTGCCACCGCCCAAGAGTAAACGGGGGGGGGGGGGGGGGGGGTTACAGACCGCCGCCTCCCAACAAACACCAAAATCCACCAAATAGCTAAACCTAACAGAGCAATAATAAACACACAAACCATTGAGCCCCCCACCCAACTCAAACCCCTGACACAACGAGACCCAAAAGAGCGCCCGAGCCCTCGTGAACACATCAGGAATGCCCACCCCACCCTCCCGCACAGCCAACACCAACGTCGACCGGCGAATTGGGTGGTAACGACCACACCACACATAACGATAAACCTGGCGCTCCAACCCGAAAGCCAGCTTACGATCCAGGGGGAAAACCCGAGCCACGAACCAGACCCGGGACAAAACTTTGCAATTCACAAGCAACGCCCGCTGATAAAGCGTCAACGGGCGCACAGCCAGCAACCCAATCGCAACGCCGACACTCCGGGAAACCATATCCCAATTGCAAGCCAAGGACCTCTCATAGGAAGCGAACCAGGTAAGCCCCAAAACCCGCATAGAAGTGACAACCGAAAACCATGACCCCACCCACACAAGGCGAGAGGACCACCCACCAAGACCCATAAGACCGGACTTCGCACGATTCACCTGCGCCCCAGTGGCCAACTCAAACCTCTCAACCACAACCTGGACCGCCCCAACCGACCCCTCCGAGGCCAGGAACAGGACGGTATCATCTGCATAACCGCAGATAGGCAACCGAAGATCCGACGGCAAACGGGGGGGGGGACGATCAACGGGCATCCCTTGATCGCCCGAAAAAACGGCTCCTGAAAGACGATATACAAGAGCATCGAAAGCGGACAACCCTGCCGCACCGAGCGACTCACAGGGAAAGAATCACTCAAAAACCCATTTACACAGACCCGACTACAACATTGAGCGTACAACATACGCACCCAACAAACAAACAAGGGCGGAAATCCCAGCCTCCCCAACACGCGAAACACAAAATCGAGCGACACACGGTCGAAAGCCTTCGACCAATCCAGACAAAGCATCGCTGCCGACAAGCGAGCGTCGGACACGTACAAGAGCACATCTCGAAACAATGCATTGCAATGCAACAAGGAACGACCCGGAACACCACAAAACTGCTCCACAGAGACAACAGACGCAACAACACTGCGACACCGACCAGCCAAGACCTTAGACAGGATCTTGTAGTCGACATTCAACAAAGTAATGGGCCGCCAGTTTGAGAATAACCGTAGATCGCCCGACTTCGGGAGAAGCCGCACAATCCCAACGCACTGAGACATAGGCAGAACGCACTCCCGAAGACAAGACTGGACCACCTCCAGCAGAACATCCCCCAACACATCCCAAAAGGCGACATAGAACTCAATAGGAAGACCATCCGAACCCGGCACCTTCCCGGAACGAAACGACCGCACCACCACAAGCAGCTCCGCCAAGGAGACCTCTTTCACCAGACCAGCACACTCCGCAACCGACAACCCAGGAAGGCACCGACCCAAGAAATCCTCCGCAAGTGCGGCGTCCCCAGCCACCTCTGCATACAGCGCAGCCAACTCCTGCCGAACATAGTGCAACACCCCACCAGTGTCCGAAACAACCGTCCCATCTGGCCGTTGCAAGGCCGTAAAAGAGTCCCGCGCGGCCCGTACCTTACTTAAAAGAAATGGAGAAATCCGTTCCCCGTCGACCCTCTCACTTACACGAGCCCTCACACGCACACCCTCCGCCCACTCACTCCGCAACCCGCATATACGCGCCTTGCAGTCCACAATCTTATCAAAACAATCAACACCAGCATCGTACCGTACATACAACCTCGACAGCTGCGCCTGCAACAACCGCAGCAACCCAAAGCGCCCAGCAGCCTCGCGCTTAGCAACCACGCGAAAAAACAAACGACACTGCTCTTTACACCACTCCCACCACTCCAAGACAGAGAGAAACTCACAACGCCGGGCTCGAATCCCGACCCACCAACACCGAAACTGACGACAAACACGCGGAGAACGCAACAACCCACAGTTTAGCTTCCACCACGCCGCACCGACCCGCACCTGACTGGGTACCCCAACCCGGACCACCACCAAACTGTGGTCGGAGAATGCAACCGGGACCGTGCGAAAATCATACACCGTACATTCCCCACCATTGACATACACCCTATCGATGCGCGAACGCACCCCACGTGCAGCAAAAGTAAACGACAACCCTCCACCAAAGAGCACGGCAGCGTCCCGGAAACCACATGAACGCACCACCTCCAGCAGCGCACCCGAGACATTCTGCGGACGGGCGCTACAACAATCCCGCACACTCGTCACACAATTGAAGTCCCCTCCAAAAATCATGCCCCGCGTATCATGGCGCAAGAAAGGAAGAAGCCCCACCCGAAAAAACTCCTCCCTCTCCCGACGACGCGCTGCACCCGAGGGGGCGTACACCGTCAAAAACGGAATCACGACCCCCAAAAACTCCACTCGCACAAACAACACCCTCCCATCCTCGTCCAACTCCGTGTGAAGCACGGAGAAGGAGGCCTTACGAGAGAATAACATAAGGGTCCCCCCGAAAGGCGTCCTCGGCGAGTTGAGCACCACATGATAATGCACGCTTAGACACTGCAACACAGACACATCATGCACATTATGCTCCTGTATGAGAGCCACATCCACACATTGCTCCTGCAAAACATCCAACAGGCCCAACTGGACCCCAAGAGCATTCAAACCCCGAACATTCAAGGACGCACAAACTACAGAGGGCGCCATCGGAACAACCTCAGGACACCCCCAACTTGTCGCGACACACAGGCCGCACTTCATCCCGGACCCCAGGGCGATCACAATGAACACCGTCAGTCGCCGTACCCAGCCCCAGGGACGAGCCCTCTGCCGGATCCGCAGAGCCCCCACCAACCGGAACAAGGGCCGAAGACCCCCGACAGGTACTCTTAGACAACACGACCACCAGGTCCCAGTCACCGCGATGAGCCACCCACCAAGAGGTGCCACCATCAGGAGGCGCAGCTGCCGTCACTGGAGGCACCACAGAAGAAACCTCCTCGATGTCCTCGCCCGCAACCTCCATCGCAACACCGCCCTCCGCCCACAACCGACGAGGCGATGTATCCTGAGCCGAACGACGGCGCTTCACATGAGGCTGCTGATCGTCGGTACAACGACCCCCAGCAAGGGGTGCTCCAGAAGAACCCGACGCGGGCGGGCCCAAAGCCGAAGCAGCACGGGCACACACAGCAGCAACCTCCACAGCATGGGGCCACAGCTTACCACCACGCCCGGAGACCGGAGCAGAAGGAGCAGGTCCAGAAAGCGGGAGAGCACACTCCAGCTCACAGGGGGCATCCACCACGGACGCCGAGGCAATTGCAGCTGACGAACCACTGGATAAGGCGACCTTCGTAGACGACGAGGGAGTCGACGCAGAGTCAGAGGGCAGGGAGGAGGACACACACCCCACCACCCCAGCATCCCCGGGCAGCAGACAATCTTCAGCAGGGAAAGCAGGCACCACACCAACAGCAGCAGCCGAGGACCGCACAGAAGCCTCCGGCCGTGGATGCACCTTCCCACCACCGAACGAGGAACCCCCGAGGTAGGAGCTCCCGTTCCCACAGAGCACACTGGGGAAGCAGACATACTATGTCCCGACCAAACAGGGACTGAGGGAGCACTCGCTGAACCCGCCGCAGGAACCACCCCAGGCACCTCGCCAGGGCGAGAAAGCGATGAGGAAGCCCCCTGCGTCTCCAAAGGGGGGAAGTCACCCTCCAAGAAAACGGAGGGAGCCTCAGCCCGAGGAGCATCACAGCTCGCTGCCACATGGCCCTCAGCACCACACCGGAAACAAGTACGAGTCTGTCCCTGATAGAATACTCTGAGCGAGAGCCCACGATACAGAAGACGAGATGGTACCGGTGACGTAATCTTCATACCTAGCGTACGAATGCCCGTACGCAGCCCGCTCAGCCGACCTGTACGCAGATGGTTGAAACAATGAAACTGCACCTCTCCATATTTTCCAAACACAACCCGCAGCTCATCCTCAGAGAACGTCACCGGTACACCATGCACACTCACGTACTGCACGGCCCCCCAGGGATCCGAAACGGCCACAGACACAGCCGTGTCGGTGACTGGAACAGAGTGGCCGGCCCAACGCGCCACAAACTTCTTGTACAGCGAGCTCCTGCAGAAGGTCATCGCCACTCGCATAGGGGAAAGCTTTTCCAGCCCTATCAAATCCCTATCAAATCCCTATCCCTTTTCCAGCCCTATCAAATGATGGGGTGGATCCGGCGCTTCCTCCTGTGCCTGGCCTGGTGCCCCATGTTGTTGAGGATGCTGCCGTTCTGCGACGTGCGTCGGTTCGCCCAGCTTGTGTCGCACGTGTCTCTGAGTCGGCGTCCGGGTCTGATGATGTGCGGCCAGAGCCTAAGCGTTCCCGGCTTTCATTTTCTGCTTGGGCTGACGTTGGCGATTTCGACGCTTGTGGATCTGCCAGTGACGGAGGGGTGGCTCCGGTTTCGTTGCAGACTATGGTGGTGGCGGAGGTGCATTTGCCTGATGGTGCCAATGCCGGTGTTTCGGCCTCCACTTCAGATTTGGTGTCTGTGGTTCCTGCTTCGGGTGCGTCGCCTGCATCGGATGGCTCCGGTTCTTCGTGGGGGGTGGTTCCCCCTGCTGAGGTTCGCGGTGAGTGGGGTGGCCTGGTGAAGGTGTTGAAAAAGACTGCTCGCTCTGGGGGTTCTGTAACCCCTTCCTCGGTCCCCGTTTCATCGACTGCGGTCTCGACGCCTCTTCCGTCTCCGGCCGTCTCTTCAGTGTCTCCTGCGGTCTCGGTTGGGACGTTACCATTTCGTTGCTTGTCCCCTGCTCCTGTGCGTACGGCGACGCGGCCGTCCCGACAGCCCTCGTACGCTTCATCGGTGTCATCTGCTACCTCGAAGGACGTGGTTTGCGCTCCCCAGCCTCGTTATGCGACTTGCGTCGGTGACCTTCAGGAGTGGCCGTTCACCTGATCTGGAGGTTCCCGAGTTTATGCTGGGCTCACGACGGCAGGGGGATCGTCCCCCCACCGACTTGGAGTATTTGATTTGGGAGGCCTATAAGCGTCGGTATTCTTGGGATTCGTTCCCTGATAAATATCTTCCTGTCTCTGAGATATGTATTCCTCGCTCATGATTCCTTTGTGTATTGTGGTGCATGGTTGTGGGGTGCAGGTCGGGTGTGTGTGTGTGGGGTGGGGCAGGTTTGTTTCCCGGTTCCTGCGTGCTCCGGTTTGTGTGGCTTGTGTGTGCGTCCGGTTCCTGTGCGGTCCAGGGTTTGATTGGTGTGTGTCTGGTTGTGGATGTCGTGTGCTTATGTTGTGCTTTGTGGTTCTATGTTTTTTTATGTTGCTGCCTGTAAGCTTGTTTGTGTCGTGTTGAGTGCCCTTCAGGCTGTTGGCGTGACCCGGTCTGGGTTTATGCTTTTTGTCGAGTTTTGCCATTGTGCTTTTCTTTGTTTGTTGTATATTTGTTCCTTTCTAGTTATTTTTATTATTATTGTTATTATTATTATTATTGTTATTATTATTATTATTGTTATTATTATTATTATTGTTATTATTATTATTATTGTTCTTATTATTATAATTATTTTCGTTTTGTGTTGGGGCCTCTCCGTGTGGGTTTGAGGTGCTGGTAGCCTTGTTCTGAATATTTCATGTTTTGGTGTGTTATTTCTGCATTGTATTCCACTGTGTTTTAACTTGCTTGTTGTGGTTTGTTGTTGTTGTTGTTGTTGAGTTAGGGGCGACGACGATCGTGGGATCGTATGCGCCCCGGCGTACCCGTGAAGGGTGAATCGCAAAGCCAGGAAAGGCGAAATGCTAAGCCAAAACGCGAAACGAGTGACGCCAAGCACTAGAAACTAATATGCCACACGGCAAAGCTACGCACAAAGGGAGAGGCATAAGCACATAATAGAACAGGGCAAACAAACAGCCAGAAGGGCACACAGCATGTCAGAGCAAATACACAAGAAATCAGAGCATATACTTGCCCGGGAACTTGGCCCGTGGGAATCTTACATTGAACGCCTCCCAGAGCACCCATTGCCAAGGGTCTCGTCCATCCACCGGGGACGCCATAACATCCGGAACCGGGGCAACAAACACCTGCAAACTGGGGACCCAGATGGTAGAACTCATGAGGCGAGAAGTCGCCACTCGCCCCCACAGGAAGGGAACTTGCCCCCCCACGAAAGCACTCCGGTCCGTCAGACAGCATTAACTCGGCAATCTTCGACCAGTGACCCGGTGGCATCACAGACGCCGACAACACGTCCCCCAGGGCCCCAACACCCACCCGCACCACAGGGGTACCCGCGGCCCCGGGCACACCACCAGACGACAGCAGGGAACCCGGACGGCGCGCATCCTTCCGTAACGTCACCACCAGGCCACGCCCAGCACCAGAGTCCACACCATCCCTGGCAGCGGAAGCCACCACCCCCCACTGTGGAGAGTCCCCCGGCGGAGAAAGAACCGAAGGCACATCCGAGACACAGGCACCAGCACCGGCAGGCACATGGACCTCCGCCACCACGAACCGCGGAGACATCGACGCATCCGTATCCACACTGTCAACATCCGAAGCCCTACAGTCACTGAAGTCACCAACGTCGGCCCAGGAAGAAGACGAACGCCGGGAACGTTTGGGCACCGGCCGGATATCGTCCAAGCCGGTAAGTGACCCAGAAACACGGGTACCACGAGCCGAAGGAACCGACGCCAAGACGGCAGCAGCCTCTACCACAGGGGGAACCGGGCCACACACAGCAGGAGGCTCCACAGTCACCCCAGCACCAAGCACATCCGGGACCCGAGTCACGGACACAGGGCCAGGCGCAGCATCAGAAGACGAGGGAGAAGACAGCGACGTCACACAGGGAGCTACAGGAAGGCCCACGGGAGCAGCTGGGACAGCAACAGGATCAGGCAGACCAACCGACGGTACCTCAAGAACCGGAGGAGGGACGGCAACAACCGGAGGAACGGCAGGCGCCGCCGGGGAAGCTGCAGCAGCGAACAGGACGCTCACCTCCTCATCAAACTCACCGGAGACTGCCTCCAGAGGGAGCGGCAGAAAATCCTCGTCGCGGAACAAGTTGACAGGAGCAGCAGGGGCCTCAGAGCACCCGGCAGCCTGATGCCCCAACAGGCCACACCGGAAACAGGTACGAGGCTGCCGGGCATAATACACCCGGACGTAGTACCCCATAAGCCGGACAGAAGAAGGTATATCCGACAGCAGGCGCATCCCCAACGTGCGAATGTTTGTACGCCTCCCAGCGTACCGTCCCGAGGAGAGCGTGTTCACCCGCACGCTGACAACAGTACCAAAACCCCCGAAGAAACGCCGGAGGAGGTCATCAGGGAATTCCAGGGGCGCACCATGGATACTGACATAAGTCAGGGCACCACTGCGGTGCCACAGAGCCGGCATCGTCTGGCAACGGCAACGTACGCCCCCCGTACCGACGGAGGAAGTCCCGGTACTCGTCCTCCCCCACGAACTTAATAACAACCCGATGGGCCGAAACTAGCTCCACACCGTAAACAGCTTCCACCGGGACACAAAGCATGTCACACATCACCATCTCGATGGTCGGATAACCAGCCTTACAAGTGAACTCCAGGCCCACGGAGTTCACACGCTGAACAGGAGGAAGACGGCCCCCCATGTCAGAACTGCCACGTCAACGCAGCCAGGCAGGCAACAAAACTGGTAGGGCAGGGACGCCCACACCACCTGGCGACCAAAATAGCAAACAACTCCAACAGCCACGGAGGGTCGAGAAAAGTCCTCACTCCACGGCTGCTAACAGTCGACTCCTTGTGGTTTGTTTGTAATTATTATTGTTTTGTGGTCGGCCCTTTCGGTCGGCGTTTTTGTGTTTAGTACATTTGTTCCTTTATGTTTTTGCACGTTTGTGCTTTGTTATTTTGGTCTGTTCTATGTTATTGTTTACTTTTATTGTACTTATAAGCATGCTTGCATGTAAAAATAAATATAAAAAAAAAAATGTTTGTGGTGTGGTGTTGAGAGGGAGGTGTTGGGTGGTGTGGTGATGAGTAGGGGTATTGGGTGGGTGTGTTGTTTAGACTGTGGTGTTGGTTGGTGTGGTGTTGATAGGGGGGGGGGTGTTGGGTGGTGTGGTGGTGAGAGGGATGTGTTGGGTGGTGTGGTGTTAAGAGGGAATTGTTGGGTGGTGTGGTGTTGAGAGAAGGTGTTGGGGGGTGTGGTGTTGAGAGAAGGGTGCTGGTTGGTGTGTTGTTGAAAGGGGGATGTTGGGTGTTGTGGTGGTGAGATGGGGGGTTATGGGTATTGTGTTGGTGACAGCCAGATGTTGGGGGTTAGGTGTTGAGAGGGAGTTGTTGGGTGGTGTGGTGTTGAGAGGGGGGTGATGAGTTGTGTGGTGTTGGGAGGGGGTGTTTGTGGTGTTGGGTGGTGTGGTGTTCCGAGGGGGTGTTAGTTGGAATGGTGTTGAAAGGGAGTGTTAGGTGGTGTGGTGTTGAGAGGGGGTGTTGGGTGGTGTGGTCTTGAGAGGGAGGTGTTGGGTGGTGTGGTGGTGAGAGGGGGGGGGTGTTGTGTGGTGTGTCGGTGAAGGGGGTGGGTATAGTGTTCAGAGGGGGTTGTGGTGTGGTGTTGAGAGGGGGTGTTTGTGGTGTGGTGTTGAGAGGGGGTGTTGAGTGGTTTGGTGTTGAGAGGGGGTGTTAGGTGGTGTTGTGTTGAGAGGGGATGTTGGGTGGTGTGGTGTTGAGAAGGAGGTGTTGGGTGGTGTGGTGTTGAGTGGGAGGTGTTGGGTGGTGTTGTGTTGAGAACGGGATGTTGGGTGGTGTGGTGTTGACAGGGGGTTGTTAGTGGTGTGGTGTTGAGAGGGGGTGTTAGGTGGTGTTATGTTGGGATTGGATGTTGGGTGGTGTTGTGTTGAGAGGGAGGTGTTGAGTGTTGTGGTGTTGAGAGGGGTGTTGGTTGAAATGGTGTTGAGAGGGAGTATTAGGTGGTGAAGTGTTGAGAGAGGGTGTTGGGTGGTGTGGTGTAATGAGGGGGGTGTTGGGTGGTGTGGTGATGAGAGGGAGATGTTGGGTGGTGTGGTGGTGAGATGGGGAGTTGGGTGGCGTGGTGTTGTGAAGGGTTGTTGTGTGCTGTGGTGTAGAGAGGGGGGTGTTGGGTGGAGTGGTTGTGAGGGGGGGTGTCGGGTGGTGTTGAGAAGGGGTGTTTGTGGTGTGGTGTTGAGAGGGAGGTGTTGGGTGGTGTGGTGTTCAGAAGGGGGGGTGTTGGGTGGTGTGGTGTTGAGAGGGGTGTTTGTGGTGTGGTGTTGAGAGGGGTGTTTCTGGTGTGGTGATGAGAGGGGGTGTCAAGTGGTTTGGTGTTGAGAGGGGATGTTGGGTGGTGTGGGGTTGAGAGGGAGGTGTTGGGTGGTGTTGTGTTGAGTGGTGTGATGTTGAGAGGGGGTGTTTGTGGGGTGGTGTTGAAAGGGGGTGTTGAGTATTGTGTTTTTTGGGGGGGGGTGTTTGTGGTGTGTGGTTTGAGAGGGGGTGTTGGGTGGTGTGGTGTTGAGGTGGGGGGTGTTGGGTGGTGTGGTCTTGAGAGGGAAGTGTTGGGTGGTGTGTTGTAGAGAGGGAAGTGTTGGGTGGTGTTGTGGTGAGAGGGAGGTGTTGGGTGGTGTGGTGGTGAGAGGGGGGTGTTGTGTGGTGTGGGGGTGAGGGAGGGGTTGTTGGGTGGTATGGTGTTGAGAGAGAGGTGTTGGATGGGGTGGTGTTGAGAGGGGGTGTTGGGTAGTGTGTTATTGAGATGGGGGGTGTTGGGTGGTGTGGTTTTGGGAAGGAGAGTTGGGTGGGTTGGTTTTGAAAGGGGGTGTTGGGTGGTGTGGTGTTGAGAGGGAGGTGTTGGGTGGTGTGATGGTGATTGGGGGTGTTGGGTGGTGTCGTGTTGAAAGGGGGGGTTTTGGGTGGTGTGGTGTTAAGAGGGGGGTGTTGGGTGGCGTGGTGGTGAGGGGGAGGTGTTGGGTGGTGTGGTGTTGAGAGGGGGGGCTGGGTGGTGTGATGTTGAGAGGTGTTAGGTGGTGTAGAGTTGAGAAGGGGTGTTTGTGGTGTGCTGTTAAGAGGGAGGTGTTGGGTGGTGTTGTGTTGAGAAGGGGGGTGTTGGGTGTTGTGGTGTTTAGAGGGGTGTTTCTGGTGTGGTGTTGAGAGGGGCTGTTGGTTGATGTGTTGATGAAAGGGGGGTGTTGGGGATTTGGTGTAGAGAGGAATGTGTTGGGTGGTTTGGTGTTGAGAGGGGGGTGTTGGGTGATGTGGTGTTGAGAGGAGGGGTGTTGAATTGTACGGTGTTGAGAGGGGGTGTTTGTTGTGTGGTGTTGGGAGGAGGGTGTTGTTGGAGTGGTGTTGAGAGGGGGTGTTGGGTAGTGTGGTGTTAAGAGGGGGGTGTTGCGTGGTGTGGTGTTGAGAGAGGATGTTGGGTGGCGTGGTGTTGAGAGGGGGGTGTTGGGTGGTGTGGTGTTGAGAGTGAGGTGTTGGGTGGTGTGGTGGTGAGTGGGGGTGTTGCGTGGTGTGGTGTTGAAAGGGGGGGGTGTTAGGTGGTGTAGTGTTGGGTGGTGTGGTGTTGAGAGGGGGTGTTTGTGGTGTGGTGTTGAGAGGGGGTGTTTGTGGTGTGGTGTTGAGAGAGGGTGTTGGGTGGTGTACAGTTGACAGGGGGTGTTTTTGGTGTGTAGTGTTGAGAGGGGGTGTTGGTTGGAGTGGTGTTGAGAAGGAGTGTTGGGTGGTGTGGTGTTTAGAGGGCATGTTGGGTGGTGTCGTGTTGAGAGGGAGGTGTTGGATTGTGTGGTTTTGAGAGGGGGTGTTGGGTGCTGTGGTGGTGACAGGGGGGGTGTTGGGTGTTGTGGTGGTGAGAGGGGGGGTGTTGGGTGGTGTGGTGGTGAGAGGAAGGTGTTGGGTGGTGTGGTGTGGAGTGGGGGGACTGTTGAATGGTGGGGTGTTGAGTGGGAGGTGTTGGGTGGTGTTGTGTTGAGAATCAGTGTTGGGTGGTGTGGTGTTGAGAGGGGTTGTTTGTGGTGTGGTGTTGAGAGGGGGTGTTGGGTGGCGTGGTGTTGAGAGTGGGTGTTGGGTGGTGTGGTGTTGAGAGGGGGGTGTTGGGTGGTGTGGTGTTGAGAGGGGTTGTTTGTGGTGTGGTGTTGAGAGAGGGTGTTTGTGGTGTGGTGTTGAGAGATGGTCTTGGGTGGTGTGCAGTTGAGAGGGGGTGTTTGTGGTGTGTGGTGTTGAGAGGGGGTGTAGGGTGGTGTGGTGTTGAGAGGGGATGTTGGTTCGAGTGGTGTTGAGAGGGGGGTTTTGGGTGGTGTCGTGTTGACAGTGGGGTGTTGGGTGGTGTGGTGTTGAGAGGGGGGTGTTGGGTGGTGTTGTGTTGACAGTGGGGTGTTGGGTGGTGTCGTGTTGAGAGAGGGTGTTGGGTGATGTGGTCTTAAGAGGCGGAGTGTGGTTTTGAGAAGGAGTGTTGGGTGGTGTGGTTTTGAGATTGGGTGTTTGGTCGTGTGGTGTTGAGAGGAAGGTGTTGGGTTGTGAGGTGTTGGGAGGGAGGTGTTGGGTGGTGTGGGGATGAGAGGGAGGTGTTTGGTAGTGTGGTGTTGAGAGGGGGGTTTGTGTGGTGTGGTGTTGAGAGGGGGGTGTTGGGCGGTGTGGTGTTGAGAGGGGGGTGTTGGGTGATGTGGTATTGAGAGAGGGTGTTGGGTGGTGTGGTTGTGAGAGTGGGTGTTGGGTGGTGGTGTGTTGAGAGGGGGGTGCTGGGTGGTGTGGTGTTGAGAGGGGGTGTTGGTTGGTGTGGTGTTGGGAGGGAAGTGTTGGGTGGTGTGGTGTTGAAAGGGAGGTGTTGGGTGGTGTAGTGGTGAGAGTGCGTGTTGGGTGGAGTGGTGTTGAGAGAAAGGTTTTGGGTGGTGTGGTGTTGAGTGGGAGGTGTTGGGTGGTGTGATGTTGAAAGGGGGGAGTTGGATGGTATGCTGTCGAGAGGGGGTCTTGGGTGGTGTAGTGTTGAGAGGGAGATGTAGAGTGGTGTGGTGTTAAGAGAGGGGGGTTGTTGGGTGGTGTGGTAGTAAGAGGGTGGTGATGGGTGTTGTGGTATTGAGAGGGGGGTGTTGGGTGGTGAGGTGTTGAGAGTGAAGTGTTGGGTGGTGTGGTAGTGGGTGCGGGAGGTGTTGCGTGGTGTGGTTTTGAGAGAGAATGTTGGGTGATGTGGTGGTGAGAGGGGGGGGTAGTGGGTGGTGAGGTTTTGGGAGGAGGTGTTGGGTGTTGTGATGGTGAGAGGGGGGTGTTGGGTGGTGTGGCGTTGAGAGGGGGGTGTTAGGTGGTAAGGTGTTGAGAGGGAGTTGTTGTGTGGTGTGGTATTGAGAGGGGGTGTTGGGTAGTGTGGTGTTGAGAGAGGGTGTTGGGTGGGGTGGTCTTGAGAGGGCGGGGGGTGTGGTTTTGAGAAGGAGTGTTGGGTGGTGTGGTTGTGAGAGGGGGTGTTGGGTGGTGATGTGTTGAGAGGGGGTGCTGGGTGTTATGGTGTTGAGAGGGGGTGTTGGGTGGTGTGGTGTTGAGAGGGAAGTGTTGGGAGTGTGGTGTTGAGAGAGAGGTGTTGGATGGTGTGGTGTTTAGAGGGAGGTGTTTGGTGGTGTGGTGTTGAGAGGGGGGCGTTGGGTGGTGTGGTGGTGAGAGAGGTGTGTTGGGTTGTGTGATGGTGAGAGAGGGGTGAGTGTTGGGTGATGAGGTGTTGAGAGGGAGGTGTTGGGTGGTGTGGTGTTGAGAGGGAATTTAGGGTGGTGTGGTGTTGAGTGGTGGTGTTGGGTTAAGTGGTGATGAGAGGGTGGTGTGGTGGTTAGAGGGAGGTGTTGGGTGATGTTGTGTTGAGAAGGGTTCTTGGATGGTGTGATTTTGAGAGGGGTTGTTTGTGGTGTGGTGTGGTGTTGAGAGAGGGTGTTGGGTGGTGTGGAGTAGAGAGAGGGTGTTTGTGGGGTGTGGTGTTGAGAGGGGTTGTTGGTTGGAGTGGTGTTGAGAGGGAGGTGTTGGGTGGTGTGGTGTTGAGAGGGGGGGTGTTGGGTGGTGTGGTGTTGAGAGGGGGGGTGTTGGGTGGTAAGGTGTTGAGAGAGGGAGTTGGGTGGCGTGGTGTTGAGAAGAAGTGTCGGGTGGTGTCGTTTTAAGTGGGGGTGTTGGGTGGTGTGTGGTTGAGAGGTGGGTGTTAGGTGATGTTGTCTTGAGAGAGGAGTGTTGGGTTGTGTGGTTATGAGTGGGGGTTTTGGGTGGTGGTGTGTTGAGATGGGGTGCTGGGTGGTGTGGGGCTCAGAGGGGGTGTTGGGTGGCGTGGTGTTGAGAAGGGGGTGTTGGGTGGTGGGGTTTTGAAAAGGAGTGTTGGTTGGTGTGGTTTTGAGATTGGGTGTTGGGTGGTGTGGTTTTGAGAGGGGGGGTGTTGGGAGGGAGGTGTTGGGTGGTGTGGGGATGAGAGGGAGGTGTTAGGTGGTGTGGTTGTGAGAGGAAGGTGTTGGGTGGTCTGGTGATGAAAGGGGGGGTCTTGGATGGTGAGGTGGTGAGAGGGGCGGTGTTGGCTGGTGTGGTCGTGAGAGGAAGGTGTTGGGTGGTGTTGTGTTGAGAGGGAAGAATCGGGTGGTGTGGTTTTGAGTAGGGGGTGTTGAATGGTGTGGTGTTGAGAGGGAGTGTTTGTGGTGTGGTGTTGATAGGTGGGTGTTGGTTGGTGTGTTGTTGAGAGGGGTGTGTTCGGTGGTCAAGTGTTGAGAGGGAGTTGTTGTGTGGTGTGGTGTTGAGAGGGGGGTGTTTGGCGGTGTGGTGTTGATAGAGGGTGTTGGGTGGTGTGGTGTTGAGAGGGAAGGGATGGATGGTGTGGAGTTGAGAGGGGGGTGCTGGGTGGTGTGGTGTTGAAAGGGGGGTGTTCGGTGGTCAAGTGTTGAGAGGGAGTTGTTGTGTGGTGTGGTGTTGAGAGGGGGGTGTTTGGCGGTGTGGTGTTGATAGAGGGTGTTGGGTGGTGTGGTGTTGAGAGGGAAGGGATGGATGGTGTGGAGTTGAGAGGGGGGTGCTGGGTGGTGTGGTGTTGAAAGGGGGGTGTTGGGTGATGTGGTATTGAGAGGGGGGGTGTGGTTTTGAGAAGGAGTGTTGGGTGGTGGGGTGTTGAGGGGGTGGTGTTGGGAGGTGTTGTGTTAGGATTGAGGTGTTGGGGGGTGTGGTGTGGGGAGGGAGGTGTTGTGTTGAGAGGGAGGTGTTGGGTGGTGTGGGGTTGAGAGGGGGTGTATTGGGTGGTGTGGTGTTGAGAGAGGGGTGGTGTGGTGGTGAGTGGCGGTGTTGGGTGGTAGTGTGCTGAGAGGGGGGTGCTGAGTGGTGTGGTGTTTAGAGGGGGTGTTATTTGGTGTGGAGTTGAGAGGGAGATGTTGGGTGGTGTGGTGTTGGGAGAGAGATGTTAGGCGGTGTGGTGTTGGGAGGGAGGTGTTGGGTGGTGTGGTGTTTAAAGGGGGGAGTTGGATGGTATGTTGTCGAGAGGGGGTCTTGGGTGGTGTGGTGTTGAGAGGGAGGTGTTGAGTGGTGTGGTGTTAAGAGGGGGGGGGGGTGTTGGGTGGTGTGGTAGTGAGAGGGTGGTGATGGGTGTTGTGGTATTGAGAGGAGGGTGTTGGGTGGTGTTGTGTTGAGAGGGGTTGTTTGTGGTGTGGTTTTGAGAGGGGTTGTTTGTGGTGTGGTGTGGTGTGGTGTTGAGACAGGGTGTTGGGTGGTGTGGAGTTGAGAGGGGTTCTTTGTGGGGTGTGGTGTTGAGAGGGGGTGTAAGGTGGTGTTATGTTGAGAGGGGTTGTTGGTTGGAGTGGTGTTGAGTGGGAGGTGTTGGGTGGTGTGGTGTTGAGAGGGAGGTGTTGGGTGGGGTCGTGTTGAGAGGGGTCGTTTGTGGTGTGGTGTTGAGAGGGGTCGTTTGTGGTGTGGTGTTGAGAGGGGGTGTTGGTTGGAGTGGTGTTGAGAGGGAGCGTTGGGTGGTGTGGTGTTTAGAAGGGGTGTTGGGTGGTGTGGTGTTGAGAGGGAGGTGTTGGATGGTGTGGTGTTGAGAGGGAGGTGTTGGATGGTGTGGTGTTGAGAGGGGGGGTGATATGGGTTGTGTGGTGTTGAGAGGGGGTGTTGGGTGGTGTGGTGTTGGGAGGGAGGTGTTGGGTGGTGAGGTGTGGTGAGGGAGGTGTTGGGTGGTGTGGTGGTGAGAGGGTGGTGTTGGGTGGTGTGGGGTTGAGAGGTGGGTGTTAGGTGATGTGGTGTTGAGAGAGGGGTGTTGGGTAGTGTGGTGGTGAGAGGGTGGTGTTGGGTGGTGTGGGGTTGAGAGGTGGGTGTTAGGTGATGTGGTGTTGAGAGAGGGGTGTTGGGTTGTGTGGTGATGAGTGGGGGTGTTGGGTGGTGTTGTGTTGAGAGGGGGTGCTGGGTGGTGTGGGGTTCAGAGGGGGTGTTGGGTGGTGTGGTGTTTGGAGAGAGGTGTTGGGTGGTGATGTGTTTGGAGAGAGGTGTTGGGTGGTGATGTGTTTGGAGAGAGGTGTTGGGTGGTGATGTGTTTGGAGAGAGGTGTTTGGTGGTGATGTGTTTGGAGAGAGGTGTTGGGTGGTGATGTGTTTGGAGAGAGGTGTTGGGTGGTGATGTGTTTGGAGAGAGGTGTTGGGTGGTGTGGTGTTGAGAGGGAGGTGTTGGGTGGTGTAGTGGTGAGTGGGTGTGTTGGGTGGTGTGGTGGTGAGAGTGAGGTGTTGGGTGGTGTGGTGTTGAGAGGGGGTGTTGGGTGGTGTGGTGTTGAGAGAGGGGAATTGGGTGGTGTGGTGGTGAGTGGGGTTGTTGGGTGGTGTTGTTTTGAGAGTGGGTGCTGGGTGGTGTGGGGTTGAGAGGGGGTGTTGGGTGGTGTGGGGTTGAGAGAGGGGAATTGGGTGGTGTGGTGGTGAGTGGGGGTGTTGGGTGGTGTTGTTTTGAGAGTGGGTGCTGGGTGGTGTGGGGTTGAGAGGGGGTGTTGGGTGGTGTGGTGTTGAGAGGGGGTGTTGGGTGGTGTGGTGTTGAGAGGGGGGATGTTGGGTGGTGTGGTGTTGAGATGGAGGTGTTGGGTGGTGTGGTGTTGAGATGGAGGTGTTGGGTGGTGTGGTGTTGTGATGGAGGTGTTGGGTGGTGTGGTGTTGAGAGGGGGTGTTGGGTGGTGTGGGGTTGAGAGGGCGTGTTGGGTGGTATGGTGTTGAGAGGGGGTGTTGGGTGGAGTGGTGTTGAGAGGTAGGTGTTGGGTGGTGTGGTGTTGAGAGGGAGGTGTTGGGTGATGTGGTGTTGAGAGGGAGTGTTGGGTGGTGTGGTGTTGAGAAGGGGTGTTTGTGGTGTAGTGAGAGGGGATGTTTGGTGGTGTGGTGGTGAGAGGGGGGTGTTGGGTGGTGTGGTGGTGGGAGGGCGTGTTGATGGTGGCGTGTTAAGAGGGTGGTGTTGGTCGTGTGGTGTTGAGAGGGTGGTGTTGTTGGTGGGGTTGTAGTGGTGGTGTATGTGTTGGTGTTCAGTTCTTACCATCCAGAGGAAGGTAAGTATTGCTCGTCTGCCGTTTTTATGTACATACTAGCAGTACCCGGCCACGTGTTGCTGTTGCTGTGGCTTAGCAACGCATGTGCGTGGCCGAGCCTCAGCAACCTTCCCTGTCCCTCAGTCTTCCCACCCATTCCCCCTCAACCGGCTACTTGGCCTCCCAACCATTCCCCACTCCACCGTCTCCTCATCCTCCCCTCCATTCTCAATTACCCCATCCCCTCGTCCCTATCATCCTAAACTCCCCCCGTCCCCTCGTCCTTCCCCACCATGACCCCCTCCGTCGTCCCTTCGTCCTCCCCACCATCTCTCACTTCCGTCCCCTCACCATCACCACCATTCCCCACTCCTTCGTCCGATGCCTTCCCAAAGTTTGGGATGTTCCCATCAGAAAATTGGGAACATCAAGTGATATGATATTCCCATCACTTAAAAATAAGAGAAACAGTTAAAGAATTAAATGAAACTTTGAAAATGTAAAAGAATAAACTGTACTCACGAAATGAACGGCATTAATAAACAACACAGCTCAATTTCAATGCAATTAACACAAAATAATAAATCAAAATGAAAAAATCAAAATCTATGAAAATTCAATTTATCAATGCAATTAGAAATATTGAAATGGAATTGTAACATAATTAGTATATTATGTGTTTTGCTCTTACATGCAACATATGGCACGGTTTTTCAAGAAAAGCATAGTTTTACCTGCAACAGGTATGACATCTATTCTTATACTTATGAAATGAACGGTATGGTAAACATCACTGCTCAATTCCAATACTATTTCACATAAAATAACTAAATAAAAAATAAAATAAATCGAAATCTATGAAAATAAAATTTATCAATGCAATCAGAAACATTGAAATGGATTTCGTGACATATTTAGAATAGTGTACATGTTGCTAGTATGTGCAACAGATGGCGCTGTTTTTTAAAAACGCACATTTTTACCTGTCACAGGGGTGGGATCTATATAGTAAGTATATAAAAAGAAGCGTATATTCGAATGGAACGTTGTGTCAGAATTTCAAAGCAATCGGTGAAGAACTTTAGGAGATTCCAGCGTGTGTTGCTCTTACATCCAACAGATGGCGATGTTTTTCAAAAAAACATACTTTCTCGGATCACAGGTAAGGTTTGTATATAGTAGGTATATAGAAACACGCGCCTATTCGAATGCAACGTCGTGTCAAAATTTTAAAGCAATCGGTAAAGAGGTTTCGAAGATTTTTCTCACATGAAAATCCCATGAAAAACAAAGTTTAAAAAAAAACATGTTTTTCCGTCACAGACGTCACATCAATATAATATGTATATAAAAACCTGCTCGAATGCGAATGGAACGTTGCGTGAAAATTTCAAAGCAATCGGTGAAGAACTTTCGGAGATTAGCGATTTTGAACAAACGAACATTTCCATTTTAATTTACATAGATTAATTTTAATTTAAATCCCAACATAAGCAATTTATAGCAAGATAATCGTTTTAAAATATGTAATAATTGTTTTCCCTGCAGTCTTATAATATAAGTTGGAACATATGTACATATATTCTTAAGATATATTAATAAAGCAAAATATTGCTTTGGATGGAAACACTGACGATGTGACCGCATCCTGTGACAGTTCACCGAGCCTCTTAGTATTTATGGCTCTACTTGTCTACACACACCTGCTACACCCTCACCCGGCTACACTCACACCCGGCTACACCCTCACCCAGCTACACTCTCAACCGACTACACCATCAAACGGGTTCACTCTCAACCAGCTACACTCACAGCCGGCTACACCCTCAACTTGCTACACCCTCAAGCGGCTACACCCTCAACCGGCTTCACCCTCAACCTGCTACACCCTCACCCAGGTACCCTCACACCCGGCTACACACTCAACCAGCTACACCCTCAACCGGCTACACCCTCAACTGGCTACACCCTCAATTGGCTACACCCTCAACCTGTTACACCCTCATCCTGCTACACCCTCAACCTGCTACACATTCATCCTGCTACACCCTCAACCTGCTACACCCTCAACCTGTTACACCCTCAACCTGTTACACCCTCAACCTGTTACACCCTCAACCTGCTACACCCTCACCCAGGTACCCTCACACCCGGCTACACACTCAACCAGCTACACCCTCAACCGGTTACACCCTCAACTGGCTACACCCTCAATTGGCTACACCCTCAACCTGTTACACCCTCATCCTGCTACACCCTCAACCTGCTACACATTCATCCTGCTACACCCTCAACCTGCTACACCCTCAACCTGTTACACCCTCAACCTGTTACACCCTCAACCTGTTACACCCTCAACCTGCTACACCCTCAACCTGCTACACCCTCAACCGGCTACACCCTCAACCGGCTACACCCTCAACCAGCTACACACCCACTCACGACTACACCCTCACCTGGCTACACCCACACATGACTACACCCTCACAAAGCTACACTCATACCCGGCTACACCCACACATGACTACACCCATACACGACTACACCCTCAACTGGCTACACCCCACACACGACTACACCCCTACACGACTACACCCCAACACGACTACACCACAACACGACTACACCCCAACACGACTACACCCCAACACGACTACACCCTCGACCAGCTACACTCACACCCGGCTACACCCACACTCGACAACACCCTCAACTGGCTACACTCACACACGACTACACCCTCGACCAGCTAAACACACATCCGGCTACACCCACACACGACTTCACTTACACACGACTACACCCACACACAACTTCACCCTCAACCAGCTATAGCCACATGACTACACCCTCATCCAGCTACACTCAAACACACCAAACACACACAGTGAATGGTGTGAGGACTCGTGTGTCAGTTGTACTGGCATTGTACACCATGCTAGTGGGGACTAATGTGTCAGTTGTACTGGCATTGTACACCATGCTAGTGGGGACTAGTGTGTCAGTTGTACCGGCATTGTACGCCATGCTAGTGGGGACTAGTGTGTCAGTTGTACCGGCATTGTACACCATGCTAGTGGGGACTAGTGTGTCTGTTGTACTGGTATTGTACACCATGCTAGTGGGGACTAGTGTGTCAGTTGTACTGGCATTGTACACCATGCTAGTGGGGACTAGTGTGTCAGTTGTACTGGCATTGTACACCATGCTAGTGGGGACTACTGTGTCAGTTGTACCGGCATTGTACGCCATGCTAGTGGGGACTAGTGTGTCAGTTGTACCGGCATTGTACACCATGCTAGTGGGGACTAGTGTGTCTGTTGTACTGGTATTGTACACCATGCTAGTGGGGACTAGTGTGTCAGTTGTACTGGCATTGTACACCATGCTAGTGGGGACTAGTGTGTCTGTTGTACTGGCATTGTACACCATGCTAGTGGGGACTAGTGTGTCAGTTGTACTGGCATTGTACACCATGCTAGTGGGGACTAGTGTGTCTGTTGTACCGGCATTGTACACCATGCTAGTGGGGACTAGTGTGTCTGTTAAACTGGGATTGTACACCATGCTAGTGAGGACTAGTGTGTCTGTTGTACTGGCATTGTACACCATGCTAGTGGGGACTAGTGTGTCAGTTGTACTGGTATTGTACACCATGCTAGTGGGGACTAGTGTGTCAGTTGTACTGGCATTGTACACCATGCTAGTGGGGACTAGTGTGTCTGTTGTACTGGCATTGTACACCATGCTAGTGGGGACTAGTGTGTCTGTTGTACTGGCATTGTACACCATGCTAGTGGGGACTAGTGTGTCTGTTGTACTGGTATTGTACACCATGCTAGTGGGGACTAGTGTGTCTGTTGTACTGGTATTGTACACCATGCTAGTGGGTACTAATGTGTCAGTTGTACTGGTTTTGTACACCATGCTAGTGGGGACTAGTGTGTCTGTTGTACTGGCATTGTACACAATGCTATTGGGAACTAGTGTGTCTGTTGTACTGGTATTGTACACCATGCTAGTGGGTACTAATGTGTCAGTTGTACTGGTATTGTACACCATGCTAGTGGGGACTAGTGTGTCTGTTGTACTGGCATTGTACACCATGCTAGTGTGGACTAGTGTGTCAGTTGTACTGGCATTGTACACCATGCTAGTGAGGACTAGTGTGTCAGTTGTACTGGCATTTTACACCATGCTAGTGAGGACTAGTGTGTCTGTTGTACTGGCATTGTACACCATGCTAGTGTGGACTAGTGTGTCAGTTGTACTGGCATTGTACACCATGCTAGTGGGGACTAGTGTGTCTGTTAAACTGGCATTGTACAGTACACTAGTTGCTCTCGTGTTATGAGTGAGTAGGTTACTCATCTACTTGTATTCACCTAACAGTGCTCACCAAGTTGTACTCACCTACTTTTATTCATAATACAGATGCATGTGATAAAGAGGTATTTTGATGCACTCTAATTTTATATTCGAACAAAATGATAGAATAAATGTTGCATGTGTCCTTCATACACCTATGCAGCAGCATTTTCCATTTATGTTGATGTATTATGCATAAAGTACCAAAATATAATTTAAACATAAAACAGTATTACTGAATACATCATTTAGGAAATAGGGTTATAATTTTTTGTTTTGCAAGATCATAATAAAAAGTAAATGTTTCGCACACCTATCATACAAATAAGACACAGCATTCACAATTTATATGTATAATGTACAGAAATTTAATATTTAAACATGAACAAAATATTTGTTTAATAAATAAATGTGAAACTTGTGTAAGAAAAGGAAGCATTTGCTATATTACATAAAAAATTCTGGGGTTAAAGGTTGTTCATGTGCTTGTTGAACCACACAAGAAACTTATCTCTCCCCACAAACATGTTGAAATTTTGATGAAGGTTTCCACAACGTTTTGTGTTTGCTAGGTGGTCCCCAGGCATACATGCAACTGAAAACTCATGATTCCGTTGTTTCAAATCAAATTTGAATCAAAACTCATGATTCAAACTCAAAGAATGAAATAATTTGATAAAATACTATGCCCAAGATTACCATCAGAGTGCCGGCGGGCTGATGGACAAATAGCCTCGGCTACCATAATCATTTGTCTGGTCATGATGGTCGAGTGGATTAGGTGCCCTGTACACTGGTTGCATAGTGCTTCTGGCAGTATGTGTTCGAGTCACTTCTTGGGTGTGAGTTTTCAGTTGCATGTATTCCTGGGGACCATTCAGGCTTGTTTGCATATTATATATATATATATATATATATATATATATATATATATGTTGTACCGAGTAGCCAGAACGCACTTCTCGGCCTACTATGCAAGGCGCGATGTGCTTAAAAGGCCAAGTGATTTTCTTTATTTTTAAAAAATTCTTTCCAAATTGGTTTATTTCAAATATCATTATTTTATAATAAAAACATAAATTATTGGCATAGTTAGGTTAGTTTAAGTCAGGTTAAGATAGGTTAGGTAGGGCTGGTTAGGTTCGGTCATAAATCTTCATTAGTTTTCACTCTACTTAACAAAAATTAACTCATATATAGTTAAATGGATAGCTTTATCATTTCATGAGAAAAAAAAATTGAAAAATATATAAGTTCAGGAAAACTTGGCCTGTTAGGCAAATCGGGCCTTGAATAGTAGGCTGAGAAGTGCGTTCTGGCTACTAGGTTTGACATATATATATATATATATATATTAGAAAAGATAGCCACATAACTCTGGAGTTTGGAATCTGTGGGGTGTTGCCATAAATAAGTTGATTAATTTCAAAAGTGTTGCCACTGGATAGACCGAGAGAGACTTTGTATGGATAATTACTGAGTAGCCTATTTTGAGTAAACAAATTAAATCTTATTACGGCGTTTCTTTCCTCTCCTTCAATTTGTTGTTATGATGTCGAGGGGTTTATTAAACACCAACAGACAGGAGCTCTAGAGTGGAGTGTGTTGTGGCACTTTAGGGCGAGCATCGTTGAGCGCTCTAGAGGAACAGTCTCTCCTCATAAGGTAGAGTACCCCGGCGTATAATTGGCGATTCTGCTGGGATGATTAATTGAGGGTCAAGACTTGTTACACTATTAAGCTCTTAGAAGGGGTCAGGATAAGGATTTGGGATGGGACAGCGGAAAGGAATGGTGCCCCACCACTTGAATGGTTGGGGATTGAACACCGACCTGTATGAAGCGTTACCGTTGCTCTACTGTCCAGCCCAAGTTGTTGATTAATGGCAGATGGATTGGAAGGAATGATCTCAGTTGCAGCAGAACCTGCTTCAAGGATTGGAACCGAAGAGTCAGCGAACTTGATGTTTGGGTGAACAGAAATATCAGCAACTCTGCAGATGACATAAATGTGGGGCGAATCCTAAACTCAAACAAGGACCAATTAGAATTGTCGAGTCCTTCAATTCCATTGAAGGACTCGACATAAAGTATCAGATTCAATTTAGAGGTGACCAGTTATGGGGTCTAATTTTTTGCAACGTCTGCAACTGCATGCAACATCACCAATACCAGTAGTGGTTGGAAGTAAGTCTATCATTTGACAGTGCTTATATACGTGAGTAAACGCTGAGGTCCACATATCTCAGATAGAGAATGGTTGCCGCATGTCATTGATCACCACATGAGGATATGTGTCCCTCCCATCATGGAGTCGTAGCTATGTTCCAGAGCGTGAAGACACTCCAGAACAAAACACACTGGGTGGTCTCACACTAAAGTTATGTATTTAGTGCTGAAAGGGTCTGGAAACCTGGAGCCTAAACCCATCAATTAAGTAGAAATGAATGAGGTGACAATGCTTAGGTAACGGCTGACGGAAAGTCTTTGTCACTAATAAAACAGGTTTATTCACTAAACTTACTAATACACAGGAAACCTTACGTTATGATACTCATGAGTGTGACGACCAAAACTATGCAGACTCACACACAAGAGGAATCGTTCCCACGGCGCCAGTATGAGGAGAAACTGAGGCTCTACTCTCCTGCATGGACACAAAGTGAACTGACCGAACAGAAAGTGAACGGCCTGATATTAACTACCTACAACACTGGCAGTAATAAGAAACATTGATTAAAGTTTGAACTGGACATTCGTGTAATACACAACCAAATAAAATATACACAAAACAATCAGTGACACTATAATGCACGCAGCCATAATCATCAGTGAAATAATTGAAGTCACATAGACATGAATAGATTACTGCACCAAAATCTGTGTGACTAAGACAATAATTATGAAATAGGTGAAAATTACTGACATAATATTAATTCGTTGTAATAAGGTGAGTCACTGAAACCCTAATAATCACTGAAATTACACACAAGTCTTTTGTTATGTTCCCCGCCTAGTTCAGGCCTTTCCTTTATCAAGAGTGATTGTTATCCACCCTATGAACCTGCTTGACCGCCCGTTTTTGTTTTAGTGTAAGTGGAGAATGTGCGAATCGTGCGAGTGGCAGGATTTTTATGTAATTTTAATTTTAGGCAATTTACAAGGGAGAAGCTTGGTCCAAAATTCCAAATCATGGCGTCTGGGTGGGTGACGCTGGAGGCAAGCTCTTGCTCAGGGCAGCGACGCCGAAAGTCACGGATGTACAGGAAGAGATATGATTGGTGGAACAGGTCAACCAGTGACCTATGAGGAGAGCTGTGAGGCGCCTTATTGGCGCTCAGACTACCACTGTTCCTCAGGACGTTGGTGGGGCCAGACGTACACCAAGTTGCTGCGAGATACTCGCGGAATTTGCTGTCGTGCTTTCAAGTTAAGTTTAGAGACGAATCAAGAGACCTCTGTAAGGCGTGAGGAGTGACCTGAAATGCCTGTAGAGAGGTTATTACATTGAAGAAGGCTGAGCTTGTGCGGAGGCCTTGTTGGGGTCACGCCACAGCCCAGTAAAGTGAACAACACATCATTCGCCAATGTAAGGAGACAGTGGATGTTGTCGGGTCAACCCCTATGCCGACGAGGCAGTCCCGACTCATTGGAGAAGTCGGTATATATGAACCAGTTATGTGGTTCACCAATGGCCAGTGAAGTAGTGTTCAAGGTTGCAATTGGGCAGTCGATAATGTACAGGTATACCTATATGCTGTTGGCAGAGACGGCGCAGGAATTTAATATCAGCAAACGATAAGTGATAATGATAGTCTGAGTGGTATATAATCTGTATGGCGAGTTGGTGTGCGAAACCACTAATCGACAATCACGTGTTGGCGTGTTGGGTGCATGAGAAACACGGCCTGCAAAAGCCAGTTACACCAAGAAGCCCTGGAGTGCACCGAGGATACATACCAGTGTATCTCTTAATTAAACCCTTAATTGACATCATACAAAAATAATTGACCCCTTATCGTGAACATATTTGGCCTAAAACGCGTGCTGCCTCTGGACTCGGTGACGCTATTTCATTGCCTCTGGACTCGGTGACGCCCAGGGTTATGCCTATGGAAATGGGTGACGCCTTATAGATGACTTGGACATAACCAAAAGTCATAAATATAGCGCCATTACTGCTAAAACCCTGATGATGGCAATGGGTGGGGTACCCAGAAGGTGGCAGTGGGTGGGGTAGGCTAAGGGGGGCAGTGGATAGGGTAGCTTGAGGGTAGCAATGGTAGTGGGGTAGCCAGAGGGTGGCAGTGGGTGGGGTAGGCTAAGGGGGGCAGTGGATAGGGTAGCCTGAGGGTAGCAATGGTAGTGGGGTAGCCAGAGGGTGGCAGTGGGTGGGGTAGCCTGAGAGTGTCAGTAGGTGAAGTAACCTTAGTGTCAGTGGGTGGTGCAGCCTGAAGGGGACAGTGGGTAGTATTATAGTCTGTGGGTTGGTTGATGTTGTCGTCGTTGATCCTTCTCTATGGACAACCCAACCCACAACTCGGTAGAGTGTTTATACTAGGAGATCACCCTTGGCGCTTCTGGCTCTTGGAGAGGGGCTCAACGTCACACGTTTAGGGGATGCGGCTCCAACACTTAGCCTCGTTGTCTCGTGCACACACCCACTCGAGCCGCTGTGACTCCCCACTCTCTCCTTATCAGATGTGATCCCCTCAATCCCCTATGACTTACTAGTATTACCTTCTACCCTGTCCACAGCAGTGGTTCTTGGTTCTTTCTCTCTCTCTCTCTCTCCTTCTTTACTACTTCCTGGGAAGCCTCACTAGGACAAGGGCAAACACCAGCAAATTGTGATACATTTACTGGACAAAGCACATACACGATACATACACACATATAATAATAATGAATCCTATACTCTATAATATCACAATCAGGTTGCACTCCACCACCATCAGAACTCTATTATCAGCTTATCAAGTGGTATCCTATCTCCTGGTTCACCACCTGATACTATCAACCTCCTCAAGTTGATCAAGTCTACATACACTGTTGCACCACCAGCAAGATAATATATATATAGAAAATCAGCATTTGAATGCAATAACATATATCAGTATAAATGTTCATTGATACACAACAATGATCAATCGATCACTCTATCAGTCCTAGAACGCCATACATCTGTAGATAATCCACCCTACGGCTGTAACTCTAAACTTCAGTGTAAAACACTCCTTGACATAAGAATGCAAACAGTCACTCACCTCTCACTGCGTCTTGCACGCTAATGACAACCAAACACTATCAACTCCTTATAAGTGATCCACCAGAACTTCCCCTTCCACCTCTGGAAGTTCACTACCCTAATATCCTTAGGTTCTTCCGGGCTTCACTACCAGGATCCTCTGCAGCTCCTCCAGGCTGCTATCATGAAGTTTCCTTGAGCAACTACGGTGCTTCACCATTCTGCTAGGGTCCTCCACAGCTCTCTTGGCTGCTACACCATGAAGTTTCCTCGAGCAACTATGGTGCATCTCCACCTCTACAGAACCACGTGACACTCCTCTTCACTGCTGCTTCTCCTCACAGCTCGAGGTCCTCTGCTCCACTACCTTGGAGTCTCATCAGCTACTTCATCTGCTGGCTTCGAAGTTCTCAGCAACTTCTTCCCCAAAGACAAACCTGCAACCCATCGACACTCCAATAAAATGTTTCCCCTTCAACACATAAACAAAAATAACCACACAATATGCTTGCCTCAAACCTCTATCTGTTCTCTACATACAGTGAGAGTGGACTCCCCCGTTTTGGGCGGGTCCATACTCCACCTCGCCCGGCGGCGGTCCTCACTCGCTGGGAGGGTCTTCCTCCCTCAGGAGCCGGGCTCCCTCAGTCGTCTGTCAGAGCTCAGAGCGGATGGACGTCGCTCTGTGTTCCTCCCTCTCCACTCTCTTATTTCAGGCCTTCTGCCTTATTAAAACATGTCTAACTTATAAATAAACATCGCTACTGTCGCTGGGCACACGACTAACTACAAGCAATCACTATGAACTGGCGTATATCGTGCTTACCACAGATTATAAGGTCGAGGGCGCTTTCCCTCTGATGGCGTCTGGTCAGGGCGCTCCACACAGCCCACGAAAATGCCTCTGAGCAGCTTATTAAACTCTCCTCGCCGTCCAAGACTTGAGACCACAACGTTCTCAGCTCAATTCCACAGCTGGCACGTCTACACACTTCTCTTCTCTTCGAGATATATCACTAGCGCTTCCCTTCTGACGGGAGCTCAAACGGAGCGCAGCTTTCCCCTGCAATGTCTGGCACTCAAGTGAGGTCAAAGCCCCTCCAGAAGCGAGCCTCACGCCTCCAGCAAAATGTCCACATCTCCTAGCCAGTCATCTATATGTTTCCTTCTTCACTGCCCATAATCTTAAATTGTTCATTGAATCCACCATACCATTTATCATATGGGTTATCACCTCAATATTTGCTAGACCTTCTAGTTAGGTCAGGCTTGATGAATAACTCTCAAGGAGGGAGACTCGTTTCTCCTGCAGGCTGAGATCATACCAGTAGGGTAACCTGAGAATAACGGTGGGTGGGGTAGCCTTATTGTCTTTACGTAGGGAAGCAAGATGGTGGCAGTGGGCGGGGAATCCAGAGGGTGGTAGTGGGTGGGGTGACCTTAGGGACAGTTGGTGGGGTGACCTTAGTGACAGTTGGTGGGGTGACCTTAGTGACAGTTGGTGGGGAGGCCAGAGGGTGGTAGTGGGTGGGGTGACCTTAGTGACAGTTGGTGGGGAGGCCAGAGGGTGGCAGTTGGTGGGATAGTGTGAGGGTGGCAGTGGGTGGGGAAGCCAGAGGGTGACAGTGGGTGGGGAAGCCAGAGGGTGGCAGTGGGTGGGGAAGCCAGAGGGTGGCAGTGGGTGGGGAAGCCCGAGGGTGGCAGTGGGTGGGGAAGCCCGAGGGTGGCAGTGGGTGGGGTAGCCAGAGGGTGGCAGTGGGTGGGGAAGCCAGAGGGTGGCAGTGGGTGGGGGAGCCCGAGGGTGGCAGTGGGTGGGGAAGCCCGAGGGTGGCAGTGGGTGGGGAAGCCCGAGGGTGGCAGTGGGTGGGGAAGCCCGAGGGTGGCAGTGGGTGGGGAAGCCCGAGGGTGGCAGTGGGTGGGGAAGCCCGAGGGTGGCAGTGGGTGGGGTAGCCAGAGGGTGACAGTGGGTGGGGAAGCCAGAGGGTGGCAGTGGGTGGGGAAGCCAGAGGGTGGCAGTGGGTGGGGAAGCCAGAGGGTGGCAGTGGGTGGGGAAGCCCGAGGGTGGCAGTGGGTGGGGAAGCCCGAGGGTGGCAGTGGGTGGGGAAGCCTGAGGGTGGCAGTGGGAAGGGTAGCCTGGGGGTAGCAGTGGGTGCATGGGGTTGCCTGAGGGTGGCAGAGGGTGGAGTATGCTGAGGGTCGCAGTGGCTGGGGTTGCCTTGGGGTGGCAGTGGGTGGGGTAACGAGAGGGTGGTAGTGTAATGGGTAGCCTGAAGGTGGCAGTGGGTGGGGTAGCCTAAGGGTGGCAGTGAGTGGGAGTAGTCTGAGGGTAGCATAGGGTGGGGTAGTCTGAGGGTGGCAGTGGGTGTGGAAGTCTGAGGGTGTCAGTGAGTTGGATAACCTGAGGGTAGCAGTGGGAGGGGTAGTCTGAGGGTGGCAGTGCATGGGGTAGCCAGACGATTGCATTGGTTGGGGTAGCCAGATGGTGGCAGTGGGTAGGATAGCCTGAGGATGGCAGTGGGTGGGGTAGCCTGAGGATGGCAGTGGGTGGGGGATTCTGAGGGGTCGCAATTGGAGGGGTAGCCAGAGGGAGGCAGTGGGTGGGGAAGCCTGAAGGTGGCAGAGGTGGGCTAGCCTGAAGGAAGCAATGGGTAGGATAGTCTGAAGGTGACAGTGGGAGGATAGTAAGAGGGCAGCAGTGGGTGGGGTAGCCTGAGGGTGGCAGTGGGTGGGGTTAGCCTGAAGGTGGCAGTGAGTGGGCTAGCCTAAAGGAAGCAGTGGGTGGGCTAGCCTAAAGGAAGCAGTGTGTGCGATAGTCTGAAGGTGACAGTGGGAGGATAGTAAGATGATAGTAAGAGGGCAGCAGTGGGTGGGGGTAGCCTGAGGATGGCAGTGGGTGGGGTAACAAGACGGTGGCAGAGGGTGGAGAAGCCTGAGGGCAGCAGTGGGTGGGGTAGTGTGAGGAAGCAGTAGGTGGTGTAGCCAGATGGTCTCAGTGTGGGTGGGGTAGCCAGAGAGAAGCAGTGGGTTGCGTAACCTGATGGTGGCAGTGGGTGGGGTGGCATGAGGGAGGCAGTGGGAGGGGTAGGGTTGTAGTTGGTGGGGGTAGCCTGAGGATGTCAGAGGGTGGGGTAGCCTGAGGGTGGCAGTGGGTGGGGTATCCTCGGGGTGGCAGAGGGTGGGGTAGCCAGGGAGTGGCAGTGAGTGGGATAGCCAGAGAGTGGCAGTGGGTGGGGGTAGTCTGCAGTTGGTAGTGGGTGGGGTAGCCAAAGAATGGCAGTCGGTGGGGTAGCCTGAGAGTGGCATTGGCTTGGGTATCCTGAAGGTAGCAGTGGTTGGGGTAGCCTGAGGGTAGCAGTGGATGGAGTAGCCAGAGGGTGGCAGTAAATGGTTTAGCCTGAGGTTTGCAGTGGGAGGGGTAGCCTGAGATATGCAGTGGGTGGGGTATCACTGCCACCTTCAGATCCTGAAGGTGGCAGTGAGTGGTAGCCTGAGGGTAGCAGTTGGTTAGAAGTGGTTGGGGTAGCCAGATGGATGCATTGGGTATCGTAGACTGAGATTGGCAGTTCGTGGGGAGGAGTAAGGGTGGCAGTGGGTGGGGTACTCTGAGGGTGGCAGTGGATGGGGTAGCCTGATATTGGCAGTGGGTGGGGTAGCCTCAGGTGCCGCAGTGAGTGGAGAAGCCTGAGGGTGGCAGTGGGTAGGGTAGCCAGAGGATTGCTTTGGCTGCGGTAGCCAGATGATGGCATTGGGTGGGGTAGCTCGAGGATGGCAGTGGGTGGGGTATTCTGAGGGGTCGCAGTTGAACGGGTAGCCACAGGGTGGCAATGGGTGGGGTAGTCTGAGGGTGGCATTGGGTAGGGTTAGCCTAAAGGTGGCCGTGAGTGGGCTAGCCTGACGGTGGCATTGGGTGGGGTAACAAGTGGGTGGCAGAGGGTGGAGAAGCCTGAGGGTACCAGTGGGTGGGGTAGTATGAGGGAAGCAGTAGGTGGTGTAGCCAAATGGTGGCAGTGTGGGTGGGGTAGCAAGAGAGAAGCAGTGTGTTGCGTAACTTGAGGGTGGTAGTGGGTGGGGTGGCATGAGGGTGGCAGTAGGCGGGGAAGCCTGAGGGTTGTAGTTGGTGAGGAGTAGCCTGAGGGTGGCAGTGGGTGGGGTAGCCTGAGGGTGGCAGTGGGTGGGGTAGCCTGGGGGTGGGAGTAGGTTTGGCAGTCTGACGGTGACAGTGGATGGGGTAGCCTGATTGTGGCAATAGGTGAGGTAGCTTGAGGGTGGCAGTGGGAATGGTAGCCTGATGGTGGCAGTAAGTGGGGTAGCTTGAGGGTGTCAGTGGTTCGGTTAGCCTGAGGGTTTCAGTGGATGCGGAAACCTGAGGGTGGCCGTGGCTGGAGTAGTCATAGTGAAAGTGGGTGGGGAAGCCTGAGGGTGGCATTGGGAGGAGTAGCCTGAGGTGTCGCCTGTGGTTAGCATTGGGTGGGGTAGCTTTAGAGTCAGTGGGTCGTTTAGCCTGAAGGTGGCAGCAACTGGAATAGTCATAGTGAAAGTCGGTTGGAAAGCCTGAGAGTGGCAGTAGGTGAGGTAGGCTTAGTGTCAGTGGGTGGGGAAGCCAGAGGGGGGGTAGTGGGTGAGGAAGCCTGAGGGTGACAATGGATAGGGAAGCCTGAGGGTGACAGTTTGGTGGGGTAGAATTAATGTCAGTGAGTGAGGATGAAGGAGGGTTGTAGTGGGTGGGGTAGCAAGAAGGTGGCAGTAGGTGGGATAGTCTGAAGGTTGCGGTGGGTGGGGTAGCCTGAGGGTGACAGAAGGTGGGATAGTCTGAAGGTTGCAGTGGGTGGGGTAGCATTAGTGTCAGTGGGTGTGGATGAAATAGAGTAGCAGTGGGTGGGGTTGCTTGAGGGTGGAAGTGGATGGGGTATCCAGAGGGTGGCAGTAAGTGGAATAGCCTGAGGGTGGCAGTGGGTGGGGTATCCTGAGGATGCAGTGGGTGGGGTATCCTGAGGGTGGCAGTGGGTAGGGTAGCCAGAGTTTGGCAGTGGGTGGGGTAGTGTGAGGGTGAAAGTTGGTGGGGTAGTGTGTTGGCGGCAGTGGGTGGGGGTAGCCTGATGGTGGCAGTGAGTTGAGTAACCAGAGGATGGAATTGGGTGGGGTAGCCTGAGGGAGGAATTGGGTGGGGTAGCCTGAGGGTTGGAAGGGGATGGGTAGCCTGAGGGATGAAGTGGGTGGGAAGTCTCAGGGTGGCAGTGGTTGGGAAAGTCTTGTAGTCTTAGGGTGGCAGTGGGTTGGGTAGCCAGAGGGTAGCATTGGGAGGGGTTGTCTGAGGGGTTACAGTGGATGGGGTAGCAAGAGGGTGGAAGTTCATGGGGTAACCTGAGGGTGGCTGTGGGTGGGGTAGCCTGAGGGTAGCAGTGGGTGGCGGTGGCCTTAAGGTGGCAGTTGGTGTGGTAGCCTTAAGGTGGCAGTGGGTGGGATAGCCTGAGAGTTGGCAGTGGGTAGGATAGCCTGAGAGTTGGCAGTGGGTGGTGTTGCCGGAGAGAGGCAGTGGGTGGGATTGTCCGAGTGTGGCAGTGGGTGGAGTAGCCAGAGGTTGGAAGTAGGTGGGGTAACCTGAGGGTTGCAGTGGGTGGGAAAGCCTGAGAGTGGCAGTGGGTGGTGTAGCCAGAGGAGGGGTAGTTTTTTTTTTAATATTTTCTAAGACAGACGTGGCCACACATTTACAATGCTAATCAGCATATATACATTTTCTTCTGTCCTCCATGGACAGGGTGAGAGATGCATTAAACATATAGTTCAGGGGTTTATTGAACAATCAACCACAGAAGGTGATTCGGTGCTTTTAAAATGCTAAGCTAACCTACATACGTAAATACATAGATACACAGATTTATGTATGCCCTACATAAAGCATTCGATGTGTCTTTTACATAGTGTCAATAATGGGCATTTACAAAGGTGAAATTTAATTCTGATCAGCTTCCATATATACTTTATACACATACATATACATTCACACACACATATACATATATATACATACATATATACACACACATGCATTCACATACATTTGTCTCTTTTACTCTGACAGAGGGAGATAGCTGATAGAGAAACTAGTGTGCAATTAAGCACTTAATCACTGAAGGTGATTAAGGTGCTTTTACAAGCTCAGGTTATATAGTTACATCACATACATTGTATAACTAATGCATTACATAGTCAATCATAGGTACAAGTCCAATATATCATCAAGTCTTCCATTACTCATATAGTAATTACACAGTTCAGCATACCTTAGCCCAGGAGGGCGAAAGTCAGTCAATATGGGACATTCTACAATATAATGTTCAAGAGAGAGTGCATGTTTTCTCTTTCACAAAGTTGACACATTGTGTACTCGACATTTGGGTTTTGAGAAAGTTGCCAGATACGTCTATATCCCAGGCGTATTCTTGCCACTATAACATCACATTGCCGGAATCTTGTTCTATTAGTCCCATATGTGAATGTCTCCTCACGATATCTATCAAAATATTTAATGTTACAACTTTCAGGTCTTTGTGAATTTGTTAGGTCGTTGAGATCTTCATTAGATATTAGTTTAAGTATTCTCTTTGTCACTGGTAATGAAACACCCATATCAATTTCTACCACTGGTTTTCTACAGGCTGTCTTTGCAAGCATTTCAACAGTGTCATGCCTTGAGATGCCAACATGTGATGGTATCCATAGGAATATAATTTCAAATTTGTTTTCTTTAGCAGCTAAAACATTCATGCGAATATCCCTGGCTATTTTCTGGGTGTCAATACTATGTGCGTTCAATGCCAGGAGTGCACTCTGCGAGTCACAGTATATAAGTCCACTGCCTTTGTCTTATAAAAATTCAATGGCAAAGTATATGCCTGCAAGTTCGGTTGGAGTTGTACTTGCCCAGTCATTGACGCGCTGCATTGTTGTATTGTTCAAATATATTATTGTTCAAATATAATTACATGCACATCCGGTACATCGTCCACCTTCTTCTACAGAACCGTTGGTATAACACTGATACACAGTGTTACCCATACTCTGAGTACTTTCAGTGATGCTTTCAGTGTTAACTGTTTTAATAATGTAGAGTGCACACTATCTTTCTTGGGCGCATTTACAAAATCAGCTGACAGATCCCAGATATTCCATGGAGTAATTGGTTGATTAATCATTAATTGAGTGGGGTACATATTCAATATTTTGATGGAGTTGGCCACCTTGTAGAACCAAAATACATAATCAGATTTCGTTCTTCTTCTATAGACCTCAGGTGAGAGCAGCATATTAGAAAGTTTAGCTTGAAATTTCATGTGTTGTCTAGAACTACTCAATGCCTTCACGGCAGTGGGTTGGGTAGTCTCAGGGTGGCAGTATGTGGGGTAGCCTGAGGGTGGGGGGGGGAGATGGGTAGAGTCAGGGTGGCGGTAAGTGGGGTAGCCTGAGGGTGGGGGGGGGAGATGGGTAGAGTCAGGGTGGCGGTAAGTGGGGTAGCCTGAGGGTGGCAGTGGGTGTGGTAGCCTGAGAGTGACAGTGGGTGGGGTAGCTGGAGTTTGGATGTTGGTGGGGTAACCTGAAGGTTGCAGTGGGTGGGGAAGCTTGAGAGTGGCAGTGGGTGGGGTAGCCAGTGGGTGGCAGTGCGTGGGGTAGCCAGAAGGTGGCAGTGTGTGGGGGTAGCCTGAGGGTGGCAGTGGGTGGGGTGGTCTGAGGGTGGCAAAGTGTGGGGTAGCCAGAGGGTGGTGGTGGGTGGGGATAGCCTGAGGGTGGCGGTGGGTGGGATTGTCTGAGGGTGGCAGTGGGTGGGGTTGTCTGAGGGTGGCAGTGGGTGGGGGAGACAGAGGGTTGCAGTGGGTGGGATACCCAGAGGGTGGCATTGGGGGGGGGCGAGATTAAGGGTGGCAGTGGTTGGGGGTAGCCTGAGGGTGTCATTGGGTGAGGTTGTCTGAGGGTGGAAGAGTGTTGGGTAGCCTAAAGGTGGCAGTGGGTGGAGGTAGCCAGAGGGTGGCAGTGGGTTGGGTAGCCAGAGGGTGGCAGTGAGGGGGTAGCCTATGGGTGGCAGTTGGTAGGGTTGTCTGAGGGTGGCAGTGGGTTAGGAAGCCAGAGAGTTGCAGTGGGTGGGGTAGCCTGAGGGTATCAGTGGGTGGGGTTGTCTGAGGGGTGGCCGTGGGTGGGGAAGCCAGAGGGTTGCAGTGCGTGGGGAAGCCTGAGGGTGGAAGAGGGTTTTGTAGCCTGAAGGTGGCAGACGGTGGGGTAGACTGATTGTGCCAGTGGGTTGGGTTGCCAGCGGGTGGCAATAGACAGGATAGTCAGAGGGATTGCAGTGGGTGTAGTTGCGAGAGGATGGCAACAGGTGGGGCTGTCATAGTGTGGCAGTGGGTGGGGTAGCATAAGTGGTGACAGTTGGTGGTGTAGTCTTGGTGTCAGATGGTGAGGAATCCTGAGGGTGACGGTGGGTGGGGAAACGAGAGGGTGGCAGTGGATGGGGAAGCCTGAGAGTGATAGTGGGTAGGGTAGCCTGAGGGTGACAGTGGGTGTGATAGCCTTAGTGTCAGTGGGTGGGAAAGCCTGAGGGTGGCAGTGGGTGGGGTAGCCTGAGGGTGACAGTGGGTGAGGCAGCCTAAAGGTGGCAAATATTTAAATATTTGGACGACAAAAGTATTTATTTTCTTTCTGATATTTATTATCTTTCTGATATCAATTTTCGTGTTATGTCTTTCCTTTTGATATCAAATTGTTTGCAATATAAAGGCGCGTATTTTAATAGTAGTCCCATAACAATAGAACAATAAATGGCATTTTAACAAATATTTTAACTTTTGGACACTTTTTGACGCACATCACAATATTATTAATATCTTTCCAGTGTTCTGACATCAATTTTCATGTTATGTCTTTCATTTTGGTATCAAATTGTGCGCAATCTAAAGGCGCTCATTTTGAAACCACCCAGAAGTTAATCGGATAAACATTGAATGTTTTACAAATATTTTGATACATGACGCAAGCCATAGTCACTCGCTCAGAATCGGGAGAAAAATGAGTGACGCCGAATGGCGGCTGCAGAGTCCGATAGTGGCGATTGCTTTGAAATTTTGACACAACGTTGCATTCGAATAGGCGCGCGTTTTTATATACCTAATATATGCATGCCACTCCTGTGACAGGAAAAATCATACTTTTTAAAAAAAAACAGTGCCATCTTTCAGACGTAAGAGCAACACACACTGTAATCACCGAAATTTCTTCAATGATTGCATTGAAAATTTGACACATTTCCATTCGAATACGAGCATGTTTTTATATGCCTACTATATAGATGCCACACCTGTGACAGATAAAAACATTTTTTTTTAATCAGTGCCATCTGTTGTACATAATAGCAACTCATGCTATACAAAATATATATAGAGTCCATTTCAGTGATTCCGATTGCATTGATAAATTGAATTTTCATTAATTTCGATATATTTTCATTTTGATTTAATTATTTATGTGTGACATTGCGTTGAAATTGAGCTGTGTTATTTAGCATACCGTTCATTTCGTGAGTATATGTATAGATGCCACACCTATGACAGGTAAAATCATTCATTTTAAGAAACAGCACCATTTGTTGCATGTAGGAGCACACATGTTATACTAAATATGTTAGGATTCCACTTCAATGTTTCTGATTGCATTCACAACTTGAATTTTCATAGATTTCAATTGATTTTCATTTTGATTTAAATTTTTTTTGTGACATTGCGTTGGAATTGAGCTGTGTTGTTTACCATACCGTTCATTTCCTGAGTATAGTTTATTTTTGTATTTTCATTGCTTTTCATTTCGGTTTTTTAAATGTTTTTCTTATATTTCAGTGATGGGAACATCAGATCATTTGATGTTCCCAATTTCCTGATGGGAATATCAGATCGTTTGGGAATGCATCGAACGAGGGAGTTAGGAATGTTGGGGAGGACAAGGGGACGGGAGTGGGGGATGGTGGGGAGGACGAGGGAACAGGGGAGGGGGGTAATAATGGGGAGGACGAGGAGACGGGGGAGTTGGGGATGGTGGGGACGAGGGGACAGGGAAATGGAGAATGTTGGGGAGGACAAAGGGATAGAGGAGTGGGGTTTGGTGTAATGGACGAGGGGAAAGAGGAAGGGGGAATGGGTAGGGAGAACGAGGGGATGGGGGAGTAGGAGACGGTGTGGAAGAGAAGGGGACAGTGGAGTGTGGAATGGTTAGGAGGATGAGCGGATGCTGGAGTGTGGGATGTTGGGGAGGACAAAAGGACAGGAGAGGGGAGAATAGTTGGGAGGAAGAGGGGACGGGTGAGTGAGGAATGGTTGGGAGGAAGAGGGGACGGGTGAGTGAGGAATGGTTGGGAGGAAGAGGGGACGGGTGAGTGAGGAATGGTTGGGAGGATGAAGGGACGGGTGAGTGAGGAATGGTTGGGAGGATGAGGGGACGGGTGAGTAAGGAATGGTTGGGAGGATGAAGGGACGGGTGAGTAAGGAATGGTTGGGAGGATGAAGGGACTGGGCAAGGAGAATGATGGGTGGGACCGGGAGACAAGGGAAGGTTGCTGTGGCACAGCATTGCACATGCGTTGGTGTGCCACAGCAACGCGTGGCCGGGTACAGCAAGTCATAAATAAATATTATCTTTTTCAATATCATCAGATGTCTGTCTGTTTTAGTTTCAGGAAAGGAGCCTGATTGTAGATTGAAAGGAAAAAATGAATTATCAGGGGAAAGCGCCAAGTCATATCGACTGTATAGCACTTGGAAGGAGTCAGGATATTGATTTGTGATGGGACGGGAGAAAGGAATGTTGCCCAACTACTTGGATGGTTGGGGATTGAACGCCGACCTGCATGAAGCGAGACTGTCGCTCTTCCGTCCAACCCAAGTGGTGTGGATAGCTTCACTAAGTTTTGAAGGGTGACTATTGTTGTTGTTGAATGATCCAATGAGATGGAGGACAACTCAAATCTTCCTACCTACCCCTCTCTTTTCTCACGACCTCTGCAAAAAATATAAAATTATTCCACATTCTAATTTCGCTAAATACCAGACGCCATCCTCACTAATGGCGTCTGGTTTTTATTGATCCGCTATTCACACTATTATTTTCAACATGCCTAACTCATCATACTGTTTAACTGTAAGTACCATAAAAATGGGTGTTGGCAGTATGTACTGAAAATGTATGCAATGATAATAGAAGTGCAGTTAGGAAATTTTCAGTGAGGATCATAATGTGTAGTAAATTGATTACAATGACGATGGATGTATAATGTTGATTCCTACAATGACGAAAGGTCTATATACTGTTGATTTTTACAATGATGAAGGCAGTATGTAAGATGGTAGAAATGATGACAACAGTGTAGAGATGATGAATTCACTTAATATATAGGCTGAGTTTTTAACTTTATTTTCTGTTGTTCACCAGACCACACACTAGAGGGCCAAGTACCATAACAACGTACTAGAGTGAACGATATGGAAAAAAATGCAGAATAGAACCAGTGAAGAGCAGAGGTGCCATAGGCACAATCAGAGAACACTGTATAAACATCAGAGGTCCGCGGATGTTCAACGTCCTCCCAGCAAGCATAAGAAATATTGCCGGAACAACCGTGGACATCTTCAAGAGGAAACTAGATTTATTCCTCCAAGGAGTGCCGGACCAACCGGGCTGTGGTGGGTATGTGGGCCTGTGGGCCGCTCCAAGCAACAGCCTGGTGGACCAAGCTCTCACAAGTCAAGCCTGGCCTCGGGCCAGGCTTGGGGAGTAGAAGAACTCCCAGAACCAGGTATCAACCAGGTATCAACCAGACCACACACTAGAAAGTGAAGGGACGACGACGTTTCGGACAGTCCTAGACCATTCTCAAATCAATTGTGAATCGAAATTCAACATATTTCAGCCACGTTATTGTGATTAATCGTCTTTATTTTCTGTTGTCAGTGATTTTGCATTGAATATAAATAATCTGGTTAGAGTGAATTACAAAATGACAGTTGTTTTGATCAATCGGGTAAGATTTTTCAGCTATGTCTGTATGTGATACAACCTTGCCTTTGGTTAAAATTCTTAGATTTTGAATTGTAAAGAAGTGGTAAAGCTAAAAGAAATGTTTAATAAAGAGTAAACATTGAGTTTTTTCTTTATTAACATTTAACATTGAAAATCAACCAGAATATACATCAACGTGGAGGAAAATATTTTTTCAATGATTTTTGCTTGTGTTTTCTGCCGGGTAAATTACGTTTTAGACACCAATAGTAACCTGCTAACATACTTTAGCCTTCCATAGTACCAATATCTTGGTGGAACCTCTTCCCTTGTTCCTCATTGTAGAGACCCAAGCAGTGATGTAGCCAGGTGCCCAACATACCCCTCCTTTAGTCCTCCCTCCAAAGAAGTGAGAAATTGAGACATAATGCACAATTTAATGAATGATTCAAGAGACATATGACTATTACATATCAATATGAGATCTTAATAATCCATGGTTAACATGATTTAATAGGGATAATATTAGTAATAATACAAACTATAATTTAAAATCTTTATTACTGATATTTTTGTATTAAGAAGCTTAGGTATACACAGCAGTGTGCTGCTACTCTATTTTATATGGAAGATTGCACAGTGTAGATAAAAAACTAGCTATAAGTTCATCTAATACTCCCATCTCACAGGATGGTTAGGCATACATGGAATCAAGGGAAAAAATACCAGCCTCAATGCAAAAACAAATCATCTCTGACTAAACAACTTCGCGATTTTCACAAGAGGTAAGCACTGAATCATGGAAACATTATACTATAACTACTCTTACAGTTTCTACAAGACTCCTCTCAAACAATGTATTTTTTTTAACATGCTTAGGTATACACAGCAATGTACTGCTTCCCTATTCTGTATGAAGGACCATGTAAGCTAAATCAAAATCCAGCTACAAGCTCATCCAACATCCCCATCTCGCAGGACGGTCAGTCATACATGGAATCAGGAGAGAACAAAATAAGTAAGGCTGATCTATTAGCCTCCACTAGCAAAATCTGGGTGCAGCACAAGAATATCTTACAATATTCCTGAGTGTATGAAGTAATTACAGAGCTCAAAGTACCTCATACCATTTGGTATGTAGTCACTGATAACAGGGTAATCAGAGATATAGTGTTGGAAAGTATGTCCTCTCAAGTAGGACTGAAAACAAATGTTTTCTCCACCAAGAGGGTTATAAACCCATAGAACCGCCTACCCGCTGAAGCTTTAAATGCCAAAATCCAGCTAGAAAATATCATTAGGACAATTGGCGGGACTTAACAAGCCCCCGGTTTTTTGTCCTCGTCGAAGCCACTAGATAGGTGGTGGCCCTTGGGTAAATTTAGGTAAATATATACATAAATAAATACCATCGCTTTGCAAATCTTGGGAGTGACAAGGGAAGCCATACACTATCTCCTAGAATTACGTAGGTAAAAAAAAAATGTAAAATATTTGTTTACTACAATGTCGGTGCTGACTGTACAAGTTGAAAAAACATAGTTTTACTTCGAAATAAACTAATTTTATAAGAAAATTCGACGTAAATAAGTCGCATTCATCTCGGATAAGCTCCGATATGCCAGCGTCGTGATTGGCTACAGCTGTAAGATGAAAAATGTTACCTTCTCTCTAATTGGCCAAACCAAAAGCCCTAGTGACATCTAGCGAAACCTAAGTGAACTACTGTCCTGTACTTAAAAATCTTCGTAAGTATACTTTTCTGAATCGCTCTTTGCCGCGTTCTTAGCCGGCACTTAGGAACCTTCGTAGCAAACATACGTACGAACAAATACATGGAGCTTCGTGAATCTAGATCCTTCCCTTACTCTTCTGGAATAGACTACTTACTGTAGTTCTGGACCTTTGGCGTTTTCTCGCGCCTCTCATCTTACAGACTGCTAGTAGTACATCAGGCTGCCCTGCATGGAGCTTGTGTGTGTGTTTGCAGTCAACCCGGAAGTACTTTCTCGCACGTGGCATACCACCTTAGGACTAAGGCACTTAACAGTAAATTTCCCATAGCCAGGTGGAGCAAAAATCTCGCAGTAATGGTGGCAAAAACAGGCTATTGTCTAGGCATGTATGAGTTGCGGAGTATGTGTGTTTATGTATGTATGTATGTATGTATGTATGTATGTATGTATGTATGTATGTATGTATGTATGTATGTATGTATGTATGTAGGTATGTATGTATGTATGTATGCATGTATGTATGTATGTATGTACTCACCTAATTGTGCTTGCGGGGGTTGAGCTTTGGCTCTTTGGTCCCGCCTCTCAACCGTCAATCAACTGGTGACAGATTCCTGAGCCTACTGGGCTCTATCATATCTACATTTAAAACTGTGTATGGAGTCAGCCTCCACCACATCACTGTCTAATGCATTCCATCTGTTAACTACTCTGACACTGAAAAAAATCTTTCTAACGTTCCTGTGGCTCATTCGGGTACTCAGTTTCCACCTGTGTGCATACATGCATGCATGTATGTATGTATGTATGTATGTATGTATGTATGTATGTATGTATGTATGTATGTATGTATGTATGTATGTATGTATGTATGTATGTATGTAATTGTGACTATTGCTTTAGAAACACGTTACCTGATTTTTGGAGAAGGATTAGGATTTTTGAGGTCAAGGAATGATTAACCAATGAATATAGTAGCTAGCATCCAGCTGAGTTGCCAGATGTGTCAATTGCGGTACAACATTTCGGCACTTATTTTGGTTGAACTTAGCACTGCGTGATTAATGATTACAGCTGTAGACGCCTTTTTTTGTAATTACCAGGGGCCTGGGGATGACTAAGCTATGAACACTGATACTAGCATGCTGAGTTGCCAGGTATATGATAACTACCCGTGAAATATGGTACACCATCTAGGTACAAAGTTGCATATTTGTTGTTATTGTTGTTGTTGTTGTTTTTGTTGTTGTTTTTGTTGTTGTCTTCACTTAAAAATGTTGAGGAACTGCTGTAGATCCATCACTGCAATTATTGAGATAATACAATGCTGTGTATTTTTGTATTGTATTTTTATTTAAAACTAGAATGTATTTATTATTACTAATAAAAAATTATAAAATGTTTAAAATGCATATTCTTTAACCCTTGATGAGGTTAAGTTTGGGTTGGTTTGTCGTGTTTGTGTGTATTCACCTAGTTGGGCTTTCGGGGGTTAAGCTTTGCTCTTACGGCACGCCTCTCAACTGTCAGTCAATTGTTACTAACTAGTAACTAACAATTTCTTTGTTTTTTCCCACACACACACACACACACAGGAAGCAGCTCCGTAACAGCTGTCTAACTCCCAGGTACCTATTTACTGCTAGGTAACAGGGGAATTCAGAGTGAAAGAAACTGTTGCCCATTGGTTTCTGCCTGGTCCGGGAATCGAACCTGGGCCACAGAAATACGAGTCCTGTGCATTGTCCACTCAGATTCCAGACCACTCAGCTACCAGACCCCTTGTCCACTCAGCTACCAGACCCCTTGTCCACTCAGCTACCAGACCCCTTGTCCACTCAGCTACCAGACTCCCAGGTGTGTGTGTGTACTTACCTAGTTGTACTTACCGAGTTGTGCTTGCGGGGCTTGAGCTCTGGTTCTTTGGTCCCGCCTCTCAACGGTCAATCAACCAATGTACAGGTTCCTGAGCCTACTGGGTTCTATCATATCTACACTTACAGCTGTGAAAGGAGTCAGCCTCCACCACATCACTTCCTAATCCATTCCATTTGTCTACTACTCTGACACTGAAAAAATTCTTTCTTATGTCTCTATGGCTCATTTGGGCACTCAATTTCCACCTGTGTCCCCTAGTGCTTGTGCCCCTTGTGTTAAAAAGTCTGTCTTTATCTACCTTATCAATTCCTCTGAGAATCTTGTGTGTGGTGATCATGTCTCCTCTAACTCTTCTGTCTCGCAGTGACGTGAGGTATAATTCCAGTAGTCTTCCATCGTAGCTCATACCTTTCAGTTCGGGTACTAGTCTGATGGCAAACCTTTGAACCTTTTCCAGTTTAGTCTTATGCGTGACTAGATATGGACTCCATGCTGGAGCCGCATACTCCAGGATTGGTCTGACATATGTGGTATATAATGTTCTGAAAGATTCCTTACACAAGTTTCAAAAGGCCGTTCTTATGTTAGCCAACCTGGCATATGCCGCTGATGTTATCCTCTTGATATGGGCTTCAGGGGACAGGCCTGGCGTGATATCAACCCCCAAGTTTTTCTCTCTCTCTGACTCATGAAGAATTTCATCTCCCAAAGGATAACCTGTAACTGGCCTCATGCTCCCTACACCTATCTTCATTACATTACATTTGCTTGGGTTAATCTTAACAACCATTTTTCGACCATTCCTGCAGCTTATCCAGGTCTTCTTGAAGCCTCAAGCTGTCCTCCTCTGTCTGAATCCTTCTCATAATTTTGGCATCGTCAGCAAACATTGAGAGGAATGAGTCTATACTCTCTGGGATATCATTTACGTATATCAGAAACAGGATAGGTCCGAGTACAGAGCCCTGTGGGACTCCACTGGTGACTTCAGACTGAGGTCTCACCCCTTCACTGTAACTCTCTGCTTCCTATTGCTTAGGTACTCCCTTATCCACTGGAGCGTCCTACCAGTTACTCTTGCCTGTTTCTCCAGCTTATGCATCAGCCTTTTATGGGGTACTGTGTGAAAGACTTTCCAATAGTCCATAAAAATGCAGTCCGGTCATCCTTCTCTTTCTTGCTTAATCTTTGTCGCCTGATCGTAGAATTCTATTAAGCCTGTAAGCGAAGATTTTACCCTCCCTGTACCAATGTTGATGGGTTGTCACGAAGTCCCTTCTCTCCAGATGTGTTACTAGTTTTTTTTTCACGATCTTCTGCATGTATGTATGTATTTTGCATGGTATACAAGTCAAGGGCACTGGCCTGTAGTTCAGTGCCTCTTGTCTGTCACCCTTTTTGTATATTTGGGCTACGTTAGCCGTCTGCCATATTTCTGGTAGGTCTCCCGTTTCCAGTGACCTACTATACACTATGGAGAGTGGCAAACAAAGGGCTCCTGCACATTCTTCCAATACCTATGGTGAGATTCCGTCCGGCCCAACAGCCTTGCTCACGTCCATCTCCAATAGGTGCTTCTTGACCTCATCTCCTGTAATTTCGAACCCTTCCAAGGTCGCCTGGTTTGCTGCCACCTCTCCTAGCGCCGTGAACTCTCCTTGTTCTATTGTAAAGACTTCCTTGAACCTTTTGTCGAGTTCTTCACACATCTCTTTGTCGTTTTCTGTGTACCTGTCCTCACCCGTCCTAAGTTTCATCACCTGTTCCTTCACTGTTGTCTTCCTCCTGATGTGACTGTGTAGTAGCTTTGGTTCGGTCTTGGCTTTATTAGCTATATAATTTTCATAATTTTTCTCAGCTGCTCTTCTTACACTAACATACTCGTTCATGGTTCTCTGGTTTCTCTCTCTACTTTCTGGTGTTCTGTTATTACGGAAGTCCCTGTGTGTGTGTGTGTGTGTGTGTGTGTGTGTGTGTGTGTGTGTGTGTGTGTGTGTGTGTGTGTGTGTGTGTGTGTGTGTGTGTGTGTGTGTGTATGTATGTGTGTGTTTGTGTGTGAGTGCATTTGTTTGCTTATTTGTTTGTTATAGGTTAGGGTAGGATAACAAGGTTATAGTGTTAGGTCCACCAGAATTTCCTTTTTAATATCCAAAGATTTAATTTAATAAATAATATATCCTTCTTACAACCACTCCAATCATGGCACCATGTTTATTTAGACAAACTATCCATCAGTCTTATTGGATCTAACCTTAGTTATGTTAGGTATAGCTGGTCTGATTAGGTAAGGACAGGCTGGGTTAGGTTAGGAGAGGCTGGGTTAGGTTATCACCAGTTTGGTTAGTTTAGGACAGGTTGGGTTAGGTTAGAAAAGGTTGGGTTAGGTTAGGACAGGTTGGGTTAGGTTAGGGCAGGTTGGGTTAGGTTAGGAAAGGTTGGGTTAGGTTAGGACAGGTTGGGTTAGGTTAGGACAGGTTGGGTTAGGTTAGGAAAGGTTGGGTTAGGTTAGGACAGGTTGGGTTAGGTTAGGGCAGGTTGGGTTAGGTTAGGAAAGGTTGGGTTAGGTTAGGACAGGTTGGGTTAGGTTTGGATAGGTTGAGTTAGGTCAAGTCAATAAATCTATGTTTGTTTATCAAATTGACTATATCCTATCAAAATGCATCATATTAGAACCTAAATTTTAACTAAATATAGGAAAATTCCATTGGTTCTAGCCAAATTTTGCCTAATTCAAGTTCAAGTTTCTTAGATATGCATATGAAGAAGTCCAATAGTCCAAATAAAATTCAAATGAACAATAACTTGTATGTAGATAATTTCCAGGGAACTACCAGCAGTGAAGAAGAACTGCTAAACATATATCATGAGGCTAATGGAGAGTTGTTGGGAGCAAATATGGCTCTACAGTCGTGGGCCTCCAATAATCCTTAATTAAATCAACTATTTGAAGCTGAATTTCCAAACTACAAGGTACCTCAGAAGTTAAAGATACTAGGTGTTGAGTGGGATATAAATTCGGATTAGTTGACTATTAAATCGGTGGAACCAGATTTCGTCAACTGAACTCTGAGGAAACTGTTATCACAGATCATCAAACCGGTTGACCCTTTTGGACTAGTAAGCTCCATATTAACCAAGGGTAAATTAACTATGCAGAAATGCTGGCAGAATAAATTAGGTTGGAATAATCCACTACCAAATACCTTGCTAGAAGAATGGCAACAGTTAACAACGAATCTAAGTGTCCTAAACAACCATAAGTTTCCTCGTGATACAGTAAAACTTGATCAACCTGTAGAGCTGCAAGTGTTTTGTGATGCCTCTGGAAAGGAGTATGGCACTGTTTCCTATTTAGTAACACATGAGCAGGCAATATTGCTCACATCCAAAGCTTGGACGTGCCACCCTACACATAGGGTGGAACCGTTAAAGAAAGACATTGCCACAATTGGATTGGCCAAGGTTAGATTGGCTCATTACCTGACCAAAACCTTAAATAAGCTCCACTTTCCAGAAACTGTGGAATGGTCAGATAATGAGACAGTTTTACAGTGGGTGAGAAAAAATAATAACAAAACTCCCTACGTAAGTAATCGCGGTAGGGAAATAAGAGAATTGTCAGCAGGACACAAATGAAGATATGTACCTATTAAATAAAATCTAGCTAGTACCTTTCCAGGGGACTTACCTTATGGCAATTAGCCAGAGACGAGATGTGGTTCAAGGGACCTCAGGTGTTAATGAATGACCAGTGGCCTAAACAAGAGTCACAAGTCATTGTGACCAATGTCACAATGTCTCAGTTCCCCTCTGAGACACCAGAACCAGCTCGGACTCTAAAAATTGATCCTACTCAGTACTCTGAATTAATCACAATTGCTAGATGTAGCACAAACAAATATTTAATTTCCTAAACAGAATGGGAATCAAACGCCAATTTCCTAGTCCCTTAAAGTACTGGGTCAAGCGAGCCCAAGTAGAAACATATGGGAAGGACTTTGAAAATGTCCCTAAGAAACTTGAGAATTATCTAGGTCTCTGGAATGACCTAGACAGTAATCATAAACTTAGGAGTGGAGGACGCTTGGAACATGCCAATATAGACTTAGATGTAAAGTATCCAATGTTACCTCCCTGTTACCACGTCATCAGACGATTGATTATGTTACACATACACAAACACGACACCTTACATGGTGGGTGCAAGATACTCTCATGGACCTACAACAAAAGTTTTGGCTTCCTCAAGATCGTCAGACTGTAAAATGAATAATAAAATCCTATGTAATCTGCCAGATGTATGACGCTCTGGTGTGTCCTTATCCAAGACTTCCACCACTTTCTAGAGAACGAGTTGTCTATCTTCATCCTTTTGAGACCAGTGGGGTAAACTACACAGGAGCATTAACCCTCACAGGCACCAAGGACAAAGTTCCAATGAAAGCATACATTTCATACATTTGCCTATTCACCTGTGCAACAGCCGGGGGAGTATACGTAGAAGTGACTCCCGACATGAGTGCTGAGGCATTCATTCAGGTTTTCCGCAGGTTCATTAATTCATTCAGTCTTTCATTCAGGAAGCATGTTTGCGAGAAATCTGGAAATACACAGAGGTACATACTGCCCTCAGACAAAGGCAGTGTCATTGAAATTACATACGTCCCTGAGCACCGTGGCATGGAGGCTTCTATGAACAGATGGTTGGGACAGTGAAACACTGTTTAAAGCTTACTCAATTTTCTTGAATATAATTCGTATATTGATAATAGCACACTACTCAACATTTATTCAGCAGGTAATGTACCAGACAAGGACGTCGGATCTCTTCTAGTGTCACAAGGATTGTTAGATCACCTGTAGTGTCACGAGGTTATTCCAGATGTTATTACCTTGCCTTCTATCCTGATTCTGTGACCATGTGGCCTCCAACGTTTAACAGACATCTTTCTTCTAGCATAGATATAACAGAAACTCGCTATGGGTATTGTAAGTAAAACATGAATCTATCAGTCTTACCAATGGCAGTGCAAGATTGGACATAAGAGACCAGCAGGTGAGACGGGCATTTGAGAAGGTCATCCCAGTGGCAAAGAGCCTATAGGCCTTGTTTCCTATACGCTTAAAGCCACTCGGGGTGTTCGTCACTGTGGAAACAATGTTTACATTAGGCTCACAAGGTTCATACAATATATAGCGATGCTTTACAGCTTGCCTGATGAAAACATGACAACTAGCTATGAATTGTTAGCCAATTCTTATACATGGAGGAAAATTGAATAATTTTGAATGCAAAAAATAAATGCCTCCTAATACTGTTACCACTCAATGAAGAGTGGAACTCTGGGCCTGGATGGTCGAGGGCAACCTGGCCCTCGAGCTGGTTCGACCTGGGAGATCAGATTTCCTTTCTTCCAATGTGGTCCTCCCTGGTGGTTCTGCAGCTCTTGCTGTGTTGGGCCCTGACCCTGGTCTGTTCTCGGCTTCTTCAGACTTTCTATTTTTCATTGCTGCATCCTTGGTAGTAAGATGTTTTGCCTCCCCTCCTGTGATGACTAGTTCGTCGACCCATGGGACCCTTTAATCGTTATGCACCATATTCACCCTCAGGCAACCACTAATACAGGAGAGCCTCTTCGTCATACTCACACTCTGTGTCACATAAACTCTTCACGTTTCTTTTTTTGATGATTTGTTTAGTTTACTTACAAAATGCTGCTGACTACCTAGCTACCCGTCTCATACATTACATTGAGGAGGTACAATTTAGCATATCTAAAATGGTGCATTTGAATGGTAGCACCGGCAGTTCCATCCTCTAGTCCAATGTTGCAATTGCATCCAGGTACATTCGTGATTTAGTGGTGACATCAAGGCCATCTTTGGTGTTCCTAAGCCATTCTGTTTTCCAAGAGGATTTGTTCACATCACACCTTCGCCGTTTTATTTCATCACCCTTTTATATTGCTAAGATCACTTTCTCTACTCGTACTCTCCCCCTCTTAATCATTCTTGCTGGTGTAAAGTAAGATGTGAAGGAATACAGTCCCTCTCGAAGCCTCTGCAGTAAGTGCTGGACATATGAACATAGTGCTTTTACATGTCGTAGTGAAGTGTTCTTTTGTTCGTTGTGTGACGAATCTGGCCACAATAAGTCTAATTGTTTTTACCCCCTCACGTCTTTAGCAAGGGTGATGAGCATCCTGACTTCTCTTGGGTATATATGCATTACAAGTTCAAACAAGACTTCTTCAACCTGAAACATAGAGACCATGTATGCTTCCCTGAGGCAGGATGCCAGCTAGGTCCGCCCCCTGATCTTCTCCGTTATGACACATGCTCGAATGGCTCGTCGGTCCTCACTTGGTAGCTCTTCTTCCGGTCTCTATTTCCGGCACTCTGGCAGCTCACCACCGTCACCTCCCATGTTCCGGTCTTTTCTTCCCAGCCATCTGTCCTGGCATGGTTTCCTTAGTGTTTCCCCACCTTTTCCGTCCACTGCGGGCTCACCATAGCCCATGCTACTTGGAACTTTTGTTCCTAGTAGCTGAATCTGAAACAATAATAATTCCTTCTTCTGTGTCCATGAGCCCGTCAAGTCCTGGGCTACAACCTCTCCTCAGCCCATCATTCTGCTTTTCTTTACTATATTTATTTATCTGCTTTTATGCTAATTTTATTATGTTGCATTTTTAAATCTTTAAGTTTCCAATATTTAGCCGCTTTCAGTGTCTTATAAAAAGCACCAAGTATCGACTCTAGAAGAGTGTATACTTGGTGCTCGTCTCAGTTATTCTCATAATTTTGCCTTTTTGTAATCCCCTGGCTTGCGTGCTTTGACAACTGCTCCTATGGTTGACCCTGTTCCTTCCTCTGCACTTCTATTACTAAAAGGTAGCTGGGTTACAGGACTCTTTTCTCAGGGCACATCTACAGTGCCTTTCCTCCCTGTTGAGGCATTTCCTTCTGAAATTTTACAAGACCTTATCCCACATGGTGAAGGCTTATACCGCTCCTGATGTTATGACATACCTTTTCATTTAAAATCTTTCCTGCCATTCAGGCGCTATACTGCCCTAGTGACGGATGGGTCGTAGCCTTCCGCTGGTGTTAACTATTCAATTGTTTTTCTTGATCAAATCTCTATGTGCTACCTTCATCCTGAGACTAACGTTTTCAGAGAAGAGCTATATGTAATTTAGTATTTTCTCTGCCGGCTGTTTTTGATGCTTAAATGTTCCTTTGTTATTGTGACCGACTCTGGCAATGTTGACATGGCTCTGGAGTCGTCTAACCCTTCCCATCCTGTTGTTGTAAAAAATGAAATACTGGTTGTTCCTCTTCTTAAGTAATTTTATGATGTTAAAAGTGTGCTGTGTACCCAGTCATATTGGTATTACTAATGAACTTGGAGATGTTGCTTCAAAGTAGGCTATTGCTTCCTCATCCTCTGCCTATTGCTGGGATTCGTTTCCGGATTTATACCTAGTAATTAATAAAGCAATTTTGCACATGTTGGCTAGATACTTGGTCGGATATTAATATAAAAACCTGTGTACAATTAAATATGTTTTCTTCCTATGGTCTTTCTCCTGCCACTATGCTAGTTACTGGGACACAGTTCTGTCTTGGATGTATATCGCCTCATCTTATGTCTTTTGATCTAGTATTATTGGCATCGTGAGTGATAAGAGGATCTTTGTTATACGACATTTAAGGTGCTGGTCTTACTAATTTTGTATCTTTTTATATAATTTATTTATTTGACACTTCATGATATTTTTCTAGAAAATATTTTGCATTGATGGACTTCAACTTGGTTAGTAGATATATTATATATATATATATATATATATATATATATATATATATATATATATATATATATATATATATATATATATATATATATATATATATATATATATATATATATATATGTCGTACCTAGTAGCCAGAACGCACTTCTCAGCCTACTATGCAGGGCCTGATTTGCCTAATAAGCCAAGTTTTCATAAATTAATATATTTTCTCTAATTTTGTATTTATGAAATGATAAAGCTACCCATTTCATTATGTATGAGGTCAATTTTTTTTATTGGAGTTAAAATTAACTTAGATATATGATCGAACCTAACCAACCCTACCTAACCTAACCTAACCTATCTTTATAGGTTAGGTTAGGTTAAGTGGCCGAAAAAGTTAGGTTAGGTTAGGTTAGGTAGGTTAGGTAGTCGAAAAACAATTAATTCATGAAAACTTGGCTTATTAGGCAAATCGGGCCTTGCATAGTAGGCTGAGAAGTGCGTTCTGGCTACTAGGTACGACATATATATATATATATATATATATATATATATATATATATATATATATATATATATATATATATATATATATATATATATATATATATATATATATATATATATATATATATATATATATATATAACTGAAAACTCACACCCCAGAAGTGACTCGAACCCATACTCCCAGGAGCCACGCAACTGGTATGTACAAGACGCCTTAATCCACTTGACCATCACGACCGGACATAATGAGGTGATAGCCGAGGCAATTTGAACCACCCCACCGCCGGCACTCGGATAGTAATCTTGGGCATAGCATTTTACCAAATCACCTCATTCTTTGGGGCACACGTGAGGAACACAAATGCGAACAAGCCTGAATGGTCCCCAGGACAATATGCAACTGAAAACTCACACCCCAGAAGTGACTCGAACCCATACTCCCAGGAGCCACGCAACTGGTATGTACAAGACGCCTTAATCCACTTGACCATCACGACCGGACATAATGAGGTGATAGCCGAGGCTATTTGAACCACCCCACCGCCGGCACTCGGATAGTAATCTTGGGCATAGCATTTTACCAAATCACCTCATTCTTTGGGGCACACGTGAGGAACACAAATGCGAACAAGCCTGAATGGTCCCCAGGACAATATGCAACTGAAAACTCACACCCCAGAAGTGACTCGAACCCATACTCCCAGGAGCCACGCAACTGGTATGTACAAGACGCCTTAATCCACTTGACCATCACGACCGGACATAATGAGGTGATAGCCGAGGCTATTTGAACCACCCCACCGCCGGCACTCGGATAGTAATCTTGGGCATAGCATTTTACCAAATCACCTCATTCTTTGGGGCACACGTGAGGAACACAAATGCGAACAAGCCTGAATGGTCCCCAGGACAATATGCAACTGAAAACTCACACCCCAGAAGTGACTCGAACCCATACTCCCAGGAGCCACGCAACTGGTATGTACAAGACGCCTTAATCCACTTGACCATCACGACCGGACATAATGAGGTGATAGCCGAGGCTATTTGAACCACCCCACCGCCGGCACTCGGATAGTAATCTTGGGCATAGCATTTTACCAAATCACCTCATTCTTTGGGGCACACGTGAGGAACACAAATGCGAACAAGCCTGAATGGTCCCCAGGACAATATGCAACTGAAAACTCACACACCAGAAGTGACTCGAACCCATACTCCCAGGAGCAACGCAACTGGTATGTACAAGACGCCTTAATCCACTTGACCATCACGACCGGACAAAATGAGGTGATAGCCGAGGCTATTTGAACCACCCCACCGCCGGCACTCGGATAGTAATCTTGGGCATAGCATTTTACCAAATCACCTCATTCTTTGGGGCACACGTGAGGAACACAAATGCGAACAAGCCTGAATGGTCCCCAGGACAATATGCAACTGAAAACTCACACCACAGAAGTGACTCGAACCCATACTCCCAGGAGCAACGCAACTGGTATGTACAAGATGCCTTAATCCACTTGACCATCACGACCGGACAAAATGAGGTGATCGCCGAGGCTATTTGAACCACCCCACCGCCGGCACTCGGATAGTAATCTTGGACATAGCATTTTACCACATCACCTCATTCTTTGGGGCACACGTGAGGAACACAAATGCGAACAAGCCTGAATGGTCCCCAGGACAATATGCAACTGAAAACTCACACCCCAGAAGTGACTCGAACCCATACTCCCAGGAGCAACGCAACTGGTATGTACAAGACGCCTTAATCCACTTGACCATCACGACCGGACAAAATGAGGTGATAGCCGAGGCTATTTGAACCACTCCACCGCCGGCACTCGGATAGTAATCTTGGGCATAGCATTTTACCAAATCACCTCATTCTTTGGGGCACACGTGAGGAACACAAATGCGAACAAGCCTGAATGGTCCCCAGGACAATATGCAACTGAAAACTCACACCCCAGAAGTGACTCGAACCCATACTCCCAGGAGCAACGCAACTGGTATGTACAAGACGCCTTAATCCACTTGACCATAACGACCGGACAAAATGAGGTGATAGCCGAGGCTATTTGAACCACCCCACCGCCGGCACTCGAATAGTAATCTTGGGCATAGCATTTTACCAAATCATCTCATTCTCTGGGGCACACGTGAGGAACACAAATGCGAACAAGCCTGAATGGTCCCCAGGACAATATGCAACTGAAAACTCACACCCCAGAAGTGACTCGAACCCATACTACCTGGAGCAACGCAACTGGTATGTACAAGACGCTTTAATCCACTTGACCATCACGACCGGACAAAATGAGGTGATAGCCGAGGCTATTTGAACCACCCCACCGCCGGCACTCGGATAGTAATCTTGGGCATAGGATTTTACCAAATCACCTCATTCTTTGGGGCACACGTGAGGAACACAAATGCGAACAAGCCTGAATGGTCCCCAGGACAATATGCAACTGAAAACTCACACCCCAGAAGTGACTCGAACCCATACTCCCAGGAGCAACGCAACTGGTATGTACAAGACGCCTTAATCCACTTGACCATCACGACCGGACAAAATGAGGTGATAGCCGAGGCTATTTGAACCACCCCACCGCCGGCACTCGGATAGTAATCTTGGGCATAGCATTTTACCAAATCACCTCATTCTTTGGGGCATACGTGAGGAACACAAATGCGAACAAGCCTGAATGGTCCCCAGGACAATATGCAACTGAAAACTCACACCCCAGAAGTGACTCGAACCCATACTCCCAGGAGCAACGCAACTGGTATGTACAAGACGCCTTAATCCACTTGACCATCACGACCGGACAAAATGAGGTGATAGCCGAGGCTATTTGAACCACCCCACCGCCGGCACTCGGATAGTAATCTTGGGCATAGCATTTTACCAAATCACCTCATTCTTTGGGGCACACGTGAGGAACACAAATGCGAACAAGTCTGAATGGTCCCCAGGACAATATGCAACTGAAAACTCACACCCCAGAAGTGACTCGAACCCATACTCCCAGGAGCAACGCAACTGGCATGTACATGACGCCTTAATCCACTTGACCATCACGACCGGACAAAATGAGGTGATAGCCGAGGCTATTTGAACCACCCCACCGCCGGCACTCGGATAGTAATCTTGGGCATAGCATTTTACCAAATCACCTCATTCTTTGGGGCACACGTGAGGAACACAAATGTGAACAAGCCTGAATGGTCCCCAGGACAATATGCAACTGAAAACTCACACCCCAGAAGTGACTCGAACCCATACTCCCAGGAGCAACGCAACTGGTATGTACAAGACGCTTTAATCCACTTGACCATCTCCTGGGAGTATGGGTTCGAGTCACTTCTGGGGTGTGAGTTTTCAGTTGCATATTGTCCTGGGGACCATTCAGGCTTGTTCGCATTTGTGTTCCTCACGTGTGCCCCAAAGAATGAGGTGATTTGGTAAAATGCTATGCCCAAGATTACTATCCGAGTGCCGGCAGTGGGGTGGTTCAAATAGCCTCGGCTATCACCTCATTTTGTCCGGTCGTGATGGTCAAGTGGATTAAGGCGTCTTGTACATACCAGTTGCGTTGCTCCTGGGAGTATGGGTTCGAGTCACTTCTGGGGTGTGAGTTTTCAGTTGCATATTGTCCTGGGGACCATGCAGGCTTGTTCGCATTTGTGTTCCTCACGTGTGCCCCAAAGAATGAGGTGATTTAGTAAAATGCTATGCCCAAGATTACTATCCGAGTGCCGGCGGTGGGGTGGTTCAAATAGCCTCGGCTATCACCTCATTTTGTCTGGTCGTGATGGTCAAGTGGATTAAGGCGTCTTGTACATACCAGTTGCGTTGCTCCTGGGAGTATGGGTTCGAGTCACTTCTGGGGTGTGAGTTTTCAGTTGCATATTGTCCTGGGGACCATTCAGGCTTGTTCGCATTTGTGTTCCTCACGTGTGCCCCAAAGAATGAGGTGATTTGGTAAAATGCTATGCCCAAGATTACTATCCGAGTGCCGGCGGTGGGGTGGTTCAAATAGCCTCGGCTATCACCTCATTTTGTCCGGTCATGATGGTCAAGTGGATTAAGGTGTCTTGTACATTCCAGTTGCGTTGCTCCTGGGAGTATGGGTTCGAGTCACTTCTGGGGTGTGAGTTTTCAGTTGCATATTGTCCTGGGGACCATTCAAGCTTGTTCGCATTTGTGTTCCTCACGTGTGCCCCTAAGAATGAGGTGATTTGGTAAAATGCTATGCCCAAGATTACTATCCGAGTGCCGGCGGTGGGGTGGTTCAAATAGCCTCGGCTATCACTTCATTTTGTCCGGTCGTGATGGTCAAGTGGATTAAGGCGTCTTGTACATACCAGTTGCGTTGCTCCTGGGAGTATGGGTTCGAGTCACTTCTGGGGTGTGAGTTTTCAGTTGCATATTGTCCTGGGGACCATTCAGGCTTGTTCGCATTTGTGTTCCTCACGTGTGCCCCAAAGAATGAGGTGATTTGGTAAAATGCTATGCCCAAGATTACTATCCGAGTGCCGGCGGTGGGGTGGTTCAAATAGCCTCGGCTATCACCTCATTTTGTCCGGTCGTGATGGTCAAGTGGATTAAGGCGTCTTGTACATACCAGTTGCGTTGCTCCTGGGAGTATGGGTTCGAGTCACTTCTGGGGTGTGAGTTTTCAGTTGCATATTGTCCTGGGGACCATTCAGGCTTGTTCGCATTTGTGTTCCTCACATGTGCCCCAAAGAATTAGGTGATTTGGTAAAATGCTATGCCCAAGATTACTATCCGAGTGCCGGCGGTGGGGTGGTTCAAATAGCCTCGGCTATCACCTCATTTTGTCCGGTCGTGATGGTCAAGTGGATTAAGGCGTCTTGTACATACCAGTTGCGTTGCTCCTGGGAGTATGGGTTCGAGTCACTTCTGGGGTGTGAGTTTTCAGTTGCATATTGTCCTGGGGACCATTCAGGCTTGTTCGCATTTGTGTTCCTCACGTGTGCCCCAAAGAATGAGGTGATTTGGTAAAATGCTATGCCCAAGATTACTATCCGAGTGCCCGCGGTGGGGTGGTTCAAATAGCCTCGGCTATCACCTCATTTTGTCCGGTCGTGATGGTCAAGTGGATTAAGGCGTCTTGTACATACCAGTTGCGTTGCTCCTGGGAGTATGGGTTCGAGTCACTTCTGGGGTGTGAGTTTTCAGTTGCATATTGTCCTGGGGACCATTCAGGCTTGTTCGCATTTGTGTTCCTCACGTGTGCTTCAAAGAATGAGGTGATTTGGTAAAATGCTATGCCCAAGATTACTATCCGAGTGCCGGCGGTGGGGTGGTTCAAATAGCCTCGGCTATCACCTCATTTTGTCCGGTCGTGATGGTCAAGTGGATTAAGGCGTCTTGTACATACCAGTTGCGTTGCTCCTGGGAGTATGGGTTCGAGTCACTTCTGGGGTGTGAGTTTTCAGTTGCATATATATATATATATATATATATATATATATATATATATATATATATATATATATATATATATATATATATATATATATATATATATATATATATATATATATATATATATATATATACATATATATATATATATATATATATATATATATATATATATATATATATATATATATATATATATATATATATATATATATATATGTCGTACCTAGTAGCCAGAACTCACTTCTCAGCCTACTATGCGAGGCCCGATTTGCCTAATAAGCCAAGTTTTACTGAATTAATATATTTTCTCTAATTTTTTTCTTATGAAATGATAAAGCTACCCATTTCATTATGTATGAGGTCAATTTTTTTTATTGGAGTTAAAATTAACGTAGATATATGACCGAACCTAACCAACCCTACCTAACCTAACCTAACCTATCTTTATAGGTTAGGTTAGGTTAGGTAGCCGAAAACGTAAGGTTAGGTTAGGTTAGGTTGTCGAAAAAACATTAATTCATGAAAACTAGGCTTATTAGGCAAATCGGGCCATGCATAGTAGGCTGAGAAGTGAGTTCTGGCTACTAGGTACGACATATATATATATATATATATATATATATATATATATATATATATATATATATATATATATATATATATATATATATATATACATATATATATATATATATATATATATATATATATATATATATATATATATATATATATATATATATTTAATTCTGTTTGGAAATTTTAATTGTTAATTACAAAATACATTTTGAGTCACTGACCTTGCCAGAACATGTTGTAGCCAAGAATGGTGGCGGCCTGGAAGTTCGTCTGGGAGCCGTAGATGATGCGACATTTGCCTTCCTGAGCGCTGTGGGCGAACCCTTGGCAGGCGGCGTCTGCGTCACAGGCGAGGCTGCAGGTGGTCTGGACCAGCAAGATTGGTACACTTACTCTGGCATCTCAATTTCAAGAAAATTCATTATGGACACTTATCCAGCAACTGTTCACCTGATCTATGAATTATGTATACTCTGTACTTCATACGAACCTATTTATTACAATTTATTTATTACATATTAAAATTCGCGTTAGAATTATTAATCATACTTTTTCAGTCATATTTAATAATATATATATACACATATATGTATTGTGACAGTAAAGTGTTGGAGTGTTGATGTTTGGGAGTCCTCCAATGGCAGGTGGCAATGCCTGGTCACACTTACATAAAAAAAAGAGACTGCTTGCCTGTTTGTCTGTGGTAAGGTAATGGGAAGACACGCAAAACACAAATATAAACAATGAAATTTTAATTACTTTAGAAAACAAGACATGAACAAAGACAATCCCTTGGCTTACGTAAAATTCAAAACAAGTCAACAAACAAAACAACATGAATAATTAATAGATGTGAAATTTACTCTAAAACAAAATAATGTACAAGACAATAATAATAATAATCAGGTGCTGAAAATATTGGCTAGAGCTGCCACCTCCCTTAGTACACGACAGCCAGGGCTTAGTCTACCAGAGAGAGATGTCAACTTCTAAGAGCACAAAGATATTCTGAGGAAGACGGCGTGAGCTGGCCCAGACGTCGACTCAGGTAGAGGGCGTGAGTGCAGGTGCAGGTGCTGTCACACCGGACAGAAAGAGGGAGGTGGTGAAGAGGAACTAAAGAGGAACTGGAACCACAGGAGGGGTAAAAGTTAAAGCACGACAGAGGCGAGAGGAAGGATGTTGTAAGGACCGCGCAAGATAGCGAAGACAGTAGCGATCACGGTGGTCCTGGAGAGACAGGAAGCCAGTGTCAACATACAAGCTAAGGACGGGAGTCGAACGAAAGGCACCAGAACTGAGGCGCAACCCAGTATGGTGCAAAGCATCAAGACGGCGAACAGTAGAAGGAGAAGCAGACGAATAAGCAGGGCAACCATAATCGAGCTTAGACAGGACAAGAGAGGAATGTAAAGCAAGGAGAGTGCACCTATCTGTCCCCCAAGAAGTATGGGACATGACCCGAAGGAGGGTAAGGGCCTTAGAGCACTCAACACGGAGGTAAGAGATATGGGGAGACCAAGACAAACGAGTGTCAAGGAATAACCCCAAAAGCTTCGCGGAATCTTTGTATTCAAGGGGATGACCATAAAGTGACAAAGAGGGACGAAGAACAACCAGTTTCCGCGTAAAAGTCATGACACAAGTCTTAGAAGTAGAGAACTTGAAGCCATGATCGGTGGTCCAAGACGACACGGCATCAATTGCAAGTTGAAGCCGGGGCTGAAGGAGAAGCGAATCATCACCCTGACAGCAAAGGGTAAGATCATCGACATAGAGAGCGGAGAAGACACCAGAAGGAAGAGAGGAAAGAAGACCATTGAGGGCAACCAGAAAAAGAGTAGTGCTCAGAACACTACCCTGGGGCACACCTTCGTATTGCTGAAAAGAGGCAGAGAGCGCGGTACCAAGGCGCACCCGAAAGGAACGACGAGAGAGGAAGCTGCGGAGAAAGAGAGGGAGATGACCACGAAGGCCAAAAGAATGAAGTTGAGATAGAATATGATATCGCCAAGTGGTGTCGTAAGCCTTTTCCAGGTCAAAAAGGACGGCAACAACGGAGGTCTTCGCAGCAAAAGCAGTACGAATATAGACCTCCAAGTTCACCAGGACATCTGTCGTGCTGCGGCACTTGCGGAAACCAAATTGAGAAGGGGAGAGGAGGTGATGGTGTTCCAGGAACCACATCAGACAAACGTTAACCATACGTTCAAAGAGTTTGCAGACACAACTTGTGAGAGCAATAGGGCGAAAGTCCTGAGGGGAAGTACCCAGAGACCCCGGTTTGCGAACAGGGAGGACAACGGCACCGAGCCAGTCCTCAGGGACTGACGACGACTCCCAGATCCGATTATACAGACTCTGTAAATACTGAGACGTGCACGGAGGGAGATGGCGAAGCATCTCATAATGAATACCATCGGAGCCCGCCGCCGTAGAACCCCAGATGGCCAGGGCAGAACGAAGTTCAGAGAGAGAGAAGGGATCATTATAGGGAAGTTGAAGACGAGCAGAAATCTAAAGGACGAGACTCAAGGACAGGTTTACGAAGAAGAAAAGATTGGGGAAGATGAAGACCAGAGCAAACAGAAGAAAAGTGGGAACCCAGTATGGAAGCGACCTGCAACGGGTCCGCCACAAGAGTATCATGGAGGTGAAAGACCGGTGAAACATCGGGAACGAACTTACCCGCTATCTTGCGGATACGCTTCCAGATCTGGGCCAGAGGAGTTTCGGACGTAATTGTTGAGACATAAGATGCCCAACATTCACGTTTAGCCGTACGGATGGCCCTACGGGCCACCGCACTCGCTTTCCGAAAGAAAAGAAAAGAATCGGTCGTCTGCCTACGGCGGTGCCTCTTCCAGGCTGCACGCTTACAGCGGACAGCCCGAGCACAGTCCGCATTCCACCAGGGAACGCACTTCCGTGGACCCCGAGAGGAAGAGCGAGGGATAGAGCGGAGGGCAGCGTTGAAGACAGTGTCATGAAAAAGGAGGAGAGCGCGAGAGAGAGGCAGAAGGGAGAGGTCAGAGAGAGTAGCACTGAGGGTAAATAGGGTCCAGTCCGCCTTAGCAAACTGCCACCTAGGGAAAGAGAGGGAAGGGCGAAAAGAGAAAAAGGAAACAAGGATGGGGAAATGATCACTTCCCTGGAGGTCATCAAGAACCTGCCACGTGAAATCTAAGTAAAGAGAAGAAGAGCAGAGAGAAAGATCAAGACAAGAAAGGGTGCGAGTCCGAGAGTCCAAATGAGTGGGCTCACCGGAATTCAGAAGAGACAGGGAAGAAGAGAGGAGAAACGGCTCAAGAAGGCGACCCCGGGTATTCGTCAGAACGTCACCCCAAAGAGAATGACGACAATTGAAGTCACCCAGCAGGAGCACAGGCTCCGGCAAGGAGTCTAAGAGGTGTTTCAAATCAGGAAGAGAAAGCGGGACACTCGGGGAGAGATAAATGGAACAAACTGTGTACCATTTCCCCACAAAGATACGAGCAGCAGAACAATGGAGAGGCGAAGGAAATAGTAAAGGAACAAAGGGAACATCAGCACGAATCAAAAGAGCAGAAGAATTAGAAGCCCCAGCAACGGCAGGGGGGGGGGGGAGAGAAAGGAATAGCCACGAAAACGACCAGGACGAGCACCAAGCATCGGCTCCTGGAGACAGACACAAAGGGGCGAAAACCGCAAAATCAGAAGTTGGAGTTCGAGGAAATTGGCGTAATAACCTCGAACGTTCCATTGAAGAATGGACAACGACGAGAAGAGAAAGGACAAAAACAGAGAACAAGGAAGAAACAAAGGCGAAAGAGCAACAGAGTACGTTAAAGAATATCAGGGTCGGGATCAGGGTCAGCAAAGTCAGGGTTAGGGGGCATGGGTAAACTGAGAAAGACGGAGGGAAGGAAACGGGAGAACAGATCAGAGGTGGGCGGGCGGGGTCCGGAGGAGGAGGAGGAGGAAGAGGAGGAGACAACGGAGAGGAGCAGTCATGGACAGCAGCAGGAAGAGGAGGGGTAGAAAGAGGGGAGCGTACCTCAGCAAGGGCAGCAACTGAGAGGGAATCGGGGGCTAAAGAAACCTCCATAGCAGGAACAGGGGGCGCAACCACCGAAATGGGAGGGGAAGGAGCGAGAGAGGCAGAAGTAGGGGCCGAGGAAGAAAGCGAAACCTTCTTACCCGCCGGGGAGGAGGAAGGAGAGGAGCCAGGTTTACGCTTCTGACGTAAAGAGACAGGTGTCCCAGCAACTACGTACTGGGCAACGGATTCTAGCGTCTCAACAGGAGAAGCTGAACGAGAGCACACATGACGGCCGTTTGGAGAGCGATGGACATCAGCCCGCACTGACAGGCGGCGGGGAGAGTCAAGAGACGGAGGGGAAGGATGGGAAGGAGGAACGGAGGGAGACGAGGAAGAAGACACAGGAGACACGACAGACCGGGTAGAAAGAAGGGGAACCCCAGACAGAGGACCAGGAGGTGGATCCTTCGGGAGAGAACCCAAAGGAACAGAGGAGGGGGCAGTGGGCGTATCAGGGTCCAAGGCCCGGAAACGGTTGTGAGTCTGAGGAAGGCGGGAAGGACGAGGAGAGGAAGAGCGCAACACGCGAGCATAAGAGATATTAGCATAAGGCGGGAGCCGGCGACCCTAGCGTCTCGCCTCAAGAAAAGATAAACTCTCCTGGTGCTTCAAGTTGAGGACGGCTGCCTCAAGCTTGTAATGGACACACGCACGGGAGAAGGTTGGATGGGCCTCACCGCAGTTGAGGCAACGAGCCTGGGGAGAAGTGCACTCCGACTTAGAGTGACCTTCGCCACCACACAAAGGACACAGAGAGACAGTCCCGGAGCAGCGGAGGGCACCATGCCCAAACCTCCAGTACTTGTTACAGAGCCGAGGAGAAGGAATGTACTCCTGGACAGAGCACCTGGCACCAGCAAGAATGACAGAGGGTGGAAGGGTCCTACCATCAAAGGTAATCTTCACAACCCGGAGGGGTTGACGGCGACTACCACGAGGGGGACGAGTAAACGTGTCCACCTGGAGAATAGAATGGCCCTGGGCAGCAAGGATATGTCGATTATCGTCGTGGCAGTCGCGCAGGTCCCGAACACTGGTCGCAACATGGGGCAGGAGCAGAATAGTGCCAACACTGGCATTCAACTGAGCGTTCTTCGAGACCCGAACAGGGGTCTCGCCAAGGCAGGATAAGGCAGCCAAGCGGGAAGCAGCATCCTGAGAAGGAGCAGCAACGACACGTGTACCGAGACGAGTGGGTTGAAAGTAATGGAGGCATCCACGGAATCAACGAGATGTCGATGGAGGGAGAAATCGTCAGGAGGCGCAGAATCAAGAGGGAGGAGATCAAAATATTTGGCCCATGAAGCGGGACCAAACAAGGCTTGACAGGTAGCAGAACTGGAAGGAATCGAGCGAGGGCGGCCGTAACGAGGATGGCGGTGAGAACCCCCAGAGAGAGAGGGGTTAAAAGGCGCAGTAGTTACAACTAGAGAAGGAGCCGCGCCAGGGGACGAGGTAGTCACCACTGGGGGCTTGGGGCTCGACCCAACCACAGAGGAGGGAGGGGAGCCAGGGGAAGGAGTCAGAGAGGCCAAAGGAGGAGCAAGGTGTTACGGTGCCCTCTCCTATTTCTTTCGCTTGCCTGTTTTAAGAGTCATATCAGCTCTCCCTACTGATTCTCTGAGGTTCAGGGAGTCTATTGATATATGTGGCGACCAGACCGGCTGCCAGTTAAGGGAAGGAAGTTACATTATAAGTTGTAAGTAAGGGGAAATTGGCGCCCTGTTATAAAATGAAAGAGTATCCCCTAATGCAGATATGACCTTTTGGAAGGGACACTAGCCGATCGCGGATTGGCCGACTTAGGTCGCGGGCGACCAATCAGGGCCCGCCGTGACGTCACCGAGTGCCTCGGGCGGCGCCAACGTCAGAGTTGACTTGACCTTGGAAGCGAGCGGACGCACCTCGGTCAGCTCTCAAGGATTAGAGGCTCTACAAGCCTTTCCTAGTGGATTAGTGCAGGCTAACGCAGCTCATCTGATGTATTGGAGACCCCGAGCTTCTGGGAAGCAAAAAGGAACCAAGTTTATTGAGCGAAAGAGTGCCAAACTTGGAAAATATTCGGCGACGACGCTGGGCGGCGACGCTGGACGTTGAGGGTCTGAAAAGGTGTGGCGGCCAAGCCTAGCTGTGACCGGGTCACATCCACTGAGGGTTTTGGAAGGACGACACCGTGCCTAGGACAAGGAGCAACGCCTTGTGGAAGGGGCGAGTGTGAGAAAATAGTGATTAGCTCAGCGCCTATCGATGAACCAGGATTGGGGTACCTGAATCTCAGGGATTGGAACGGCGACGACGCAAAGGCTCCATGACACCTGAGGACCTGTGGAACGTCCTGGATCGTCAATGATCGACTCAGAAAGCGTGGGAACCTCACACCATCGAGGGACAGGCGTCGTGAGCCAGGAATGTAAAGTAGATCATTTTCCCTCCCATTACCCCTTGTGTGAGTAGGCTAGTTAGGCCACAATATTTACTTATGTATGTGGCAATAGGACATTAATACTTTAGTAGTAGAATAGGCTGCAAGGCAGCTTGTGTTCAGGACTGTCAGAGGGGACAGTGTGTATGGATGGCAGGACAGTGAAGAGGCGCCGACGTGGTGAAGAGGCCCTCCTGTGAGAGAGTGTGGGACTCCTGTCTTTCTGCCCAGTTGAAGGAGTGTTGGAGGTTGTGGAAGAAGAGGCAGACGATCTCCAGACTTATTATCCTTTTTTTCATATTCATGTATTACTTGTGATTGTATGTGTGATCATGTAATTTGCGTCAGTAAATTCACACATTTTATCACTGTGTTTAAGTGTGCCTCCATTTATAATATTTCTCTATGAGCATACACGAAGGTTATCATAGTACCACCTAGGGAACACTACGTTCTCTATAGCAGTTCTTATTGCCTGGAGAGTGGTAAAGACAGCACGGACCTATATAAAAGTGTACCCTTAGCCATCCGATCAGTATCAGTGCCTGAATGGTGGCAACTAGTAACGTGGTGGCTAGAGAGAGGTAAAGCCACACAGACCTTCCTGGGAGAGTACCCTGGGCCGACAGTCTAGTAGCAGATCTATGGGAGTAGCAATCTTCTGGCTACAAACAATATATAATACACCCACTGAACTGCATTGCTGGGGCGCAGATATAATAACCCAGCTGGCGACCTTGTTAAGAAGAAGATAGAGAAGACAGGCGGGAAAGGAGTTCCTGCAACCTTTTTGTCTGGCAGGCAAGACTCAGGGAGGTTATTGTTATAAGGTAAGCCTGAGTTTTCCTTCACTCCTCCACGGGTCTAGGCCGGAACTGTTAACAGCAGTTTCCCCGTGTTTGACTGAAGGGCTTCCAGGTTGAATCAGTGGCACCCCCTTTTGTGGTGGAAGCAAAGACCTGCGGAGGTGGGCATTGTTGGTCCTCTCCTGTGTGACCAAGGAGACTCCGGTGAATCTAGGGAGTCGGAGGGGCTGAAATTTGGGCCTTTTGAGCCCCTAGCAGCTGAGTGTTAGCAGAGCTCCGGCCCACCTCCACGTGACAAAGGTCGGGGCCCAATGCAAGCGGAGGCTACAGAGCCCGGTCTTCCAACACGGACTGACTCGGGGGCTTGGTCGCCCACCCCACGAGCCTGAGAAGGTAAACCAGAAACAGCCGAAACAGGGGTCATCATCATTACGAAAAGAAAAATTCATTCACGAATGTGCCCCCACACCCACCATGGAGCCACAATTAGAGGCAGGACACCCAACAAGAAGCTATCGCCGATCTTGCCGGGGCCTCCTAGGGGTGCGTCGTGAGTATACGCCCCACAAACGCCACCTTAAGAAACCAACAGTCCGTCGAGATCGGGTTCAGTGACGAAAGGGGGATTGACAATAAAAGGTTCCCCTCGCTCTCGACGTCGGGTACTACAGTTCTACGGGTGCAAGAGTATGCCTCTTCAAGCACCCGGGGCGTCAAAATAGAAGAAGTCCAAGGGAAGAACCAGAACAAGCAAAAGGTTGGCAGGAAACGACAAGCAGATAGGAGAAGAGGGGGGTAGAAAAACGAAACAGAAGGAAAAGGAAAAGGTGCCCAGCAGAATTGAAGAGGACGGCAGCAGGAGCACAAGACTAGTAAAGGACAGAGGACTGTCCCAAGGAGCATCACACTCCGGCAGCCGCCCACTAAGCCCCCACACGGCAACAACGAGCTGAGCGGGGAGGGGGTACATATATAGTAGGCATCCTTCAGTCTCGGGAGACTATGGAGTTGCACCCTAGTTGTCAATCCTGGTGCAGCGTCTGGTGTGACTGATGAGGCCAATCCAAGAGTGGCAGTCCATCCCACACCGAGCACAAACGAAGTCCGATTCTGGTCTGTCTTCCTGGCTACCGGCATTTTTTTCTCTGTCTCTTTGCCTCCGATTCCTTGGCAAGTGACTCCTCGAACTTGGAGAGACCTCTTTGAACATATACATATATATACATATATATATAAATATATATATTATATATATGTTTAAATGAATATGACCACATATTCTGTATTTACTATCTTCTGATTTAGGGCTTCTATCCCTCTAACTATTTTTCTTGCATCAGGGCTTTGCTGAAAGAGGAGTTCTCCAAAACTCATGTTCAATATTTTAAGGTGAAGAAAAAACTGAATTACTATAGATTGTATTACACTTATTTATACAATTTGCACAACGTTTTGAACCTCCATGGTTCATTCTCAAGAGAAAAGAAATTACAGAAAAGAAATCGTTAAATTTATACCAGTACAGGGTCAGGTGATAAAACAAGTGGAATAAAGGAAAAGGAAGTGGGATAAATACGGGATAAATGGGAGACGAAGCACATAGAAAGATTAGTCAGGTGTAACAGGCCTGTTGTGTTGAACAGTGTCTGTGTTGGCATCGTTATATTTCGGTCTTGTTCTTACTCTCATGGTGGGTAGAGTAAATAGTTCCGTGATTTCGGTGTTCAAATCATATAATATAAATATATATATATATATATATATATATATATATATATATATATATATATATATATATATATATATATATGGACGGGAAAGTGTAGATGGTAACTCGGTGAAGAACTTTCGGAGATTAGCGATTTTGAACAAACGAGCATTTCCATTTATATATATATATATATATATATATATATATATATATATATATATATATATATATATATATATATATATATATATATATATATATATATATATATATATATATATATATATATTGGTGTATACTGGCAGCAGGTTTTCTTTCAAACATGTTTCATTGAATATGACCGCATATTCTGTATTTATTATTTTCTGGTTTAGGGCTTCTATCCCTCTAACTATTTTCTTAGCTTCAGGGCTTATTTGAAATAGGAGTTCTCCAAAACTCATTTTCGTACTTTTAAGGTGAAGAAAAGAAGTGATTTACTATAGAGTGTATTACACTTATTTGTATAATTTGCACGACGTTTCGAACCTCCATGGTTCATTCTCAAGTGAACAGATCTTACAATACTAGTTGATTTTATACCCGCATTAGGTCAGGTGATAATACAATGAAGGTGAAAACATGGGGGGATACATAAGGGATAAACATAGGGGCTGCAGAAGGCTTATTGGCCCATACGAGGCATCTCCTATCTAAACACAAAGATTAATCCAGTGTAATTGGCCTGTTATGTTGGACATTGTTTTCTGTGTTGGCATCGATATGTTCTTGTCTTGTCCTTACTCTCATGGTGGGTAGAGTAAATAGTTCCGTGATTTGGGTGTTCATGGTAGGTCGCTCTATTCTTATGTGAATTGCCTCAAGAATTTGTAATCTTCTTGAATCTTGGGTTTTGTCTATTATGCAAGTATTCTTGTTCAACATTTCTCTTGTTAGAGTAATGTCATGGGCTTGTCTCATGTGATTCCTAGGGGCACCAGATTGAAGATGGCATGTCAAACGCCTCGTCAGCTTGGTCGACGTCATACCTATGTACTTACATTGAAGGTTACATCCTTCGTGGGGGCAAGTGTACATGTATACAACGTTTGACTGCTGTAGAGGGTTCTCCGTCGGCTTCGGGCTGTTTTTGATAAGGAGTTCGGAAGTCTTCTTGGTTTTGTAGAATATTATCAGGTTTATGTTTTGGTTAGGAGTAGTGCTTTTTACTCCTTTACGGATTATTTCTTTCAATATTCTTTCCTCTTTTATATGTTCACTGTGCATGGTTGATTTGTAATATAATTTTATTGGGGGTGTTGTGGTTTCTGTTCTAGGTTCTGAATTATACCAACGGTCCAAGTGTCTTCTTATAGCAGCGTAGCAGTAGCAGACGTTTCAGTAGCAGACAAAAACCAACTGTATACTGCCGTTATGTAGATGACATATTCGTAATAGTAAAAGACTCAGATGAACTAATTGACCTAAAAAGACACCTAGAGAGAGAGTCAGTACTCCGATTTACACATGAAAATAGTGAAAATAACAGTCTGCCATTCTTGGATGTACTAATAACAAAAACAGGAACCTCTTTAAGCACCAACGTATATACCAAGCCCACCAACATAGGATTATGCCTGAACGGTAGAAGTGAGTGCCCCCAAAGATACAAAGCCAGTGTTCTCAATGCTTATATTCGTCGAGCGCTTACCCACTGCTCTGAATGGAGCAACGTGAGTAGAGAGTTTGAAAGAGTAACTCAGGTATTGGTGAACAACGGATATAGCAACGCGGAAATAAACGCTGCTATAAGAAGACACTTGGACCGTTGGTATAATTCAGAACCTAGAACAGAAACCACAACACCCCCAATAAAATTATATTACAAATCAACCATGCACAGTGAACATATAAAAGAGGAAAGAATAATGAAAGAAATAATCCGTAAAGGAGTAAAAAGCACTACTCCTAACCAAAACATAAACCTGATAATATTCTACAAAACCAAGAAGACTTCCGAACTCCTTATCAAAAACAGCCCGAAGCCGACGGAGAACCCTCTACAGCAGTCAAACGTTGTATACATGTACATTTGCCCCCACGAAGGATGTAACCTTCAATGTAAGTACATAGGTATGACGTCGACCAAGCTGACGAGGCGTTTGACATGCCATCTTCAATCTGGTGCCCCTAGGAATCACATGAGACAAGCCCATGACATTACTCTAACAAGAGAAATGTTGAACAAGAATACTTGCATAATAGACAAAACCCAAGATTCAAGAAGATTACAAATTCTTGAGGCAATTCACATAAGAATAGAGCGACCTACCATGAACACCCAAATCACGGAACTATTTACTCTACCCACCATGAGAGTAAGGACAAGACAAGAACATATCGATGCCAACACAGAAGACAATGTCCAACATAACAGGCCAATTACACTGGATTAATCTTTGTGTTTAGATAGGAGATGCCTCGTATGGGCCAATAAGCCTTCTGCAGCCCCTATGTTTATCCCTTATGTATCCCCCCATGTTTTCACCTTCATTGTATTATCACCTGACCTAATGCGGGTATAAAATCAACTAGTATTGTAAGATCTGTTCACTTGAGAATGAACCATGGAGGTTCGAAACGTCGTGCAAATTATACAAATAAGTGTAATACACTCTATAGTAAATCACTTCTTTTCTTCACCTTAAAAGTACGAAAATGAGTTTTGGAGAACTCCTATTTCAATTAAGCCCTGAAGCTAAGAAAATAGTTAGAGGGATAGAAGCCCTAAACCAGAAAATAATAAATACAGAATATGCGGTCATATTCAATGAAACATATATATATATATATATATATATATATATATATATATATATATATATATATATATATATATATATATATATATATATATATATATATATATATATATATACAAAATAATCCTCCACCCCTGAAGGATTCGAACCCAAGCAGTCAGGACACCATGGACATCAACGTATCCAGTACTGTACCAACAAGACCATACTGACTCAACAGAAAAGGTTGGAAGTCGTAAGATTTTTAACCCAACATCTTCACAACACTCGATGATCAATTTTAGTGTACAGATATTTCATCGAATCACCTCGCTGTTTGGACCAAGTGAGTACCACAATTGAAAAGAAGCTTAAATGGTCCCCAAGCCAATATGCAACCGAAAACTAATTATCCTTTAGGGCTTCGAAACCAGGGCTCCATGACCCACAGCATATCCAGTATTATTTAAATTTCAGTTCGAATCCAGTTCTAATCCTTCTAGGGTGAGGAGTTTTCGGTTGCATATTAGCTTGGGAACCATTCCAGCTTCTTTGTATTTATGTTACTCACATGGCCCCCAACAGCGAGGTGATTCGATAAGATATCAGTATCCTAAAATTGACCATCGTCAATTGATATGGTCAACTGACCAATTGACCATCTTCAATTTGAAGATAAAGACAGATGAGGGTTGTAAAGTTCTCCTGGATGACTTGAACAGATTGCAGAGATGGTCCGATAAAATTCTGCTAGAGTACAACGCTATCAAGTGCAAGGTAATGGAAATGGGGACAGAAGCCAGGAGACCGAAAGGCCAAGAAACTACTTCCTTGTATCGTCTATAGAAAAAGTCCTGGGAGTGAACATAATACCAAATCTGAATTGAGAGGCTGATGTAAATAGAATAACGACAGCCGCGTACTCTACTCTGGCAAAAATCAGAACATCCCTTAGAAAAGTGAAGAATGAGGTTTTTAGATCACTGTATATCATCTACGTGAGGCCAGCTTTCATAATGCTGCCCCATCGTGGAGCACCTAATCTTAAAAAACACACAAGGAAGCTCGAAAACGTGCAGAAGTTTGCAACGAGACTCCTCCCAGAGCTGCGAGGGATGAGATACGAAGAGAGACTGGAGGAACAAAAGCCGACGCCGATAGAAAAGAGGAAAGAGAGGGGAGGGATATGATACAGACATAACAAATACTTAGAGGGATTGACAAGGTGGAAACAGAGGAATTGTTAACAAGGAATATCAGCAGAACAAGGAGGCACAGATAAAAGCTTGAGACTCAGGTGTGTCATTGGGATGATAGAAAGTTTTTCTTTATCGTAAGGGTAGTGAGTAAATGGAATACCCTACAGGAGCAGGATGTAGATGCAAGCTCCATTCATAACTTAAAAAGCAGGCATTATAGGGAAATAGGTCAGAAGTCATTGAATTAGGTAACCAACGGCTAGAAAAGTGGGTCCAAGAGCTAGAGCTTGATCCTGCAAGCACAAAAAAAGGAATACAAGCACACATTCACACACATAAAAAGTCTGGTAGGTCTTGTGGGGTCTGGTAGCTTAGTGGAGAGCGAGCGGGACTTGTAAGTCTGTAGTCCAGGTTCGATTCCCAGACTAGGCAGAGACAAATGGGCAAAATTTCTTTCACCTTGATGCCCCTGCTACCTAGCTGTAATTAGGTACCTGTGAGTTAGACAGCTGTTACGAGGTGCTTCCTCTGTATTCACCTAGTTGTACCCACCTAGGGGAGCCGGTCGGCCGAGCGGACAGCACGCTGTACATGTGATCCTGTGGTCCCGGGTTCCATCCCAGGACCACAGGATCATAGGACAGCATTGTTTTTCGCCGGCGAGAAACAATGGGCAGAGTTTCTTTTACCCTATGCCCCTGTTACCTAGCAGTAAATAGGTACCCGGGAGTTAGGCAGCTGTCACGGGCTGCTTCCTGGAGGTGAAGGCCTGGTCGAGGACCGGGCCGCTGGGACACTAAAAACCCCGAAATCATCTCAAGATAACCTAGTTGTGCATGCGGGGGTTGAGCTTTGGCTCTTTGGTCCCGCTTCTCAACTGTCAATCAACTGGTGTACAGATTCCTGAGCCTACTGGGTTCTATCATATCTACATTTGAAACTGTCAATGGAGTCAGCCTCTACCACATCACTGCCTAATGCATTCAATCCGTAACTACTCTGACACTAGAAAAAGTTCTTTCTAACGTCCCTGTGACTCATTTGGGTACTCAGTTTCCACCTGAGTCCCCTTCTTCGGATACCACCCGAGCTAAACACTTTATCTTTATCTACCCTGTCAATTCCCCTGAGAATTTTGTAGGTAGTGATTATATGCACCCCTACTCTTCTGTCTTCTAGTGTCATGAGGTGCATTTCCCGCAGCCTTTCCTCGTAACTCAGGCCTCTTAGTTCTGAGACTAGCCTAGTGGCATACCTCTGAGCTTTTTCAATCTTCACCTTGTGCTTGACAAGATACGGGCTCCATGCTGGGGCCGCATACTCCAGTATTGGTCTTACATATGGGATATACAAGGTTCTAAATGATTCCTTACACAGGTTTCTGAAGGCAGTTCTGATTTTACCCAGCCTCGCATACGCTGCAAATGTTATTCTTTTGATGTGGACTCAGGAGACAGGTTTGGTGTGATATCAAATCCCAGATTTTTCTCTTTCTCCATTTCATGAAGAACTTCATCCCCCATTCGGTATCCTGTGTCTGGCCTCCTGTTTCCACTGCCTAGTTTCATTACCTTACATTTACTCGGGTTGAACTTTAGTAGCCATTTGTTGGACCATTCATTCAGTCTGTCTAGGTCTTCTTGTAGCCTCATACTATCTTCATCCGTCTTAATCCTCCTCATAATTTTTGCATAATCAGCAGACAATGAGAGGAATGAATCTATACCATCTGGAAGATCATTTACATGTATAAGAAACAGTATGGGTCCAAGGACTGAACCCTGCGGGATTCCACTGGTGACGTCTCGCCAATCTGAGACCTCACCCCTCACAGTGACTCGCTGTCTTCTGTTACTTAGGTTATCCCTTATCCAATGGAGTAACTTCCCTTTCACTCCTGCCTGCATCTCTAGCTTTCGCACTAGTCTCTGGTGTGGAACTGTGTCAAAGGCTTTCTGGCAATCCAAAAATATGCAGTCTGCCCACCTTTCTCAGTCTTGTCTGATGCTTGTTTCCTGATCGAAGAATTCAATTAATCCTGTGAGGCATGGCTTGCTATCTCTGAAACCATGTTGGTGTTGAGTCACAAAGTTCCTTTCGCTCCAGATGTTCCACTAGCTTTTCTCGCACAATTTTATCCAATACCTTATATGGTATACCAGTTAGGAATATTAGCCTGTAGTTCAGTGCCTCCTGTCTATCCCCCTTCTTGTACATCGAGACTACGTTTGCCGTCTTCCACATTTTTGGCAGTCCCCACTGGTAACCTGGAATTCCTCTAGTGGTGTCTGGTTAACTATTCCTTCTCTTATCTCTGGAACTTCTCCTTGCTCTAATGTGAATACTTCTTGTAATTTCCTATTGAGTTCCTCGCACACTTCTTTGTCGTTTGTAGTGAATCTGTCTGCCCCTATCCTCAGTTTCATTACCTGTTCCTTCACTTTTGCCTTCCTCCTAATGAGGCTATGTAGCAATTTGGGTTGAGTCTTAGGCTTGCTTGCTATGTCGTTTTCATATTGCCCTTCTGCCTATCTTCTCACCGTGAAGTATTCATTCCTGGCTCTCTGGTATCCTTCTCTGCTCTCAAGTGTCCTGTTATTTCTATAGTTTCTCCATACTTTTTTACTTACTTGTTTAGCTAGCTTACATCTCTGATTAAACCATGGGTTTCTCATCTGCATTTCATTTTTTACCTTTAGGGCCAGGATAAACTTTTCTGCTGCCTAATTACATTTCTGTGTGATGTATTCCATCATGTCTTGGGCCGTCTTTCCCCTTAGCTCTGTTTCCCATGCTATATCCGTTAGGAATTTTTTCATCTCCTCATAGTTTCCCTTACGGAATGCTAACCTTTTGCTCTCAGTTCCCTTTCTCGAGTACTTTAACCCTTCTTCGACCAGATACTCAAATATCAGTATGTTGTGATCCCTCATTCCTACTGTGGCCTCGAAGTCAATCTCCCCTATGTTGGAGTCATTCAGAGTGAATACTAGGTCGAGTCTCGCTGGTTCATCGTTTCCCATCATTCGTGTGGGTTCCCTGACATGCTGGCTTATAAAGTTTCTTGTTGCCACCTCCAGTAGTTTAGCTCTCCATGTTTCCTCTCTTCCATGCGGATCCTTGTTCTCCAAGTCAATACTTCCATGATTGAAGTCACCGGTGATGAGTAGATGTGATCAAATTCTACAGGCAGCAATGGCTGCCCACTCAAGTATATTGTTAACTGCCATGTTATTTCTGTCATACCCTTGCCTGGGTTTTCTGTCTTTTGGTAGAGGGTTATATATCACTGCTACTACTACCCTTGGTCCTCCCATCGTCATGATGCTTGTTATGTAGTCTCTAAACCCTTCACAGCCTGGGATAACCATCTCCTCGAAACCCCTTTCTCATGCGTGTGTACTCACCTAATTGTACTCACCAAAATGTGCTTGTGGGGGTTGAGCTCTGGCTCTTTGGTCACGCCTCTAAACTGTCAATCAACTGGTGTACCGGTTCCTGAGCCTATTGGGCTCTTTCATATTTACACTTGAAACTGTATATAAAGTCAGCCTCCACCACATCACTGTCTAATACATTCCATGTGTCTACTACTCTGACACTAAAAAATATCTTTCTAATATCTCTGTAGCTCATTTGGGCACTCAATTTCCACCTGTGTTCCCTAGTGCGTGTGTCCCTTGTGTTAAATAGCCTGTCTTTATCTACCCTATCAATTCCTCTGAGAATCTTGTACGTGGAGATTATGTCCTGCCTAACTCTTCTGTCTTCCAGCGACGTGAGGTTTAATTCCCGTAGTCTCTCCTCGTAGCTCATACCTCTCAGTTCGGGTACTAGTCTGGTGGCAAACCTTTGAACCTTATCCAGTTTAGTCTTATGCTTGACTAGATATGAACTCCATGCTGGAGCCGCATACTCCAGGATTGGTCTGACATATGTGGTATACAAAGTTCTGAATGATTCCTTACACAAATGTCTAAATGCCTTTCTTATGTTAGCCAACCTAGCATATGCCGCTGATGTTATCCTCTTGATATGGGCTTCAGGGGACAGGCCTGGAGTGATATCAACCCCCATGTTTTTCCTCTCTGACTCTTGAAGAATTTCATCTCCCAAAGGATAACTTGTAACTGGCTTCATGCTCCCTACACCTATCTTCATTACATTACATTTGCTTGGGTTAAACTCTAACAACCATTTGTTCGACCATTCCTTCAGTTTGTCTAGGTCTTCTCGAAACCTCAAGAGTCCTCCTCTGTCTTAATCCTTCTCATAATTTTTGGCATCTTCTGCAAACATTGAGAGGAATGAGTCTATACCCTCTGGGAGATCGTTTACGTATCAGAAACAGAATAGGACCAAGTAGAGAGCCCAGTGGGACTCCACTGATGACTTCACGCCAATCTGAGGTCTCACCCCTCACTGTACCACTCTGCTTCTTATTGCTTAGGTATTCCTTTTTCCACTGGAACACTTTACCAGTTACTCCTGCCTGTCTCTCCAGATTATGTACCTTCCTCTTATGGGGGACTGTGTTAAATGCTTTCCGACAGTCCAAAAAAAAATGCAGTCCACCCAGCCTTCTCTTTCTTGCTTAATCTTTGTCACCTGGTTGTAGAGTTCTATTAAGCTTGTATTGCAAGATTTACTCTCCCTGAACCCATGTTGGCGATTTGTCACGAAGTCCCTTCTCTCCAGATGTGTTACTAGATTTTTTCTCACGATCTTCTCCATCACCTTGCATGGTGTACAAGTTAAGGACACTGGCCTGTAGTTCAGTGCCTCTTAATTAACTGTCACCCTTTTTTATATTGAGACCACATTAGCCGTCTTCCATATTTCTGATAGGTCTCCCGTCTCCAGTGTGTATTCATTTAGTGTATTCACCAGCTGTGTGTGTGCGCGCGCGCACACGTGTGTGTGTGTCTGTGTGTCTGTGTGTACTCACCTATTTGTGCTTTCAGGATCGAGCATTGACTCTAGGATCCCGCCTTTCCAGCCATCGGTTGTTAACAGCAATGACTCCTGTCCTATTTCTCTATCATACCTAATTTTAAATATATATATATATATATAGAGTTTGCTTCCACAACCTGCTCCCCAAGTGCATTCCATTTTTCCACTACTCTCACGCTAAAAGAAAATTCCTAACATCTCTGTGACTCATCTGAGTTTCCAGCTTCCACCCATGTCCCCTCGTTCTGTTACTGTTACGTGTGAACATTTCATCTATTTCCGCTTTGTCAATTCCCCTGAGTTTTTTATATGTCCCAATCACATCTCTCTCCCTTCTTTTCTCTAGTGTCGTAAGGTTTAGGTCCTTCAGACGCTCTTCATATCCCATCCCTCGTATCTCTGGGACAAGCTTCCTCGCAAACCTCTGAACTTTTTCCAGTTTCCTTATGTGTTTCTTCGAGTGGGGGCTCCATGATGGCGTGGCATACTCTAAGACTGGTCTAACGTAGGCAGTGTAAAGCGCCCTTAAAGCCTCCTCGCTTAGGTTTCTGAATGTAGTTCTAATTTTTGCCAGTGTTGAGTACGCTGCTGTCGTGGTAGGTGTTACGTCCACTCCCAGGTCTCTTTCTCGAATTGTTACAGGTAGGCAGTTCCCCTTCATTGCGTACTGTCCTTTTGGTCGCTTATCACCTGATCCCATTTCCATAACTTTACATTTACTCGTGTTGAACTCCAGTAGCCATTTCTCTGACCATCTCTGCAACCTGTCCAGGTCCTCTTGGAGGACCCTGCAATCCTCATCCGTCACAACTCTTCTCATTAATTTTGCGTCATTTGTGAACATTGATATGTAGGATTCAACTCCTGTAAACATATCATTTACGTAAATTACAAAGAGGATTGGTCCTAGCACCGATCCTTGAGGTACTCAACTCTGTACTATTTGCCAGTCCGACTTCTCGCCCCTTACCATTACCCTCTGGCTCCTTCCTGTTAGGTAGTTCCTTTCCCATGCTAGGGCCTTTCCGCTTACTCCTGACTGCCTCTCAAGTTTGTATAGCAGTCTCATGTGCGGTACTGTATCAATGGCCTTTTGGCATTCTAGAAATATGCAGTCTGCTCAGTTTTCTCTGTCCGGCCTTATCCTTGTTACTTTATCATATAATTCCAAAAGGTTTGTTCGGCATGATATCCCTGTCCAGAACCCATGTTGGTGTTTATTTACTAACCCAATGCTCTCCAGGTGCTCAATAAGTCTTACCCTAATTATTCTTTCAAGTATTTTGCAGGGGATGCTTGTTAGTGATACGGGTCTGTAGTTAAGTGCCTCCTTCCTGTCTCCTTTCTTGAAAATCGGTAAGATATTTGCCTCCTTCCAGCAACTGGGTAATTCTCCCGACATAAGTGACTGGTTAAAGATCATTGCCAAAAGCACGCTGACAGCCTGCGCTGAATCTTTTAGTATCCACGATGATACTTTGTCTGGTCCCACCGCTTTAGTTGCATCTAGTGTTGTCAACTGTTTCGTGACCTCTTCTGCTGTCACCTCTATATCTGATAGTCTTCCGTCTAGTGTAATCTCTTCTAACAATGGGAGCTGCACAGGCTCGGTTGTGAACACTCCATGGAAACTTGCATTCAGTACCTCACAGACATCCTTGTCACTTTCTGTATATGCCCCTTCTGTTTTTTGTCTTGTCACTTGGTCATTTATCGATATCTTCCTTCTTATATGGCTAGGTAGTAATTTAGGTGGCTTTTTCGCTTTGATTGCAATATCATTCTCATAATTTCTTTCCGACACTCGTCTTATGTTAATGTAATCGTTCCTAGCTCTGTTACATCTAATCCTGTTGTCCTCTGTCCTTTGTCTTCTGTACTTCCTCCACTCCCTCCTGCTTTTCAATTTTGCTTCCTGACACTGTCTATTCAACCATGGGTTATTATATTCCCTCCTGCTTGTTTCCTTTATTGTTGGAATAAATCTCTCTTCAGTCTCCTGCATTTCCATATGACTTGGTTCATCATATCTTGCACTGTTTTTCCTCTAATTTCTTCCCCCGACCGCACTTCTCCCAGGTAGTCCCTTATCCTTCTGTAGTCTCCTTTCCTGGACCTCTTGTCCTTTGGTCACAATTTTAAGTCCCATCATGTAGTCAAAGACAAGGACACAATGGTCACTGGCTCCTAGTGGTATTTCGTGTTCCAAATGCTCGATGTCTTCTACATTCTTGGTGAAAATTAGGTCTAATAGGATCGGCGTATTCCCTCCTCTTTCCCTTGGGTCTTCCTTCACATGCAGGGTTAGGAAATTCCTGTCAATAACGTCTACCAACTTCGCTCCCCACGTTTCCTCCCAGCCACGGGGATTCCTTGTTTCCCACTTTATCTCTCCGTAATTTAGATCACCCATGAGCAACAGCTTCGCTCTCATTCATGCGCTATTGCGGCTGCCCTCTGCAGTTCATCTATGCATGCCTTATTGCTGTCCTCATACTCCTGCCTGGGCCTTCTACTGTTTGGTGGGGGATTGTAGAGTATCAAGATTACAATCTTCTTCCCATCCACTGTCAGAGTTCCATGTATGGAGCTCTTGCTTTCATTGGTACCCGGATTTTCCAGGTCTTCAAACTTCCATTTCCGCTTTATTAGGAGTGCCACTCCCCCTCCCTGTCTCTGCGTCCTTTCTTTTCTTATCACCTGGTACCCCTCTGGAAAGATTGCATCCGAGATCATGACATTTATTTTAGTTTCCACTATTGCAACTATGTCTGGGTCTACCTCACTAACTCTTTATTTTATCTCTTCTGCTTTATTGAATACCCCATCATCATTGGTGTACCAAACCTTGAGACTCTATTTGGAAACTCTGGTGCCAGAGTTCCTCCTTTCACCGGGGTCTGGGGGGACTGGGGGTGTCTGGGGGGCAAATGGGGGCTGGGGGGGGGTGTCTGGGGGGATGCTGAGGGTTGCCTGGGAGTGCCTGGTAGGCAAATGGGGTCTGGATATCTAGGAGGGTAGGAAGGGCATAATGGGTCTGAAAATTAGGGGTCTGAATGGCATAGGGGGGTTGAGAAGTAGAGCGAGACTGAGAGTCAGAAACAGGATGAGAGGTTAGGGGAGGGGGGGGGGAGAGAAATAGTGAGGGCAGAGGGTTGAGGGGAAGAATGGAGTATGGGTGCTGGGAGTGGAAGAGAGGGTGTATTAGTTAGAGGGGGGGGGAGGATCAGGGATAGGTGGGGGTTTTGGGGTAGAAGAGGGGAAGAGGGAGATGGGGAAAGGTGAGGGGGGTTATATGGGATCTGATGGTACATAGGAGGGGTGAGGGTTGGTTGGGGTTTGGGGGTGATGGGAAGAGGGGTGCAGTGGGAGCTGGGATGGAGCAGATGGAATTGAAGGCAATGGGCTAGAAGGGGCAGGGGAGTTGGAGGGGTAGTTGGGGAGGGGGTGGGAAGGTGGGTTTGGGGAGGGCATAGCTTGACCCGCTGGGGTCGTTGACAGGTGTGATGTAGCAGGGGCAGGGGAGTTGTTGGGGAAGTGCAAATGTGGAAGGGGCAGGGGGGTTTGGGGGGGCTGTGGCAGGGGGGAGGTGTAGAAGAGCTGAGTTGGGGAGTATGTAACCTGGGAGGTGACCTGGGAGGTGACCTGCGAGGTGAGGCTAGGGGTATGGTGTTGCGCTTTCCATCTCTTCTTGTGGGCTATTTGCTCATCTTTCGTCATATACCTCTCAATAAACACATTGTAATGGGTTGCACTTCCTCTGAGTAAATTCTTGTTCCTCATTATGTACTCCACAGCCTTCTCATTACAGATTTGCACCAGAACAGGTATATTCTTGGTACAATTGTTAAGTCCAACCCGGCAACTGATGTCCATCTCGTTTTCTGCCATTTCTGCTCCAATACATCTCAATATCTCATGCAATTCATATTTTTCCGTCTCTAACCTTTCTTGTCTTGTTGGTGCCCCAGAATCGAATAATCCGTGTATTATAATGGTCCTTCTCTTCAGTGAGTCACTCTCATCCTGGTAGCCCCTCCCTTGGAGATTTCCCATCCCAACCGCACTCACTAACCCATCCCTCACTAATCCACTGTCCTTAGCCATGCTGCTAATCCTTCCTATTTCGTTTGTGATCCGAGCACATTCCCTCTCCCAGTCCTCTCTTCCCTTCCTAATCTCTTCCTAAATATAGAGCATAAACTCTTGTTTCTGCCTCTCGACCGGGGCCTGTATTTGCTGAAATAACTCGTTTCTAATTCCTTGGTTTAGACCCTCCATCCAATCGTTCCTTCTCTCTACAAATTTACCTATTAATTTGTCTATAAATCTGTCCTCCTCCTCGTCCCTGCTGGTGATTGATCTTGAAGCCCATCCTGATCTTGACATTGCAGTAACCAAGCCTAGATACAAAGGCGCTCCAAAATACCTTGCACAATCTGCAACACAACAGGCAAAGAAAGTACTTGTCGGGTCGTCAGGTGTGAGGTCCCAGCGTCACAGCTGGTGAGGTCACGTCCACGCTAGTCGGCTCCACTATTCCAAAATGCCACAATGTACTCAACACTTATTATCAATGGTGCTGTTTCTATTTTTTTTCTTAACTTTCTTGTGGTTTGAGTGAGCTTACTAGTTATTCAATCACTCATATACACTTATTTCACTTCAATATGACTTGATTATCCCTCCCAATTCACTAGCTTCCCTAGAGCTTCCCAGACCCCACTTCTACCCACCACAGCTGCCTGACAAGTGTGTGTGTGTGTGTGTGTGTGTGTGTGTGTGTGTGTGTGTGTGTGTGTGTGTACTCACCTAGTTGTGCTTGCGGGGGTTGAGCTCTGGCTCTTTGGTCCCGCCTCTCAACCGTCAATCAAAAGGTGTACAGACTCCTGAGCCTATTGGGCTCTATCATATCTACACTTGAAACTGTGTTTGGAGTCAGCTTCCACCACATCACTTCCTAATGCATTCCATTTGTCAACCACTCTGACACTAAAAAAGTTCTTTCTAATATCTCTGTGGCTCATTTGGGCGCTCAGTTTCCACCAGTGTCCCCTAGTGCGTGTGCCCCTTGTGTTAAATAGCCTGTCTTTATCTACCCTATCAATTCCCTTGAGAATCTTGAATGTGGTGATCATGTCCCCCTAACTCTTCTGTCTTCCAGCGAAGTGAGGTTTCATTCCCGTAGTCTCTCCTTGTAGCTCATACCTCTCAGCTCGGGTACTAGTCTGGTGGCAAATCTTTGAACCTTTTCCATTTTAGTCTTATGCTTGACTAGATATGGACTCCATGCTGGTGCCGCATACTCCAGGATTGGTCTGACATATGTGGTATATAATGTTCTGAAAGATTCCTTACACAAGTTTCTAAAGGCCGTTCTTATGTTAGCCATCCTGGCATATGGTGCTGCTGTTATCCTCGTGATATGAGCATCAGGGGACAGGTCTGGCGTGATATCAACGCCCAGGTCTTTCTCTCTCTCGGACTCTTGAAGTATTTCATCTCCCAAGTGATACCTTGTATCTGGTCTCCTGCTTCCTACCCCTATCTTCATTAAATTACATTTGCTTGGATTAAACTCTAACAGCCATTTGTTCGACCATTCCTGCAGCTTGTCCAGGTCTTCTTGAAGCCTCAAGCTGTCCTCTTCTGTCTTAATCCTTCTCATAATTTTGGCGTCATCAGCAAACATTGAGAGGAATGAGTCTATACCCTCTGGGAGATCATTTACGTATATCAGAAACAGGATAGGTCCAAGTACTGAGCCCTGTGGGACTCCACTGGTGACTTCACGCCAGTCTGAGGTCTCACCCCTCACTGTAACTCTCTGCATCCTATTGTTTAGGTACTCCCTTATCCACTGGAGCGCCCTACCAGTTACTCCTGCCTGTTTTTCTAGCTTATGCATCAACCTTTTATGGGGTTCTGTGTCAAAGGCTTTCCGATAGTCCAAAAAAATGCAGTCCGCCCACCCTTCTCTTTCTTGTTTAATCTTTGTCACCTGATTGAAGAATTCTATCAATCCTGTAAGGCAAGATTTACCCTCCCTGAACCCATGTTGATGGGTTGTCACGAAGTCTCTTCTCTCCAGATGTGTTACTAGGTTTTTTCTCACAATCTTCTCCATCATCTTGAATGGTATACAAGTTAAGGATACTGGCCTGTAGTTCAGTGCCTCTTGTCTGTCACTCTTTTTGTATATTGGTACTACATTAGCAGTCTTCCATATTTCTGGTAGGTCCCCCGTTTCCAGTGACCTACTATACACTATGGAGAGTGGTAGGCAAAGTGCTCCTGCACACTCTTTCAATACCCATGGCAAGATTCCATCCAGCCCAACAGCTTTTCTCACATCCAGCTCCAATAGGTGCTTCTTGACCTCATCTCTTGTAATTTCGAACCTATCCAAGGTCACCTGGTTTGCTGCCAGCTCTTCTAGCGCCGCGACATCTCCCTGTTCTATTGTAAAGACCTCCTGGAACCTTTTGTTGAGTTCTTCACACACCTCTTTGTCATTCTCTGTGTACCTGTCCTCGCCCACCCTAAGTTTCATCACCTGTTCCTTCACTGTTGTCTTCCTCCTGATGTGACTGTGTAATAGCTTGGGTTCGGTCTTGGCTTTATTAGCTATATCATTTTCATACCTTTTCTCAGCTGCTCTTCTCACACTGACATATTCGTTCCTGGTTCTCTGGTATCTCTCTCTACTTTCTGGTGTTCTGTTATTACGGAAGTTCCTCCATGCCCTTTTGTTTTGCTCCTTTGCTTTCATACATTCCTTATTAAACCACGGATTCTTCCTTTGCTTCTCTGTTTTTTCCTGTCGGGCTGGGACAAACCTGCTTACAGCCTCCTGACATTTTTGGGTGACATAGTCCATCATGTCTTGTACAGACTTGGTTCCGAGTTCTGTGTCCCAATGTATATCCCATAGGAATTTATTCATTTCCTCATAGTTTCCCTTTCGGTACGCCAGCCCTTTGGTTCCCAGTTCTTTTTTGGGGGTGATAATTCCCAGCTCAACCAGGTACTCAAAGCTCAATACACTGTGATCACTCATTCCCAAGGGGGCTTCCAACTTAACTTACCTTATATCCGACTCATTTAGGGTAAATATCAGATCAAGCAAGACTGGTTCATCCCCTCCTCTCATTCTTGTCGGACCCTTGACGTTTTGACTTAGAAAGTTTCTTGTTGCCACATCCAGCAGCTTAGCTCTCCATGTGTCTGGGCCTCCATGTGGGTCTCTGTTCCCCCAATCTATCTTCCCATGGTTGAAGTCTCCCATGATTAGAAGTCTGGATCCGTTCCTGCTAGCCACAGAAGCTGCTCTCTCTATTATATTGATGGTGGCCAAGTTGTTTCTATCATATTCCTGTCTGGGTCTTCTGTCATTTGGTGGGGGGTTATATATGACTACTATTATAATTTTCTGTCCTCCAGTTGCTATGGTGCCTGAAATGTAGTTACTGAAACCTTCACAGTTCTGAATTACCATCTCTTCGAAACTCCAACCTTCTCTTAGTAGCAGAGCTACACCACCTCCTCCTCTCCCTTCTCTCTCTTTCCTCACTACATAGTAGCCCTGTGGAAACACTGCGTTTGTTATGATTTTCGTTAACTTTGCTTCTGTGAGTGCTATTATGTCTGGGTTTTCTTCTAGTGCCCATTCTCCAAGTTCACTTGTTTTATTTGAAATCCCATCTATGTTAGTGTACATCGCCTTGAAGCTCACTTTCTTCTGTTCATTTTCATGTCCCTTTCTTGGCAAGCATTCTGCTGGTGTGGGAAGCTGTTCTGTGGGTGAGAGGATCTGTAAGGTGGTTTGCAGGGTCTCAGAGGATTTTGGGGGGGGGGTGGGGGTTGAAGGGAAGGGGGGACAGGTAGGGTGTAGGTTAAGGAGGTAGGGGGTACATGGAGGATACGCAGTGAGGGGGGAGGAGGGATAGGGAGGGTCTGGGATGAAGGGGGAGCTGGGACAGGGGGAAAAAGGTGGGAGGGGGGACATGATGGGAATGGGGAAGGGGTGTCAGGGTCAGAATGGGGTGGGGTTTGGGGGCAGGAAGGGTGAGGGGAAGGGAGGGTTTCTATGCAGAGGGGGGTGGTGGTGTGGCCCCCTCCTCTAGTGTTGCTGGGATGCTGGTTTTGGGTTCTCCTCTTGTCTCTGGGACTGTTGTGTTGAGGGCTGTGATTTCCTGGTTTGCTCCTCTCTCCCTGCGCTTCCTCCTTGCCTCTGCTGCCCTGGCTCTCTCCTCCTTCGTCCTGTCCCTCTGCAGGAATACTTTTTTGTATCCCTCCATATGCTGCAGACGAATCTTCCTTTCGAGAATGTCCTCCTTTGTGATTTCGTTTGTAAACACCACCTTTACAAGTCGGTTTCTGTCCTTGTTGTACCAGCCCAACCTGAAAACCTTCTCTATGTTATGTACAGCCCCTTCCATCTGTAACCCCTTCAATAGCCCATGTACTGCCTCTCTATCCTTGCCATTCCATTCTTGCCTGTTGGATCCTTCCTGTTCTTTGATGCCTACAACTACCACTGATCTTTTCCTCTCCAGCAGTTGAGTGGTGCACCTTGCTGCTTCCTGTGACGTAGCTGCTTGCATCGCTACCTCCCTCACTGTGTCCATTGCTTCTGAGCTCTTTTTCAGTATATCCGCAAATGTATCAGGTACAGAGGCATTTCCTTCCAATGTAACAATGTGTGTGTGTGTGTGTGTGTGTGTGTGTGTGTGTGTGTGTGTGTGTGTGTGTGTGTGTGTGTGTGTGTGTGTGTGTGTGTGTGTGTTTGTGTGTGTGTGTACTCACCTAATTATACTCACCTAATTGTGCTAATGGGGGTTGAGCTCTGGCTCTTAGGTCCCGCCTCTCAACCGTCAATCAACAGGTGTACAGATTCCTGAGCCTATTAGGCTCTATCATATCTACACTTGAAACTGTGTATGGAGTCAGCCTCCACCACATCACTTACAAATGCATTCCGTTTGTCAACCACTCTGACACTAAAAAGTTTTTCTAATCTCTGTGCCTCATTTGGGTCCTCAGTTTATACCTGTGTCCCCTTGCGCGTGTCCCCCTTGTGTTAAATAGCCTGTCTTTATCTACCCTATCAATTCTCTTCAAAATCTTGAATGTGGTGATCATGTCCCCGCTAACTCTTCTGTCTTCCAACGAAGTGAGGTTTAATTCCCGTAGTCCCTCCTCGTAGCTCATACCTCTCAGCTCGGGTACTAGTCTGGTGGCAAACCTTTGAACCTTTTCCAGTTTAGTCTTATCCATGACAAAATATGGACTCCATGCTGGGGCTGCATACTCCAGGATTGGCCTGACATATGTGGTATACAAAGTTCTGAATGATTCTTTACACAAGTTTCTGAATGCCGTTCTTATGTTGTTCAGCCTGGCATATGCCGCTGATGTTATCCTCTTGATACGGGCTGCAGGAGACAGGTCTGGCATGATATCAACCCCCAAGTCTTTTTCTTTCTCTGATTCCTGAAGAATTTCCTCTCCCAGATGATACCGTGTATCTGGCCTCCTGCTCCCTACACCTATCTTCATTGCATTACATTTGGTTGGGTTAAACTCTAACAACCATTTGTTCGACCATTTCTTCAGTTTGTCTAGGTCTTCTTGAAGCCTCAAGCAGTCCTCTTCTGTCTTAATCCTTCTCATAATTTTGGCATCGTTCGCAAACATTGAGCGAAATGAATGTTTTAAATATGAATTCAGGTAAATGAATTTACCTGAATTCTTTGGGAGAATTGATCTCCCAAACGGAGATCAATTCTCCAAATGATCTCCCAAATGATCTTTGGGAGATCATTTACATGTATCAGAAACAAGATAGGACCGAGTACAGAGCCCTTTGGGACTCCACTGGTGACTTCACGCCAATCGGAGGTCTCACCCCTCACCGTAACTCTCTGCTTCCTATTGCTTAGGTACTCCCTTATCCACTGGAGCACCTTACCAGCTACACCTGCCTGTCTCTCCAGCTTATGTACCAGCCTCGTATGCGGAACTGTGTCAAAGGCTTTCCGACAATCCAAGAAAATGCAGTCTGCCCAGCCCTCTCTTTCTTGCTTAATCTTTGTCACCTGGTCGTAGAATTCTATTAAGCCAGTCAGGCAAGATTTACCCTCCCTGAACCCATGTTGGAGATTTGTCACGAAGTTCCTTCTCTCCAGATGTGATACCAGGTTTTTTCTCACGATCTTCTCCATCACCTTGCATGGTAAACAAGTCAAGGACACTGGCTTGTAGTACAGTGCCTCTTGCCTGTCGCCCTTTTTGTATATTGGGACCACATTCGCCGTCTTCCATATTTCTGGTAGGTCTCCCCGTCTCCGATGACCTACTATACACTATGGGGAGTGGGAAGCAAAGTGCCTCTGCATATTCCTTCAGTACCCATGGCGAGATCCCGTCTGGACCAACAGCCTTTCTAACATCCAGATCCAGCAGGTGTTTCTTGACCTCCTCTCTCGTAATTTCGAACCCTTCCAAGGCTGCCTGGTTTACTTCCCTTTCTCCTAGCACAGTGACCTCCCCTTGTTCTGTTGTGAAGACCTCCTGGAACCTCTTGTTGAGTTCTTCACACACCTCTTTGTCATTCGCTGTATACCTGTCCTTGCCTGTTCTAAGTTTCACTACCTGTTCTTTCACTGTTGTTTTCCTTCTGATGTGACTGTGGAGTAGCTTTGGTTCGGTCTTGGCTTTGTTTGCTATATAATTTTCATAACTTTTCTCTGCTTGTCTTCTCACCCTGACATACTCATTCCTGGTTCTCTGGTATCTCTCTCTGCTTTCTGGTGTTCTGTTATTCCGGAAGTTCCTCCACGCCCTTTTGTTTAGTTTCTTTGCTTCTATACATGCCCTATTATACTATGGATTCTTCTTTTGCTTCTCGGATTTTTCCTTTTGGGCCAGGAGGTATCTGCTTTCTGCCTCCTGACACTTTTGGGTGACATAGTCCATCATATCTTGTACAGACTTAGCTCTGAGGTCTGTGTCCCAAGGTATTTCCCTTAGGAAGCTTCTCATCTCCTCATAATTTCCCTTTCGGTATGCCAGCCTTTTGTTTCCTTGTTCTTTTTTGGGGGAGAAAATTCCTAGCTCTACCAGGT